>NW_024082048.1:47966-360345 GCF_003009895.1 Hyaena hyaena | reverse complement strand
GGTATTTGGCAAGTATGGTCTTTCTAACGGAGGTTTTTCTCCCCCGTGCGGAGGTTTTTCTGTTTCAGACTCTCCTTTTCCCCTCTCACTCCCCGTAGAGGGTAGAGGGGGATCGCCTCCCACCCTGGAGTCTCCGATCCTGGCCCGATTTTATCTTCCCCGGTTCGCACTCACGTTAGAAGACTCTCTCAGTGGATTCTGCGTCCTTTGTCTCCCAATCTCTCAGGCTTTGTAAGGTTTCCAATGGCTTCAGATCTTTTCTGTGTGATGTATGGGCGTGAGTGCAAGTACGGAGCTCCTTACTTCTCCGCCATCTTGCCCCGGAGTTGAAATTATTTTTGAATAACTCTTTAGAATGACCCAAAAGTTTTGCAAATTAAAAAAGCCCTGAGAGTAGAAAGCCCTGAAGACATTAGCATCTCATTGACATAAGGAAGTCATCATTATAGATGTAGTTATGTAAGGTCTTCCTCCAAAAGAGAGATTTTGCTGGACTGGGGCTGGAAGTAGGAGACAAGAAGGAAGTCAGCTTACCATCCTAGATGATCCAGAGTGAATACCAGAACTTTGAAATGACAGCTTCTTTATATTTAAGCTCCTGTCCTATGACTGGAGAAAAATAAACAGTAGCCTCATACCAATTACCATGGTCTCTAAATCCAGAATAAGACTAAGTATAAGGGACAGTGTCTATTTTTTTATGACACTTCTTCCCTCTCTAATTGTCCTGGCTTCCACCAGGAAGTCCATGAAAATTCTCAGATTTATCAGTCTTCATATCTCTAGTGTTGAGTTTCACCAGTCTTACTCTCCCCGGACCCTTCAGAGTTTCAGATCTTTCCTTTTATCTTCTCCTTTACTTGTAACTTACAGCCTGTCATCTCTGGCTAAGGTAGTTAGAGTGGATGGACATGAAGTAATCCATAAACTGTTTGAAATTTTATTAAAGCAAATTTGTGTGTGTGTGTGTGTGTGTGCGCGCGCGCCTGCAACTATGTCTGTTATTCTAGGAAACTGTTCATAGTGTTAATCACATTTCAAAGACAACCATAGAGATTGAGATCCCCTCTTAGGGGACTGCCAACTATCATGTGATATGTTAGAGATCGACAAACTGGCACTTAAAGAGAACCTTGTGGAAGAAATCTCTTTGTTGTGAGGTATCTAAGAAGCTGTAAACGTGCAGATGTCCTTCTGGTTTAAAGACATTTACTTCTTATCCACTGCTCACACTCAACTAATGTAAAACGCAGAAAATCCCTTTAAAAATGGTAGGATGCAAAGCTGAAAAAGGGACAGTTAATTTGTGTTTATGACTGGAGGCAATTCTATTTGAATGGCAATATGGCAGTTCACTCAAAGGGCTCCAAACAAAGTTTATACCACTTGAAACTTTCTAGTTCTGGAAATCCCCATTAAAGAAAAACTCAGATATGTAAAACAAAATATTTACAAGAATACATTCATTTCGGCATTACTCAGAGAAAACATAGAATTTATATATGCGATAAGAGGAAAATGTTTAATTATATTAAAGTCTATAAAATACGAGATATTAAAATAATAAGTATGAAAGCTTCACAGTGACATGAAAATTGCAAGTAAAATCTGAGGGTTTTTGAAGTTGAGCCTATAATTCTTTTTCTGTTAAGACATCCATTGCCATTAGAACCAACTGAATCCCAACCTATAGTCCTTGAATTCTCCATGGCTTTCTTACTATATCATCATGGTAGTCAACTGGATTCCCCAAACCTGGACTTCAGAGGGCACTTTATGTCAGCTAATCCTAGATGTCAGTTTCATTACTTTTCTTCTTTTTGGTAAATATTACCTGTATTTTTTAAAAGATGAGACCAGATATTCTTCACACTTGAAGCAAAAATAAAAGCAAAGATCTTATACATACCCTCAACAAACATTTTAATTAGCTTATATCCATGAATAAGAATGATAAGCATGAATCAAAATTTAAACCAGTAAATTTTATCAGTACCGAAAGCTGAAAAAAACAAAAACAAAAAATCCTGCAGGATGCAAGGAGAATTTCTTAACATTGTCTTTGTGTTTTTGCTTCCTGAAAAATGAGACACAAAGAAAGCTATTTGTTTATGAACTGTGTTTACCATGATAAGAAAGAACTGCTCATCTGACACCTAGAATGAATTGTTTAGCTCTTGGTTACTAAACACTGTCTCACAGGCAAGATAAATTAGGTGAGCACATAATAATTAGAACTCTGCTTCTAATGAATGTGTCTTAAGGATAAATAAAGCAGGGGAAAATTGGGACATTTAAAAAACAAAGGCTCTAATAGTGTTTGTTTTCATAGACTTGTGGAGATGGACAAAGGTGGTACAGACCTTGTGCTGCAAGTGGGGAAGATAGCGTGTAAGATGGGAAACTGCTAAGCAGGAATTTTCTGCTAAATTAGATATTACACTGAGACTTCACTTAACATTTCGACTGCGCTGAACGGCCCCTGTACACAGAAATAAACAAGTCACAGTAGAGGTAAATGCTACATCCCATCCGTCATCAGCCACCTTGTCTTCACAGAGAAGAGCTGGTACATGGAATTATGTGTCGGGATGAACTCTTGATGCCACTCCAACCTCCTCTGCCCACTATGACTGCTAAGCATGCCTCCTTACCAGTCTGAGTGACATTTTAGAGTGTTCAAAGGAGAATGCTCAGAAGTGAGTAAAGTATTTTTTCTGCCCTTAACTTCTAGTTATTGAAAGATAATAAATTTTATATCTGAAATAGCTTTCCATTTGCTCTATCATACCCCAAATTAAATTGTAATGTTCTTTTCTAGAAGTTCAAGGTAGACAGACATACATAAGAACAGCTGCTTCTCAGGAAGCTTACCTCACCATCAGGGTCCCGGTGAACACTTCAGCCTTATTCAGTGTTGTCTTGTGTCAGTATGTGGCTTTATTGAGCTGCTGGATGCCTTTCCTCTGGACATTTCTTTAAGAGGAAAAGTAGGCTTCATTTAATTAAGGCACCTAGGCATGCTTTCTGTTGCTTCGATTCAAAAAAATTTTTAATGTTTTTATTTCTGAGAGAGACACACACACACACACAGTGTGAGTAGGGGAGGGTCAGAGGAAGAGGGAGACACAGAATCTTAGCTGGCTGTCAGCACATTGCCTGATGCGGGGCTCAAACCCACAAATCGTGAAATCGTGATCTGAGCCGAAGTTGGACGCTTCGACTGAGCCACCCAGGCGCCCCATATGTTACTTTGATTCAAATAAGATTAAGTCTTTTCTAAAAAGATTTTTTAAATAGTTCTTTATAATTTCGAGATCTTACATTGGAAAGATTTTGCTGTTAAAAGAATACCAAGCCTGCCATGACCCCCACGGGAAGAGATCTATCAGGGAGAAAATGGCCTTTTCTGAAGCCAAATATTTTAGATACCATCAGTAAATATGTATGAAGAAAGCATTGAGATTGTGGCAGTACTTAGTCATAACAGAAAACAAGGTCATCACTTTCAGCGTTTATAACTAAATGAAAGCCTGAGGGAACACAAAGCAAATTGTGTATTTTATGTTCAAGATTGCAGACAGTCACACAGCCTGTAAACGTGAATTGGAGCAGGGAAAATCTGGATGCAATCATGTTAGTATAAAAGGTGCTGCTTAGAATTCTTCTTGGGGGGAAAGAAAAGTATATGTATAAGATAAGCGTGTTTTCTTGGAGGAGGCTTACTATGGCTTGCCAATTCCATAATAATGCTTTTGGATACCACAGGCTGGAGAAGATACTGCTTAGAATTAAAATTTAAAAAAATCAAAAGAGATGTAGTTGAGATTCTTTACACATTCATTCAAGCCAAATTGTGATATCCTGTGACTTTTACAAGAGTCTTTGAAAGAATTTATTATTGTATTTTACAAAGCAATGATAATTAAAACTCTCCATTATCATAAGTAGACTTAGAAACAGTGTTTAAATTACCTCTTTTTAATCTACTAAATCACATTTTATTAAATATCTTGATATCTTGCTCAAGCAAGTGAGAAATAGAGCTCAAGTATCACACAGTTTGATCAAAAGAGAAACTGTCTTCTATATACAGATGCCAACAACACCTGTATTTTCATGTCAGCAAGATGGAATCCTGTGTGGAGTTACTGTAGTGACACAAATAATCCCATCTTAAAGTTTTTTTTTCCTGATTGTTATAGTGTCAAAAACTTTAAGAAAAATTCTTTAAAAAAAAGATCAGATAAACTTAATCAAAAGGTGAAAGACCTGTACTCTGAACTATAACATATTGATGAAAGAAAATGAGTTGGAAGAACTAATATTGTTAAAATGTTTATACTACTCAAAGCAATCTACACATTTAATGCAATGCCTATCAAAATACCAACACCATGTTTCACAGAACTAGAACAATTCTGAAATTTGTATGCAACCATGAAATACCCTGAGTAACCAAAGCTATACTGAAAAATAAAAACAAAACTGAAGGTATCACAATTCCAGACTTCAAGTTATACTGCAAAACTGTAGTAATCAAAATATTATGGTACAGACACAAAAATGGACACATAGATCAATTGAAGAGAATTAAAAAAAATCCAGAAACCCATTGGTACATGGCCAATTTTTGACAAAAGTGGAAAGACTATAAAATGGGAAAAAGATAGTTTCTTCAACAAATGATACTGGGAAAACTGGATAGCTACATACCAAAGAAATTGGATCAATTCCTTACACCATATAGAAGCATAAACTCAAATGGATTAAATACCTAAATGTAAGACCAGAAACCATAAAAAATCCTAGGATAGAGCATAGGCAGTAATATCTTTGACATTGGCCATAGCAACATTTTTCTAGGTATGTCTCCTTAGGCAAGGGAAACAAAAGCAAAAATGAACTTTTGGGACCATATCAAAATAAAAATATTCTGCACAATGAAGGAAATAATTAAACAAAACTAAAAGATAACTTGTGGAATGGGAGATGTTTGCAGTTAACATATCCAATAAAAAGTTAATATCCAAAAAATATAAAGAACTAATACAGTTTAACACCTAAAACCAAATAACCCATTTAAAAAATGCAAAGAAGATACGAATAGTTATTTCTTCAAAGAAGACCTACAGATGGACAATAGACACATGAAAAGATGTTCAGCGTCATTCATCATCAGGGAAATGCAAATGAGAACTACCTAATGAGATAAATGGCTAAAATTAATGCATAAATTAAAGGAAAACAGCAAGTGTTAGTGAGGCTATCGAGAAAAAGGAAAATGCATGCACTGTTGCTGGGAATGCAAACTGGTGCAGCCACTCTGGAAAATAATCTGGAGATTCCTCAAAAAGTTAGGGTATTTCTTTCTTTCTTTCTTTTTTTAAGTTTATTGATTTGTTTTGTGAGAAAGGAGTGTGAACACAGTGGGGGGAGGGGCAGAGAGATAAGGAAGGAGAGAATCCCAAGCAGGCTCCATACTGTCAGCACAGAGAAAGGGTATTTCTATACCCTAAGATCTAGTAATTAC
Organism: Hyaena hyaena; assembly: GCF_003009895.1. NCBI lineage: Eukaryota > Metazoa > Chordata > Mammalia > Carnivora > Hyaenidae > Hyaena > Hyaena hyaena. The sequence continues at coordinate 354,812 of NW_024082048.1, read as the reverse complement.
ATTACTGGTTATTTCTCCAAAAAATATGAAAACACTAATCCTAAGGAATACAAGTACACCTATGATTATTGCAGCATTATTTACAAAAGCCAAATTATGGAAGCAGTCCAAATGTCCTTCAATATACAAATGGATAAAGAAGATATGATTTGATATCTATCTATATATATATAGACATATATATAAATATTACTCAGTCATAAAAAAGAATGAAATCTTGCCATTTGCAACACCATGGATGGAGCTAGATAATACAATGCTAAGTGAAATAAGTCAGAGAAAGACAAATGCCACATGATTTCACTCCTACGTGGAACTTAAGCAAAGGAAAAAAGAGTGATACAGAGACACAAATCAATATACAGTCTCCTAACCATAGAGAAAGGGGAGTGCATGGGTGGCTTAGTCAGTTAAGCACCAGACTCTTGATTTGGGCTCAGGTCATGATCTCATGGTTCATGAGTTTGATCCCCTTATTGGGCTCTGCAGTCACATCACAGAACATGCTTAGATTTATCTCTTCTTATCTCTCTCTACCTCTCTCTCTCTGCCCCTTCCCCACTTGCATGCTCTCTCTCCAAAATAATAAACATTTAGTTTAAAAATGTATAGAGAACAGATGGTTACCAGATGGGAGGTGGGTGAGAGAATGGGTGAAATAGGTGAAGGGGATTAAGAATACATTTATCATCATGAGCACTGAGTAATGTATAGAATTATACACCTGAAACTAATAGAACACTGGATGTTAACTATACTGGAACTATGATAAATACCTAATAAAATAATTTAAAAAATAATAAAGATTGCAAAAAAGTTTGAAAGAGTGGCAATCTGATAATAGTACAGGGATATTGTGATCTAGACAGGATATGTGAGCACAATGTAATTGAGCCAGTCAGTAGCTTTTTGTGCCATTGTACTGACCCAAGACCCTAGAAAACTTTCAGTGACCATGTTTTGAAAAAGTCAATAGTGACATAACATTACAATTTATCATATCCTTTTAAAAGACTCTTACCTCTATGTAAATTTGAACTGAGTGATGGATACAAAGTTTCTATTAGAATGATTTTAAATTATGGGCAATAAAATTTACAAATGAAATACTCTGGATAGTGTTAGACATTGTTGGGTATTTAATCATAGACTCTGCAGTCAAATATATCACTAAGGAATGACAGCTGTGGAAAAGTTTGAAAAGAAAAGATATTAACTCTTCTCTAAAAGTTTGGTAGAATTCCCCTGGGAAGTCATTGGGTCCTGGACTTTTGTTTGTTGGGAGATACTTGATTACTGAATCAATTTCTTTGTTGGTTATCAATCTTTTCAAGCTTTCTTCCTATTTCAGTTTTTGTAGTTTATATATTTCCAGGAATTTATCCATTTTCTCCAGATTGTCCATTAATACAAAATATTTTAAACATTGAGAAACTATTGGATTTTTTAAAATTTTCTACATATGCTTTGAAATAACTTTTTCTTTAAATTATATCATTTGTAAGACTTTCAGTACTATTGTGGGGCTTTTTTTTTTTTTTTTTACATCTAATTCTTAAATTCATTAGAAATATACATATATTAGCACATGGGTGGCTCAGTCTGTTAAGTGCCTGACTCTTGAGTTAGGCTCAGGTCATGATCTCCTGGTTTGTGAGACTTAGCCTTGTGTTGAGCTCTGCACTGATAGCACAGAGTCGTCTTGGTATTCTCTCTCTTCCTCTTTCTCTGCCCCTCCCCCACTTGCTCATGCTCTCTCTCCAGAAACAAACAAACAATAAGAAAGGAAATATGTTCATATGAGGTAATGATGTAATATTTGTCCCAAATACTTAAGTTTCTATTATGTCATTTACTGTATAATACTGTTGATTTATATGTATAAACGCACGATGGTTTATTTCAAGATTTTCTATGATTTCTACTGATCAGAGATTGTTATCACACTGCTTTAATTATTATGATTTTATAGTACATTTAGTATTTGGTAACGTGGTAGGAGGGATCTCTTCACATTTTCTTTAAGCAAAAGAAAGATTTCAGGTTTTTTAACATATTGTGGTGGAAATGCCTCTTATGAACATTTGGAATCACAAAATTGGAGGATTTGACAGAAGACTAATAGAAGCTATATCGTAGAGGCATTTCTGTCAAAAACAAAGAACATTTGGTGTTAAGTCTTCATCAGGTTCACGATTGAAGATCCACCAAAACATTCTTGGAACTTGATACAGCACCTTATCAGATGAATGTGGTGGGTTGTTGTTGTTTTTGTTGTTTGTGATAGAACATTCTCAATATCTGGTAGCATAGTGTGACTTTCAACATATGGTAGCATAAAGTTCTTCAGGAAATTATTTGGGCATGTGCAAGGAGGGATGCTGAGGAAGAATGGTCCACTGAGGAATTCCATTATTAAGATGTGGAAACCATGTCCAAGGAGAACCTGAATACACTGGTTCAGGGTCTCAATTTTGATGGAGTGCTGGATCACCATGAGGGTAGCTGCCACCCTAGTCTACACATCTATAGGAGATCATAGCCCAAAATGGTAGACATGTATAATGTTGTATATAATTTCCTCAAGCAAATAAGTCAAAACTGTTGTGTATTTTTTATATTTTGCACAGAATTCTTAAAAGTAAAATAGAGGCCCATAGAACATAGATAGCATATTTGCTTGGACTCAGCAATTCCATTCTGCCACTCAAATTTCCTGTAACCATGGAATCATGTGCCAAGGTGATTCATCAGGGCTACAGTAACTTAGAGGATTTGGCTATAGAAAAATGTCAAACTTAATTCTGATTTTACAAAATGTTTTCTGTATATAATATTTTAGAATAATTTCTACTAACTTAGCAACAGGAAAAGAAAACAGTTTACTGCTTTTATGAAGCTAAGCTTTTCTGGTAAAAGAAAGGAAAAATTGTGAGTAAAATTAAATATTTATAACCTATGTTTTAAGGTTAGACAGCAAATTTAGAAGGTATTAATTAACAGAGGTAGGAAGGGAAAGATACACAAAGTGTATAATAAAGTGGATAATAAAAAGTTCTAAGAAGGGGCACCTGGGTGGCCCCGTTGATTGAGCATCCAACTCAAAGTTTCAGCTTGGGTTGTGATCTTACGGGTTCATGAGTTCAAGCCCCATATTGGGCTCTGTACTGACAGTGTGGGTCCTGCTGGGATTCTCTCTCTCTCCCTCTCTCTCTCTCTGCCCCTTTTGCCCTCTCTCTTCTGCCTCCCATTATTCAAAATAAATGAATAAACTTCAAAAAAGTTCTAAGAATATAGGAGAAAATGATGAATTTATGCTTTAAAATATGTTTAGTGTTTATCTTAAATTATTTTCATTTACTTTAAACTGTTATAAATTTCAATGTAAGATTAAATATCTGTTCTTCCTTTTTAAAGCTGGTTATAATCTCTTTTCTCTATTTTAACTCGACTTCAGCCACTACTGATCATCAGAAGACTGCCTAAGTCTTTCCATCCTAAATGAGGTCTTTGTGGTATGTAACACATTATGGTCTTTACCCCAGCCAAACTTACAATAATGAGTAAGCCCTGGAAAACTGGAATGCCATAGTTCTCTAAGGCATAGTTAACTAAAATAAAAATAGCATTTGTCTGAGGGTGACCAGTAAAATCCTTACTTTCAAAATTTAGCAGGAAGGAGTAAGTTCTGGACTGATAGCCAATAGCTGAAGCTGGAATAATGCAGGACTATGCATAGTCTCATGCAAACTATAAGAACGTACGAGTTAGCTCAAGTTATGAGAATTCATGAGTCCAATTTATGCATGCTGATCAGTTAGATCAAGTTATAAGACTTCGTGGCTAAGTGAACTTGAAAAGGTAGAAGAAATTAAGTTTAATGTACAAAGAAGGTGAGGAGGCCATCAATTTATTGTGGGGGAATTAAACACAGAATCGTAGAAAACAGTACATTGAAGAATTATCTTAAATACAGAGTAATGACCTAGTTCTAATGTCAGGACTCTTCTTCAAGCCCTCATTTTGATGCTCTTGAGATTATCTCTTCCTCCAACTAAATTCTGTAAGTGAGATTTGATTGGTCACTCTGGAGCAATTGCCCACTCAACTGATACTGTTATAAAAGAAGCTTTTGAGCTAGGCAAGGAAATCTTTTTCTTGTCAACAAAAAGTTTCTAAATTAAAATAACTGGAAAGCAAGCCTACAAACTCAAATAGAAGTTCTGTATGCTTTTAAAATGAAATTTGCCATAGAAACCAATTTTTCAGTTGCTCTTGCACAAAGAAAACAACACACAATCAAAATGTCAAGTCACTACAGAAGGAGCCAATGGGAAAGTTAAGAATTCCATTTTAACCACCTTCAGTTTCACACACTAGCAGGAAACCAAATGAGAGAAGCTGAGACTAGAAAAGGAAATTTTGAGTCTATTTTGAAGAAGTTTGTTTGTAATTACAAAGCAAGCATTTTTTGACCTATCAAAGGGTAGTGACCCATTTTTTCAAAGTTTTTATTTCTTTACAGATTTATCTTCATCAATACATTAAAAATTTCCATAGACCAGGTCCTTATCTTATTATTATATCATTAATATTTATAACCATCTCTAGTATATTAGTGATGATCCAGACAATGCAGTGGATGAATGAATGAGTTTTTGAACATCCTTCAAGAAATACATGGTGATGCATGGGTCCATGCCTTCCATAGGGCCTCCCTAACTACCATAGCCACCTCTTTCTTCTCTAGAATCTTATAGTCTGAACCCATACGTCATCGTAAATGTACATTTTGTTTCTATGTATATTTTTTCCCCAATTACATTTCTATTTCCTACCAACTAAACTCTTAGATGCTTATGGAAAAGAGACCACATCTTAGAATGTTCTTGGTTGTTAGTTGATTAAAACTTTAATTGGAAACATTCAGTAAATTCTACCTCTTCTGTCCAAACTTTGCTAATTTTTCCAGGCTAAGCAGAATAAAATGACTGCCTACTTACTAGCTACCAAATCACTTAAATTGCAATTGCATTTCTTTCTTCTGGGCTTGCTTTTTATTTCCTTGAGAATGGATGTTTTAGAGAGTAACTCACTGGTTTGGAACAAAACCAAACTAGATACAGTTTTTTTTTTGGGGGGGGGCGGAGAACAGTATATTGTTTTATACAGCAATACATTATATAATGCTTACGTATCTCACAGGGCCCACGGGAAAAAAATGAAGATAGACTTTAGGAACTGGAGTTAAGGCTGTTAAAGCCTACAAAAAAGAAATTTCCAAATGTCAATTTTCTTCTCCTGAATTTCCCTCTGAGTATCTTTCTCCCTTTCAATTGCCTTTTTCCTATACTCTAATCTACATGGTAGAGATTTGGGTCTGGACATCTCTGGAGCTTTAAATATTATGATTCCTGTAACACAAAGTTTGATTTAGGGTGCCTCATCTGGTATCCAATCCAAAATTCCCAAGGAAGGGATTCACTGGCTCCAGTCAATCTTGTTGGGGAGAAAGAATTTCTTTTTTTAAATTTTTTTTAATGTTTTATTTATTTCTAGGAGAGAGAGACAGCGTGAGCAGGGGTAGGGTCAGAGAGAGAGGAAGACACAGACTCTAAAATAGGCTCCAGTCTCCCAGCTGGCAGTCAGCACAGAGCCCGACGCGGGGCTCGAACCCACGAACCACGAGATCATGACCTAAGCGAAAGTCGGATGCTTAACCGACTAAGCCACCCAGGCGCCCCAAGAATTTCTGTCTCCTTCAAGAGGCCTTCTAGAGAATCAAACTGACATGAGACAGATTAATAGAGAAAATCCTATTTAATAGCATATACACAGCAAGTCCACATAGATCTGGAAATGCCAAAGACAGATAAAATGAGGTGTGTATGTCATCCTGAGTTAAGAAGAAGGGATAGAGGTCTGGGACTTCAAAGGAAAGGAATGCACTTCACAGGGCAATAAGAAGAGAAGATGTTTGGTAATTAGATGTTTGTCCTGCCATGCAGATGGGTCACTAAGGTAAAATTTATCTGTGCTAATAATGCTTATTCTGGGAAAGACCCCCAATTTAGATTCTTCTATGTAGTTAAGGGAGGAGTGAAAGCTTCTCTTGGACTAGTACAATCTTGATTGCCTTCAGCTCAGAATAATCTTTATGACAAAGTGGCCATCCTAGGGCAAACTGCCCTTGGGCCCTACAATCTCACTGATTCAATATATTATGGACTAGGTGCAGGGTTATACCAGGAAATGACTGTTCCATCTGGAAGGATTTCCCAGAAGCAGGTAACACTGCTGAGGTTAAGAGAGAGAAAAAAATTAAAATACATTTTTTCCTTAACTAGATTTTCCATAGATCCCAATATATTGTTTCACGGGACTGATCAAAAACAATGGTCTAAAGGAATAATTTTTGTTCTTTCTGATTCACTTAAATTTCTTTATCTGAATTCTTCTATTTTTTTCTTGTTATGTGTATAATTTTTATTGAGGTATAATTAACATACAGTGTTATATTAGTTTCAGGTGTATAATATAATGATTCAGTGATTCTATGAATGATTTCCAAATACGTAGTAAGAATTTTACAGTAAAAATATTTATAGGTCTGTACCTAGAAATTACTCAACAGCATTTATACCAACCTCAAAATTTGAAAAAGTGACATTACTTTTTAAAAACTAAAAATGACCCCTCAAACTTCCCACAAAACTATTAGCAGTTAGAATTCTATCAGTTTACAAGGACTTTTAATTTTCTGTAAGATGCAAATTCTCTTCTAGTTCAAATGGACTCTAAGCTCAGATAACCCCAAAAACATAAAACCAGCATTTCTCAGTTTTAGTTGTCTGTTTTCTTTTATATATGTGTTTAGAGCGATTGAACTGATAACTTGTGTCCAGTGAATTTTAGAAAGGATAAAAGAGAAGCCAAATTAAAGCAACCTAGAAGAAATAAAAATAGGGGCTTTCCTGAAAAAGGAAATGCATCATGGAAATAATCAGCAGCTGAGCAGCTGAAGGAAGTGAGACATGCTGAGGTGGCAGAATCATTCCCTGGTGCAATCCATGGATTTTCACTTTGTCCTTGCCTTTTTTACTTATTAATTGGTTCTGACTCACCTCCCAGCTGAGACTGTAAGGTAGCAAGGAGAAAATTTCTATTTATTTTACAAACCAAAATTTCATTGTTCAAGTGGAGGAGGAAATATATTTTGACCTATTGAGAACCTTTAATTAATTCTGAAGAACAGTAATCACAGTGAGGCAAACATGAAGGAAAGTATCCAAGACTTCCGCCCATGCACAGGTAATGTCTTGGCTTCCTAATTCGCTGAGAAACTGTAATTAATCAGAAGAAGATATACACAACTTCCCATCATCAAATATTTGCCTGCATCGAGAGTCACCATATATTTTATATCTCCTCCTGGTATGTTGGATTGAATATAAGCTCTGTGTTATAAACAAACCATGCCCTTACCTTAAATACTAGATGCTATCTTCTCCAGCCCACTCAAGGACATGCTCTAATAACTCCCTCCTCTCTCCTGCATCAGTTTTTCCTTGTTAGCCAACCATTCCCCTCAGGTGATCAAACAGATATTTAAATATCCTTCCTGTTACCCACCTCCTCCTGCTTCCCTTCCTTTTCTCTGGTTCTATTAAATAATAACAGTTCAAAATTGCATAGCATTAACTATGTGTGAGACATTGCCAGGATAGCTTTACATATTTTGACTCTGTTAACTCATTTAGTTTTCTGATATTCTTATGAGAAAAGTTCATTTTACAGGTGAGAAAACCAAGGTAAAGATGCAATGAGTAATGTACGCAACATCACACAACTAGCAGGTGGTGGGTGCAGAATTTAAATCTTTGTATCCTGGCTCACCAAGTTTATTCTCATTTCTATATTATAAGGCTTTTTATTTTAATTTCAACTTTTTATTTAAGTTCTAGTTAGTTAACATGTATAGAATGTGTGCCCATCACAACAAGTGACCTCCTTAAACATGCATCATCCATTTGACCCATCCCCCAGCCACCTCCTTCCATTATCCTCAGTATGTCCTGTATAGTTAAGAGTCTCTTACAGTTTGATTCCCTCTTTTTTTTCCTCTTCCCCTATGTTCATCTGTTGTGTTTCTTAAATTCCACATATGAGTGAAATCATATGGTACCTGTCTTTCTCTAACTGACTTACTTCACTCAGCATAATACATTCTATATCCATCCACATTGTTGCAAATGTATATTATACTACTTTCAAGTAAAATCCCTAGAAAAAATTATATATACTGGCTATATCCAGTATCTCTTTCTGAGCTCTCTTAAACCATTCCAATCAGGTTTTGTCCCTATTACTCAGTTGAAATCGTTTTTGTTTTATTACCAATGACTTAAATTTTGAAAACTCCGACGGTCAATGCTCATTCCTTACCTTTTGTGATCTCTTAACACTAACACAAGTTGTGTTCCTTCTCCTTTGGAAACTTCTTTTCATTTAGCCTCTAGGATTTCCCATTAACATAGTCTTATTCCTTTCACTGTTCTCATCTCCCAGATCTCTGAAGGACAAATGCCCAAGAACTTTGGTCCTTGAATCACTTCACTATCCTCAGAGGCCATATTCAGTGTCATGGCTTTAAATACTACTAAATAACTATTTAGTAGTATATGTGCTCACTTCCAGGGTTTCTATTTTCAAAGACTACAAAATAATGATTTGGGGAAATTATTTTAAAATTGAATGTTAGAGGTCTTTATTTTTGTTACTTTGTGAAAATATATCCCAGTGCAATATACTTAGACTTTGAAATGTAATCCTTTAGTGGACAATCAAACCTACATTGATTTATCTACTCAAAATTATTAAATAATTTTATCCTCATTCAAAACAAATCAAAGAGCTCAGATACTTTCAAAAGAGCTAGCTTGTATAATAAATATGTATATGTTTAATTATCCATGTATGGCAAAGGAGATATAAATAATTATTAATTATTATGGATCATAAAATCAATGTTACTAACCCCCAGAAAACCAAGAAAACAAAAACAAGCAACTATAACTGAAAAATAACCAAGATTGCAAAATAAAAGATATGCAAGTAAAAATTGTGCCTCCACATTTACATAGACTATAGATATGAAAATAAAGATACTATTTTATTTTAAAATTATTTTTATTTTATTTTTAAATTCTAATATAATTAGCATTCAGTGTTATGTAAATTTCAGATGTACAGTATAGTGATTCAGTCATTCTATACATTATTCAGTACTCATCATGATAAGTGTATTCTTAACTCCCTCCAACAATTTCACTCACCCCCACCCACCCATCTACCTCCCCACTGGTAACTATCAGTGACTACTCTGTAGTGAAGTCTATTGGGTGCCTCAGCTGAGCATCAGACTCTTAATTTTGGCTCAGGTCATGATCTCAGGGCTGTGGGAACAAGTACCTCCTCAAGCCCTGCATCAGGCTCTGTGCTGGGGGCAGAGCCTGCTTAAGATTCTCTCCCCTGTCTTTCCTTCCCCCACTCACATGCTCTCTTTCTCAAAAAAAAAGAAAAAAAAAGAAAAGAAAAAAGGTCTGTTTTTGGTTCATCCCTTTTTCTTCATTTATTTTTTCTTAAATTCTACATATGAGTGAAATCATGTGATATTTGTCTTCCTCTGACTTACTTCACTTAGCATTATATCCTCTAGATCTGTCCATGCTGTTGCAAATGACAAGATTTCATTCTTATAGCTGAGTAATATTCCATTGTGTGTGTGTGTGCGTGTGTGTGTATATATATATCCCACGTATTCTTTATCCATTCATTGATCAATGGATACTTGAGCTGCTTTCATAATTTGGCTGTTGTATATAACGGTGCAATAAATATGGGGTGCATATATCTTTTCAAATTGATGTTTTTATATCCATTGGGTAAATACTCAGTAGTGGAAGTACTGATTAATATAGTAATTTCTATTTTAAACTTTTTGAGGGAGCTCCACACTGTTTTCCAGAGTGGCTGAACCAGTTTGCATTCTCACCAACAGTTGCATCAACATCGGCTCTCTCCATATCCTTGTCAACAATTGTTGTTTCTTGTGTTTTTGATTTTAGCCATTCTGATAGGTGTGAATGACATTTCATTTTGGTTTTGATTTGAAATTTTCTGATGATTAGTAATGTTGATCTTGTCATGTGTCTGTTGGTCATCTGTATGTCATCTTTTGAGAAATGTCTGTTCGTTTTTTAATTGGATTATTTGTTGATTTGATGTTGAGCTGTAAAACATCTTTATATATTTTGGATACTAACCCTTTATCAGATATGTCATTTGCATGTATATTTTCCCCAGTCAGTACACAGTCTTTCAGTTTTGTTGATTGTTTTCTTCATTTTGCAGAAACTTTTTATTTTGATGTAGTCCCAATAGTTTATTCTTGTGTTTGTTTCCCTCACCTCAGGAAACATAAAGAAATGTTGCTACAGCTGATGTCAGAAACTACTGCTTGCGTTTTATTCTAGGATTTTTACCATACTGAGTTTATTTTCATGTATGATGTAAGAAAGAGGTCCAGTTGCATTCTTATTGCATGTGGCTGTTCAGTTTTCCCAACACCACTCATTAAAGAGACTCTTTCTCCATTGTATATGTTTGCCTCCTTTATTGAAGATTAATTGACTATAAAAGTGTGGGTTTATTTTGGGGCTGTCTGTTCTCTATGTGTCTATTTTTGTGCCAGTATAGCTTGAAACCTGAGGTTGTCATACCTCCAGCTCTGTGTTTTTTCAAGATTGCTTTGTTTCTTTAGAGTCTTTTGTGGTTCCATACAAATTTTTGGATTGTGAGGTCTAGCTGGTTGTATTTTGATACAGATTGCTTTAAATGTGTAGGTTGCTTTGGGTAATATAGACATTTTAACAATATTTTTCTTCCCATCTATGAGAATGGAATGTTTTTCCATTTCTTTGTGTCCTCTTCAATTTCTTTCATCAGTGGTTTATAGTTTTCAGGGTACAGGTCTTTCGTCTCTTTGGTTATGTTTGTAACTAGGTATTTTGTTATTTTTGGTACAAGTATAAATGGGATTGTTGTCTTAATTTGCTTTCTTCTGCTTTATTATTAGAGTATGGAAATGCAGCGAAGTTCTGTATGTTGCTTTGTATTTGGGGACTTTACTGAATTCAATGATCAATTCAAGTAGTATTTTGGTGGATATATATCTATATCTAGGGTTTTCTATATCTAGTATAATGTCATCTGCAAATAGTGAATTTTCCTTCTTCTGTGATTCTGTATCTCCCTCTCTCTGCCCCTCCACTGCTTGTACTCTGCCTCTCTAATTCAGAAATAAACATAAACTTGAAAGAAAAATTAAAATGGGGTGCCTGGGTGGCTCATTCAGTTGGGCGTCCAACTTTGGCTCAGGTCATGATCTCAGTCTGTGCTGACAGGTGACGGATCAGGTTCTGTGCTGACAGCTCAGACCCTGGTGTCTGCTTCAGATTTTATCTCCCTCTCTCTCTGCCCCTTCCCTGCTCACACTCTGTTGCTCTCTCTCTCAGAAATAAATATACATTTAAAAATATTTTTTAAGTTTTCCTTCCTCTTTATTGTTTTGGATGCCTTTTATTTCTTTTTATTTTCTGATTGTTGTGGCTAGGACTTCAGTACTATGTTGAATAAAAGTATTGAGACAAGACATCATTATCTTGTTCCTGATTTAAAGGGAGTAGCTCTCAGTTTTCCCCCATTAAGTATGATGTTAGCCATGGGTTTTTCATGTAAGTCCTTTATTGAGTTGAGGTATATGCCCTCTAATCCAACTTTGTTGAGGGTTTTTATCATGAATGAATGTTTTATTTTGTTATACTTTGTCAAATACTTTTTCTGTATCTATTGAAGTGATCATAAGTTTTTTATCCTTTCTCTTATTAATATATTTTGTTGATTGATTTGTGAATACTGAACCACCTTTGCATCCCAGGAATAAATCCCACATGTTCATGGTGAATGATTTTAAAAAATTAATGTTTGAGAGAGAGAGAGAGAGAGAGAGAGAGAGAGAGAGAGAGAGAAAGTGTTTGTGCAAGTGGGAGAGGGGCCGAGAGAGAGGGAAACAGAATCTGAATTCTGTCTCAGGCCTCAGGTTCTAAGCTGTCAGCACAATCCCCAACACATGGCTTGAATTCACGAATTGTGAGATTATGACCTGAGCCAAAAGTCGGTCACTTAACCAACTGAGCCACCCAGGTGTCCCTGTGAACAATTTTTTAGTCTGTCTTTGGATTTGTTTGTTGGTATTTTATTGAGGATTTTTGCATTTATATTCATCAGAGATATTGACCTGTAGTTCTCCTTTCAACTAGTGTTGTTAATCTGGTTTTGGTATCAGAGTAACATTGGCCTCATAAAATATTTGAAAGTTTTCCTTCCTTTTCTTCTTTTTAATAGTTTGAGAAGAATTGGTATTAACTGTTCTCTCTCTCTCTCTCTTTTTTTTAATGTTTTGTTTATTTTTTTGTGAGAGACAGCATGAGCATGAAAGGGTCAGAGAGAGAGGGAGACACAGAATCCGAAGAAGGCTCCAGGCTCTGAGCTAGCTGTCAGCACAGAGCCGGATGCGGGGGTCGAACCCATGAACCATGAGATCATGACCTGAGCTGAAGTCAGATGCTTAACCGACTGAGTCACCCATGCACCCCAGTATTAACCCTTCTCTAAATGTTTGGTAGAATTCACATGTGAAGCCATCTGGTCTTGGACTGTTGTTTGTTTTCTGATTATTTATTCAAGTTCATTGCTAGTAATTTTCTATTTCTCCATGATTCAGTTTGGGTAAGTTATATGTTTAAAAGAATTTATCCATTTCTTCTAGGTTGTCCAATTTGTTTGCATATAATTTTTTCATAATACTCTTATAATCCTTTGGATTTTTGTATCAGTTGTTTTTCCTTCTCTTTCATTTCTGATTTTATTTTGGAACTATTTTTTACTCTCTCTTTGATAATTCTGGCTTAAGATTTATCAATTGTGTTAATTTTTTCTAAACACCAGCTGGTGGTTTCATTGATTGTTCTATAGAGATTTTTTTAGTTTCTATTTCATTGATTTCTGCTCAAATTTATATTATTTTCTTCCGCTTTTGGGTTTTGTTTTTTCTAGCTCCTTTAGGTATAAGATTAGGTCGTTCATTTGAGATTTTCTTGCTTTTTAAGTTGCCTTGTTTTGCTAGAAAATCTCTTAGAACAGCTTTTTCTGCATCCTTAAGATTTCGGTCCACTATGTTTTCATTTTCATTTGCTTCCATGTATTTTTTTATTTCTTTTTTTTCATTTTTTTTGATTGACCCATCATTATTTAGTAGTATGCTGTTTAACCTCCCTCCATGTATTTGTGGTCTTTCCAGATTTTTTTTCCTTATGGCTGCTTTCTACTTTTATAGCATTGTGGTTGGAAAGTATACATGGTATGACTTCAGTTTTTTGTGGACTTGTTGAGACTTGTTTTGTGGTCTAACATGTGATCTCTTCTGGAGGATGTTCCATGTGCATTTCAAAAGAAAGTGCATTCTGCTGTTTTAAGAGATGTTAGATCCATCTGGTCCAATGTGTCCTTCAAAGCCACTATTTTCTTGTCTATTTTCTGTTTAGATGATCAATCCATTGATTTAAGTAAGTGTTAGAGTCCCCTGGTAGTATTGTATTACTATCACTTTTTTCCTGTATGTTGGTTAATTGTATTGTCAATAACCATCTGTATGATAATTAATTGTATTATAAATGTTAATATGTAAATAATTGTATTATAAATCATTGTAAATAAATACCATTGTTATATCTTCTTATTGGATTGTTCCCTTTGTGATTATGTAGTGCCCTCCTTATCTTTCTTCAGTCTTTATTTATTTTAAAATCTATATTGTCTGATATAAGTATCACTACCCTGGTTTTTCCTTCATTTCTGTTTGCATTATAAATGCTCTTCTATGTCTTCATTTCCAGTCTTATGTGTATGTAGGTCTGAAACAAGTTTCTTGCAGGCAGCATATAGATGGGTCTTGCTTTCTTATCCATTCTGCTACCCAGTGTCTTTTTATTGGAGCATTAGTCCATTTACATTCAAAGTAATTATTAATAGTTTTGTACTTACTGCCACTTTATTACTTGTTTTACAGTTTTGTAGCTCTTTGTTTTCTTCTCTTTTTTTTCTTGGAGATTGCTGGCTTTCTTTATTGATATTCTTGTATTTGTTTTCTTTATTTTTGCATATCTATTACCAGTTTTTAAATTTGTGGTTACCATTAGATTTATATATATTATATATGTTATATATAACATCTTGTGTATATAACAGTCTATATTAAGTTGATGGCCGCTGAAGTTTGAACCCATTCTGAAAGCACTAAATTTTTACTCCTCTTCCTGCAACGTTTTATGTCATACTTTACATCCTTTTATTTTGTGACCCCCTCAACTGATTTTTATTGATATCCTTAATTTTACTGCTTTCATGCTTCCCCTTTTTTAAAAAAAAATTTGTTGTTTTATTTATTTATGAGAGAGAGAGAGGAAGACAGCATGAGCAGGGGAAAGTCAGAGAGAGAGGGAGATACAGAATCTGAAGCAGGCTCTAGGCTCTGAGCTGGCTGTCAGCACAGAGCCCAACGCGGGGCTCAAACTCACTGACGGTGAGATCATGACCTGAGCCAAAGTCAGACGCTTAATCGACTGAGCCACCCAGGCGCCCCTACTTCCCCCTTTTCTTATTCCTGTTTATGGTCTTTCCTTTCCACTCAAAGAATCCCCTTTAACATTTCTTGTAGGGCTAGTTGAGTGATCGTGAGCTCCTTTAACTTTCGTTTGTCTGGTAAACTCTTGATCTCTCCTCCTATTCTGAATGTTAGCCTTGCTGGATAGATTACTCTTGGTTGCAGGTTTTTCTTTTTTAACACTTTAAATATGTTGTGCCACTGCTTTGCGGTCTGTAGTTACTGCTGAAAAATCAGCCGATAGCCTTTTGGGGCTTTCCTTTAATGTAACTGTTTTCTTTTCTCTTGTTTTAAAATTTCTCTCTTTATCATTACTTTTTACCATTTTAATTATTGTGTGTTTTGGTGTGGACCTCCTTGGGTTGATTTTGTTGGGGCTCTAATGACTCCTGGATCTAGATTTCTGTTTCCTTCCCCAGATAGGAAAGTTTTCAGTTATTTGTTCTTCAAATAAATTTTCTGCCTACATTTCTCTCTCTCTCCTCTTTTTGAGATTCTTATAATGCAAATGTTACATTTTGTGCTGTTGCTGAGTTCCCTTAATCTGTTATCATTTTTTACAATCTTTATTCTCTCTCCCATTTAGCTTAATTGTTTTCCATTAAAAAAGTGTCCTCTGGGCCACTGATCTGTTCTTCTGCTGCCTGTAGTCTACTATTTATTCCCTCTAGTGTGTTTTTAATTTCAGTTATTGAGTTTTTCATCTCTGCTTGGTTCTTTTTTATGCTCTGTATCTCTTTGTTAAGGATCTCACTGAGGTCCTCCACTCTTAAGTGCAATGAGTATATTTATGACCATTACTTTAAATTCTCTATAAGACATATTACTCATCTCCGTTTTGCTTAGCTCTTTTGCCCTGATTTTTGTTTTATTCTTTCATTTGGGGATGTTTCTCTGTCTCCTTATTTTATTTAACTCTTTGGGCCTGTTTCTATGTATTAGGAAAGTCAGCAACATCTCCTGTTTTTCAAGTAATAGCCTTATAAAGAAGAGGTCCCAGAGGGCTTTAGAGTGCAAGGTCTGCCATTCACCAGAAACTTGAACTTTAGGGGTGTCGCCTATGTGTGTTGCATGGGCCTTACTTTTGTGGAAGAGCAATGTTTGCCTTCAGTCATCTGCAATGGTTCTCTTTGCCTGTTGTGGGTTTGGTTTCTGTGTTGTTAATAAGCCACTCCTGGGATGCCTTGAGCTTGAGTTGGGTCAGACTGTGGTTTTGCCAGAAATGTGGTTAGACTGAACTTCAGGGCATTCTCCCTACATTGTCCTCTGGGAGGCTTTCATTGGTGGGTAAGGCCTGCAGTCAGACTAGATCTCTGTCCTCCCGTCCACTTCTGGACTTCAACTGAGCTGGTGTATGTATCTTTCCTCTCACTGAGGGAGGAGTCACTTTAGAGTGATGCTGCCCATGTCAGGGTTGCTTGCACAACGCCATGCTTGTGGCGCTGGTTTAGATGGACTCTCTGATGGCAGGTTGGAGGTGGTGGACCATTCTGTTAGCAAGCTAGTTGTCCTGTGCTAGAAGTATCCCTGTGTCTAGACTGGGGTCAGAGGAAAGAAATGGTTCCTGCTGAATATAAAAAAAATTAATATGCCTATTTTAAAATAAGAACAGAAATAACATGATTTCTGAATATTAAACCCACCTTTAAAAGTAAAGAAATATGAGGTATCACAGATACATAACATTTAAAATATCTTAGGACAGTCACAGAATAAACTAATAGAAGGGAGTGGATACAGAATCTAAAAACAGATTAGTGAATAAATGTGGTACTATGTCATTACCAATCAATGGAGGAAGGATGTGTTGTTTAGTAAGTGATATTAGGAGGCTTGGTTCAATATGTGAAGGAAAACAGTTGGATCCAAAACTCACACCAAAAATAAGTAAATAAATTTAAAGTGAAGTAAAGATCTAAATTTTAAAGCTAAATGTATAAAATAAAGAGGAGAATAAATATATAAATGTTTCTATGACCTTGCAGAATAGTTGATTTCTAAACCCTGATAAAGTGCCAACATTGCATGAAAAGTATTGATGTATATAATTACGTTAAAATTAATGATTTGTATTTTTGAAAGATTACAAGGAAAAAGTTGACAAATGGGAAACATGGAAGACATTTGCAATAATATTGCTGCTAAGGGATCATAATATCTAGGAAATAGAAGAAATTGTAATCCCTACAATTCGGGGGAAAAAACCAGACTCTCCTTGTAGAAGCAAGAACTACTGTAACTTTTCAGCAAACTTTCAGTATTTAGTGAAATTGAATACTTAAATAGTAGTCTACAACCCAGCACTGCATATATCCTTGGATATATGCACTAAAGAACTGTTCACACAGGTCTTCAAGTAAACATCATTAAGGATATTTATTGCAATTTACTTTATAACCTAAATGACTGTTAGTGGACATTAAGACTAAGTATTCATCATTAGGGGGATTAATATGTAAATATGGAAATATATAAAAAAATATCATACATACACACAAATATATATGTGGTGGAAGAATGCACTCTCAGACACACTAGATTTATCTATAACAAATAGATTTTTTAAATGTAAAAAATAAATTGGGAGTGATCAATTGGGAAATATCATAAAATAAAAGGCCTGTATAAGCAGCTAATGGGAGGCTGCTTTATGCAAGAGAGTATAATAAACTGAATTCTGGACCCCTAACATTTCAAAATACCAACTCCTGATATTTTTAATTTCTCTTGCCCATACTTTCAAATGGCTTTATAGGTCCTCATAACAGATCCTAAGATACCATGGAGTTATCTTCAAACCAATAGCTGCGATTATTAGTTAAATTGAAAGATATATAATAAGAAGTTTTCCACTTTTAAAAGTTAAAAGCAGAAGAAAATGGTATAGTTTGTTGTTTCGTTTTTGCTCAATAATCAAAATAGCACATTCATTAAATTTTATTAATGAGGACCATAACATAAGGAATTAATGACTTATTCAAGAAAAAGAAACTTACTCTAAGTTTGTGTAACTCTTAGTAGTTTTGTACTTGAAATTTATACTAGGTAATATCACTTGCATACTAAACCCAGACCAACATTACAAGAAATAAAAATCAGAGACCAATACCTTCCATGAACAAAGAAGGAAAAATCCTCAGCCAAAAGTTAGTAAATTGAATTCCCAGTATTTTAAAAGATAAATACGAGGTCACATGGGATTTATCGCAATAACGTAAGCCTGGTTTATTGTTCAGAAACAATCAATTTAGTCAGGAAAGCTGTATGATCATTTCCTTTGATGAAGAAAAGAATTTGAGAAAATTCAGCATCTATTATGATTTTAAAAATTTCTCAACAAACTAGAATAATGTAACAGGTAAGTTGCATCTGTCCACCCTCCCTCCCACCCTCCCCCAAACAACCAAAACAATAACAACAACAAAAAAACAGTGCCTACAGCTGATAGCATACTTTGATACACATTGTCTTGGTAACACTAGCTCTACTTTATATGAAATATTGCTAGGTAACCACTCTGAATTTTAAAATATACTACATTCCTGAGCATTTCATGTTATTTTTCTGGATGCAAATTACTGACTCATTTTGGCACATTATATCAAAGTTACATGGTTTTAGAGTGGTATGTTCTATATTTTTCCATTTGACCTATTACTTTTGTTGTACAATTTTGTAGAACTTGAGGTTTTTCACCAAATGCTATGTTACATTAGATACACCTCTAGTTACATAGCTCTGTACTGTCCAAAAGGATAGTCACTGAATACAAGTGACTCTTGAACTTTTGAAATGTGATTAGTCCAAATTGAGGTGCCTGGTAAGGGTAAAGAAAATATACCATATTTCAAATAGATAAGAGTGTAAAATATAGAAAAAAAATTTTGTATTTATTACATGTTGAAATTAACATGTTTTTAAAATATCAGGCTAAATGAGACCATCATTAAATTTCATCTGTTTCTTTTTCTTAATAAGGCTACTGGAAAATATAAACTTGTAAACACAGATATCTACTGGACAGCATTGACATAGACTATTACTCTATGTAGCAATCAATTTCTTTCTTGCATTTTCAAAATTTAAAAATTTTTAAAAACATTCTTAAAAATCTTGTACAAATTTGTTTGCAAAATATGACCTCAAATAAAGCTGTTTATAGAGCTACTGGTTACAGGCTGCTGTCCCAGAACCCTCTGGAGATGTGATATCATACAGCCCCACAATCTCTAATACAATACTCTGAGAACACATACCTTTTCAAAATTTAAATTTTAAGTGCTATGTACATAGCACAGTGTATTATATAAAATCTACTGTCTGCAGAAACACCCCAAAATGACTGTCTGAATTGCTGAAGCACAAGGTATGACTATTCACTCCAAGTGGAATAATTAAAGACTGTTAATAATATTTCAGGTTATATAGTAATAAAGTAGTAAATTAAATAGTGGTGTAAATATAATCTGCAAATTATTTTGTGTTGATTTTTTTCTAATGAAAACACTTCATTTCAAGTATATGCAATTTCAAGATAAGCTGAATTGTTGGACCTATATATTCAATGGATCAAGATTAAACTGGAGAATCTTGGAGAATTGCATATACTGCTTTCATTATCATTTTGTTGGAATTTGGCCTCTGAGAACATGGCTAAGAAGGAATTCTTCAGAGATGAAAATGAGCTAGGACTTGGCCTTTATTTTTAACAGCTTTGTTGAAATATTCACATACTGTATGATTCATTCATTTTTTTTAAAGGTACAATTTCTTGGTTTGGGGTATATTCACAGATATATGAATATATTTGGGGTATATTCACAGTCAATTTTTTTTTCTTTTTTTCTTTTTTTTTCTTTTTTTACAAATAGTTTATTGTCAAATTAGTTTCCACATAACACTCAGTGCTCATCCCCATTTCTCAGTCAATTTTTGAACATTTTCATCATGTCAAAGAAACTGAACACTTTAGCTATCACTCTTTTCCCCCCGTCTCACCTAAACCCTAAACAACCAGGAATCTACTTTTTGTCTCTGTAGGTTTCCTTACTCTGGGCTTTCAAGTCAATAAAATAATGTAGTATGTGGTCTTCTGGGGTAGACTTCTTTCACAGCATAATATTTTCCAGGAAAATAGTCTTAGAAAGCTTCTTTCAATGTCCTCTGAGCTATTAACATGGGGATCTACCCAAGCAGATTTTCTTTAATTGATGCAACTGCTCTGACCTCATGTGTTTTGTTCAAGGTCAGCAATTAACTGATTACAGTTTCACCATATCATTCAGAGTTTTTTTCCCCTCCGTCAGCATCTTCCTCACAATTATCCACCTGCTTCACTATACTTTAAACTATTTCAGTAATATTCCCATTGCAGAATTTTCCCTTGAAGGAATGCACAACAGGCACATGATTGTTAATGTTCAGCATTTCTTCAATGTAAGCCTTTTTCTAGCTTAATTGCACTCTACTGATGCATATTTGGTGAACTAATAAGGTTTAATGTAGTCTTTTCATTAGTATGAGGAAATCCTTTAAAGTCTGCAACTGCAAGCTTGTTTTGGAGCCTCTGTAATATCTTCACTTTGTGCCCTCTAGATATTGACAGATGCCTCTTTTTCTATTTCTCTGTTACCTACAAGGGCATCTTTAGCTGTTTCAAACTGTTCATGGTGTAGTTAATTACAAAACTATAAAATAAAACAAACTGTGAAACATCAGTGAATTGTGGCATCACTTATGGCTGAGAGGAAGCTGAGACACAACCCATGTTTCATGTCAGGTCAGATTCTGCTTCCAAAGAAGTTTTGACTACTCCAAGCTGACCAAAAATTTGGTTTCCAGGGCTTTTTGGATAATTATGGATAAGAGAATGTGGACCTGATTATTATGTGCACTAAGTAATCTTTCTAACAATGCAAATAATTCTGGATTCCAAAATGCATCTGTCCCCAAGAGATTAAAATAATTGCATGGTTCGGTGTCTTATTCTATGAATGTCAGTTGGGTTAAGTTGGTTGATAGGCTGTACCGGTCTATAGCCTTACTGGATGCTATGTTACCAAAAAAGGGTATTAAGAATTTTTTACTATATTTGCATATTTCTCTGTTATAGTTGTAGATACATTTAGAATTCTAATGCTTTCCTGATTTTGAGATCTTATTTACATTTAACATTGTATAAATCTAAAGTGTAAAACATGTTGTTACATTTACATATTACAATATGATTACCACTGTAGTTTTAGCTAACACATTGATCATGCCACATAATTATTTCTTTTTATGTGGCAAGAATATTTAAGATTTATTCTCAGCAATTGTGAAGTATATAATACAGCATTGTTGCCTATAATTACTATGCTGTGCTGTTTTATCATTATGAAATGCCTCTGTTTATTTCTGGTAAGATTTCTTGTTTAAAACCTCCTGTGTCTAGAGACACCTGGGTGGCTCAGTTGGTTAAGTGCCTGACTTCCATTCAGGTCATGATCTCATAGTTCATGGGTCTGAGCCCTGTGTCAGGTTCTGTGCGGACAGCTCAGAGCTTGAAGCCTGCTTCAGATTCTCTCTCTGCCTCTTCCCCACTCACACTCTTTCTTTATCTCTCAAAGATGAATAAACATTAAAAAAAAATCTTAAAACCTACTGTGTTAAACACAGTAGGTTTATACCCACTATTAACATAGCTTGTACAAGCTTTATTATGTCTGGTGTTTGATATATCTTTTGGATGGGTTATCATGAACCTGTTTGTGTTTTAATGTATAAAGCATCCCTTGTAAACATCATAGAGTTATATCTTTTTATTTTTATTTACTTATTAATTTTTTAATTAAAAATTTTAATTTCAGTATAATTAACATACAGTGTTCTATTACGCTCAGGTGTATAACCTAATGACTCAACAATTCCATACATTATTCAGTGCTCATCATGATAAGTATACTTTGAATCCCCTTCATCTATTTTACCCATCACCCCATCCCCCTCCCCTCTGGTAATCATCAGTTCTCTATAGTTAAGAGTCTGTTTTCGGTTTGTCTCCTTTTTTCTTTACTTGTTTGTTTCTTAAATTGCATGTATGAATGAAATCACTTGGTATTTGTCTTTCTCTGAGTGGCTTACTTTACTTAGCATAGTACTCTTTAGATCCAACCATGTTTTTGCAAATTGCAAGATTTCAGCCTTTAAAATGAATGATACTCCCTTGTGTCCAACCTGCTAGTCTCTGCCTTTTGATTAGACATTTTCTTCTATTTAATTTCTTGCTACTTTTTTTCTACCTGTGCCCTTTGTTTTTCTTTGTTTCTCCTTTCCTGTCTTCTTATGGAATTATTTAATGTTTTAGTATTCTATGCCCTGAGTTAACGTTTAAAATCTTATTTTATTTCTTTTAAGTAAATTTCTCTAGAGATTCCGGTGTTCTTATTTAACATAATGTATTCTAGTTAAAATTAATTTTATACTATTTCATGTATAATATAATGCACTTATAAAAATATAATTCTATTTAAACCTGTCTCCATCCGTTGTGCTATTGTTATTTATTTTTCCTTTACTTATGTTATAAAACTCATAAACATTGCCATGTTTTTTCTTCAAGCAGTCAATTGACTTTTGGGAAATTTCAGAAAAGAAAGATGACCTTTTATATTTAATCACTTATTTGCTATTTCCAAGGCTTTTTCTGATCCCTATAAATCTGAGTTTCCATCTCATATAATTTCCCTTCAGCCTAAACAACTTTCTTTACCGGTAACAAAATTTCCTAATTTTGTTTGTCTGGAAATGTTTTTATTTCAACCTTCGTTTTTTCAAGATAGTTTGATGACATGTAGAATTTTAGGTTGGCAGATGTTTTCCTTTTCACCAAGCACATTTTAAAGATGTCAGTCATTATTATTATCTTGACCTCAGCGTTTTCTGATGAGAAGGCACATTCTTTCATTTTTGTTCCCCTATATGCAATGTGGTTTCTTTTCTAGTTTTTTTTCTTTGGTTGAAGAAGAAGTGGTTCAATATGAGAATATAGATTCCTTTAAAGATTTTCTTTAACTGTGGATTTAAGCCAATTGGCTGGTGGGCCTATGTCTGATTTTGTTGGTATTTTCTCCTTCTATAGTTGGCTAAACGTCTGCTTTTATAGGTTGTTATCTATAAAAAAGTTTGGAAAAAATTTAACTGTATCTTTCATTAGTCTTTTCTGTCTCAGTCTCTCTCCTCCCCTGGGACTTTGATTACATTTATTGTTTGACATGTCCTCTGAGGTCACTGAGGCTCTTTATAATTTTCCAAACTTTTTCATCTCAATGCTTCAGTATATGAAATAGATTTACATGTCTTCAGGACAGCTGATCTTTTTTTTATTATGTCCAATATGCTATAAAAAATGATCCAATAATGTTTTTACTTAAATTTTTCACTTCTATTATTTCCATTTAGTCCTTTTTTTATAATTTCCAAAGATCCTGAAAATTTCCAACCTGTCACCCACTATATCCATTTTGTCTTTTAGAATCTTTTACTATTTATCACAATTACTTTCAGTGACTGTGGATTGGGGGGTAACTATCAAACCAAGTGCTGAGGAGGTATAATTGATTGATGACCCTCCCTACTATATACTGAAAAATCATTGCCTTACACTGAAGGCACAGATCCCATGGGAAGCCTTGTATAATAAAAGCTAAAAAGGAGGGGGAAAAAATAAAACTTGTTTTAGAGAGGGATTCCTTGGTACATGGTCCCAAGGCTAAAACTGACAGATGTTTCATCATAGCCACATTTAAGAGCTTCTTTGAAAAGACAGTGAAAAGGGAAAATCTTCCTGATGGGCAGAACTACATGTGTGTACCTCATCATCCACTTTGGTTGAAGAAGTGGCCCAATATGAGAATTCTGGTTAGAGGTTTAAAGAAAAATGATTAGAATATTGGAGATGAGAAGATATAGATTATATAGAGTCATTTGGATGGATATATGGAGTGGTCACGAAAAGAGAATTATCCTGTATTGATACCTACTGGAAAGCACCTACTGCTGAAGAAGCATTGATCAATGAGATAAATCAGTTGATGTTAGCTAGCCTTCATCATTAGCCCAAACCAGCATGATGGGCACATGAATGTAGAGTCATAGTAGTAGACACAGAAACTGTTATGAACCCAATGTTATGGACTCTCACTAAGGTCTGCTAGCTGCTTCTGCCTATGAATGTTCATATCAGCAACAGAGACCCATATGGCACCCACATATGACACAATTCCTCAAGGATACCAGCTGGCCACCAGTTGGTGGCAACTCAAATACACAAACCCCATTTATTATGGAAGGACCATCAGTTCATTGTCAACAGCTAGATTATCTATTTCAGATAGGAATTTTCTTTTCCTGTCTACAGAACTTCAGTCTATGCAGCAGCTTATCAATATCACACAGCATAACACATGACCCAGGGAACCCACTTTAAAGTGGAAAAGATACAGGAATGGATATATAGGACCATGTGATTCACTGATTATAATACATACAGCACAACCCAGAGGCATCGACCCTCATAGTATGCTGGAACAGTCTGCTAAGGGTACAATTATAGCACTAGCTGAATAGCAGCAATATAGAAAAATAGCTTGCTATGACACTGTGTCCCTAATAAAATAATACTTGGTTTCGTATATATTATAACTAAGAGATGAGAGCAATAGTAATCTTTATTACCAACACTCTCAGTGCTTCACTGGGGAATCCGTGCTTCTTATCCTGATTGTTCTGGGTTTTGTAGGATTAGAGATTTTTTTTCCAAAGGAATGATACTCTTTCCAGAGGAGGTACTAAAGATTTTATTCAACAAGTTAGACTGCCAATAGGGCACCTTGCATTTCTTTTTTTTTTTTTTTTTTTTTACAAATAGTTTATTGTCAATTTGGTTTCCATATAATACCCAGTGCTCATCCCCAGAAGTGCCCTCCTCCATGCCCATCTCCCCTCTCCCCCCCACACCCATGGGTCCTCAGTTCTCAGCATTCAAGAGTCTCTCATGGTTTGCCTCTCTCCCTTTCCCCCACCATTTCCCCTCTTCTTCTCCCCCATGGTCCTCAGTTAAGTTCCTCCTAATCTGCCTATACGTGCAAACGTATGATATTTGTCCTTCTCTTCCTGACTTATTTCGCTCAGCATAACACCCCCAAGGTCCATCCATGTTGCTACACATGGCCAGATTTCATTGTTTCTCATTGTCATGTAGTATTCCATCGTATAGATAAACCACATCTTCTTGATCCATTCATCCGTTGATGGACACTTAGGCTCTTTCCATGTTTTGGCTATTGTGTAGAGTGCTGCTATGAACATTGGGGTACATGTGCTCTTATGCCTCAGCATTTCTGTATCCCTTGGGTAAATTCCTAGCAGTGCTATTGCTGGGTCCTAGGGGAGTTCTATTGTTCGTTTCCTGAGGAACCTCCACAATGTTTTCCAGAGGGGCTGCACCAGTTTGCATTCCCACCAACAGTGTAGGAGGGGGGCACCTTGCATTTCTTGTACTCAGGCACTAGCAGGTAAGAAGTTACCATAATGCTAGGGGATGTTGACTTTGATTGGCAGAAAGTGGGGCTGGTTTTATACAAGGACAGAAAAAATCAGTGTGCAGTACAGGTGATTGATTTGTGTGCATTTTGGCATTCTGTTGTCCAATTGATGCTGTGAATCCATACATACAGTAAGCTCAGATTGAGAAAAAAGATATTTTAGATGGTTCAAACATCTTAGAATTAAAGGTTTGGATCACATGATCCATGAAGCCAGGTAGACTTGCCAAAGTGATAGCTGAGCATGAGAGGAATTTCAAATGTTAGTGTAAAAGACAGAAGATGAATACTAGTTACAGAAGTAAATTACCTGCAATGATAGAGACTGTAGTTTGTCCTGTTAACTAAGTTTCTCCTCCAGAAAAGTGGTATGTTTGGGGGCACCTGGATGGTTCAGTCGGTTAAGTGTCCAACTTGGGCTCAGGTCATGATCTCGTGGTTCTTGAGTTCGAGCCCCACATTGGGCTCCGTGCTAACAGCTCAGAGCCTGAAGCCTGCCTCAGATTCTGTGTCTCCCTCTCTCTCTGCCCCTCCTCTACTTGTACCCTGTCTCTCTCTCTAAAAAATAAATAAAACATTAAAAATTAAAAAAGAAAAGTGATATGTTAAAACCACGAAGGAGCTGCCCTTCACACCAATGTGGAGAAGTAAATCTCTGTGGTGGAAGAGTGGAGTGTGGCAGCTATGAGGATATGCTACCCAGGTCTCTGTGTGGAGAGAATAATTGAATTCCTACAAGTGGCTCTCAACCAAAGACCAAGCATGACAGAGATGTTCAGGGAGACCTTCCTGGCATGTGCAAGGCTCCTCTAAAGGGCAAATATGGCCTAAGGACAGTCTTCCTTAGAACTTCAATCTAAAATATTATCACCCAGTCTTTCCTTCTCTCTTTCCCTCACTCAGAGTCAGACCTGCATCACAGTCTTATGACTCTCCCATTTTTTCCACATATGCCTTTCCCTTAACAAATTTCTTGCTCATCTAAGTTCTTCTTGGTGTTTGCTTCATAGAAGACCCAGACAATCATTTATAATAGCTGTATGCTTGTTCTAATATGTGGATTATTTGTGGATATTTTTAAAAATTTTTAATGTTTTATTTATTTCTAGGAGAGAGAGAGAGAGACAGCGTGAGCAGGGGAGGGTCAGAGAGAGAGAGAGTCACAGACTCTGAAACAGGCTCCAGGCTCTGAGCTAGCAGTCAGCACAGAGCCTACGTGGGGCTCGAACCCGCTAACCGCGAGATCATGACCTAAGCGAAAGTCAGACGCTTAACCGACTAAGCCACCCAGGAGCCCCTATTTGTGGATTTTTAAAAAAACTGATTCTTCCCTTAATTATGGGTAATATTTTCTGCTTATTGATATAACTAGTAATTATTATATATTTGCCTTGTTGACAGGTTGTAAACACTCTGGATTCCTATATTTTCCTCTGGAGAATGTTGAATTTTGTTCAGTAGGCTGTTCAATAACTGATGGATTGCTTTGGACATTAAAAAAAATGTAGTTTTATGTTCTGCTAGGCAGGTTAATTTTGGTTTTTCTTGTCTTACATTGAATCCTTTAGTCCTGAGAAATCATTCTGGGATATTGGCAGAAAATTTGAGGTGTTTACAGGGTTTCTCTAATTTGGCAGGACTTGAACTCAATACCCTTTTCATCTCTGTGGTGGGGAGTAGCTAAATTTCCTCATCTCCATCAATCTTTTAGCGTTTTCTCAAGTTTTGTTTGTTTGTTTATAGCAAGCATAAGTGGGGTTGACAGAGAAAGATGGAGAGAGAATTCCAAGCAGGCTCTGCACTGACACAACACAGAGCCTGATGTGAAATCAAGACCCGTGAGATCATGACCTGAGCTGAAATCAAGAGTCGGATGCTTAACCTACTGAACCACCCAGGTATTCCTCATCTCCATCAGTCTAAAACTGTTGCTTTCTACTGGGCTCCTTGGAGTCTTGTCTGCACAAACTGAACAGTTCTGGAGTTAGCAAAGGTTCTATTTTGTTCTAGGATTTTGCCCTTCAATTTTTTGTCACTCTAGCATTCCTGAACTCATGCTCTGTATAATCAGGTCAAGGAAAGTATGCCTTTCTGCTTAAACTTTTCCAGCTGTTGCTGGTGAGAGTACTTAGGTAAAAATCTCCCCCATTGTGCTTCCCTTATTTCCAAGGTTGATTTCTCTCCAGTTTCTGTCAGATTTTTGTTGCTCTCCAGGTCTTTCAGTTTGTATGATTTATAGAGTTGAATATTTCTATTTGCTAGAGAATTAGTCCAATAACAGAAATTCCACAATTACTAGCAGCCAGAATTCCCAAACAGCTAGTTTATACCTAAATCCTAGGGCAATGCTTTTATGGGCAATGTTCTATTTTATAGGACAAAGTTGTTTGGTCTACAGTAGGTACTCAATAAATATCTGTTGAATTATATATAAGACTGGGTATTCAAGGATCATTAAGTAATTCTTTTAAAAACCTAAAACATGAAAGAAAGATCAATGCAAAGACAAGAAAAGAGCCGAGGGAAACAATACAGGTTGCCAAAAGATAAAGATACTATATCTGTACAACAAGAAAAGCTATATGTGGAACTACTAAATAACAAGATAATAAGAAAGAACTCTTGGAAATTAAAAATAAATAGATAAGGAGTGCCTGAATGGCTCAGTCAGTTGAGCGTCTGACTTTGTATTGCCATATACTTCCCTGTTATGACTGCTTTTGTTGCATCCCAAGGGTTTGGGACTATCATGTCTTCATTTCCATAGGTTTCTATGTATTTTTTAATTTCTTCTTTGATTTCCTGGTTGACTCCTTCCTTCTGTAGTAGCAGGTTTTAAAATATTTTTTTTTAATGTTTTATTTATTTCTAGGAGAGAGAGAGAGAGAGACAGCGAGAGCAGGGGAGGGTCAGAGAGAGAGGGAGTCACAGACTGAAACAGGCTCCAGGCTCTGAGCTGGCAGTCAGCACAGAGCCCGACGCGGGGCCCGAACCCACGAACCGCAAGATCATGACCTAAGCGAAAGTCGGACGCTTAACCAACTAAGCCACCCAGGCGCCCCTGTAGTAGCAGGTTTTAAACCTCCATGTATTTTGGTCTTTCCAAATTTATTCTTGTGGTTGACTTCACACATCATGGTTGTGATAAGTAGATAGGCATGGTATCATCTCAATCTTTTTGTACTTTTTGAGGCCTGATTTGTGACCCAGAATGTGGATCTGTTCTGAAGAATGTACCATGTGCACTTGAAAAGAAAGCGTTTTCTGTGCTTTTAAGAAAGAATGTTCTGAATATATCTGTTAAGTTCATCTGATCCAGTGTGTCATTCAAAGCCATTGCTTCCTTGTTGATTTTCTGTTTAGATGACCTACTGTCGGAGGCCGGCTCCGCCAGGTCCAGGGGTCCCTGAAGGATGGATGGTGTCGGCGAGAGAGAGAGAAAGAGAGAGAGAGAGAGAGTGAGAGAGCCCCGAGATCCTTTCTGATCACCAGGCAGGCATCTCTGTCCTGTCAGTTTTGGTGTCTTTATTTATAGGTCAAATGTTAACATGGCATCAGGAAATGGAATTTTTACAATGGATAGCTCTTTGTGGTAAGGTGTTTTTGGAAAATGTACAGAAACAGGTTTTGCAGAAGTCTTCTTGCAGAACTGCCCCAATTATAGTGAGGTTGA
Organism: Hyaena hyaena; assembly: GCF_003009895.1. Lineage (NCBI taxonomy): Eukaryota > Metazoa > Chordata > Mammalia > Carnivora > Hyaenidae > Hyaena > Hyaena hyaena. Next base: position 325,771 of record NW_024082048.1, on the reverse strand, counting down.
GTAACTAAAAAAATAACAAGGTGTTCACATTTTAATAACGCTAAGATTAAGTCATGGGTTTGTAGATACTCTTTTCCATTCTCATCACAGCTGCCAGGGTAAGGGAAGGTGTTTGTGGAAAGTAGGCCTTAGGGAAGGGGTTGCTATACACCATCAGTTAGCAAAGGTGTATGTACTAACTTATCTTCTGCCCCTATCTGTTCCTTTTCTCTAAGTTAGGCTCTTTGTCTCCAGGCAAGACTTGATTTTCCAGTTATATGCTTTATGGCACCAGAGAGCCAACCATACCTTTAAAGAGTTTAGCTTATTTCCCATACATAGAATAGTCTCTTCGAGTGCATTTACCTTTGTGTCTAGTTTTATGATTTCTTGAATAGGTAGGGCATGGAGACATTTTTGGTTAGTTGATTTACATGTTGAGGTGTATGTACATCTCGGACTAACCCAACGGTAGAAACAGAATTGTACGTGTAAAGGTCAAACTTTTATGACTAGGGGTCATGAGCCTGTTCATAGCTCAAGGGAAAGTATGGAGGGAAACAGGACCTTCTGGAGACACGATGTCTGTTCCCATAATCAAAAGAAGAAGTTCCCACAATAAGTTCCTTCACAAGGTGCAATCATCATACCAGGGCCAGAATAAGGGGACAAGTCACTCCCGATATTGATCAACAAGGTACCCTAGGGGTCAGTGCTCAAGCAGAAATAATTGAGTGGGGGTGGATATCGTCGTCATCTGATTGGCAAGAGACCGTGTAAACTTGTTTTAACCTCACCAGGAGTTTTCTCGACTAGTGGGCTCAGAATGGCTCCCAACAACCTACTGATGTAAGGAGGGCATTAAAGTCCCATACTATTATTGTATTATTATTATCAGTTCCTTTATGTTATTGTTTTATATATTTGGATTCTTTCATGTTGAAGGAATAAATATTTATGACTGTTAGATCTTCTCCTTAGATTGTTCCCATTACTATTATATAGTGCCTTTCTTTATCTCTTCCTACACATTTTATTTTAAATAGTTTGTCCAACGTAAGTATTGCTACTCTGACTTCCTTTTGGCATCCAGTTGCATCATAAATGTCTCTCCATTCCCACTCTGTTTTTAAAAATTTTTTTTAAATGTTTATTTATTTTTGAGAGTGAGAGAGAGAGCATGAGCAGGGGAGGGGCAGAGAAAGAGGGAGACACAGAATTGGAAGCAGGCTCCAGGCTCTGAGCTGTCAGCACAGAGCCTGATGCACGGCTCGAACTCACAAACCGTGAGATCATGACCTGAGGCGAAGTCGGATGGTTAACTGACTGAGCTACCCAGGCGCCCCTCCCCATCCCCACTCTCAGTCTGCAGGTGTTGTTAGATCTAAAATGAGTTTCAGTGTCTTTAGATCAAAAATGAGTTCTTGTACATAGCATGTAGATAGGTCTTGTTGTTTTTTTAAAATCTATTCTAACACATTATCTTTTGATTGGAGAATTTAGTCCATTTAAATTCAAATTAATTATTGATAGATACGTGTTTACTGCCATTTTACTGCTTGTTTTGACATTGTTTCCAGAGATTTTCTCTCTTCCTTTCTTTGTCACTTTTGGTCCTTCCTTTGCACTCAAAGAATCCTCTTTAATATTTCTTGAAGAGCTGGTTCAGTGATCACAAATTCCTTGAGTTTTAGTTTGAGAATGTCTTTATCTCTCCTTATATTATGGATGATAGCCTTGTTGGATAGATTATTCTTGACTGCAGAGTTTTCCCATTCAGCATGTTGAATGTATCATGCCATTCCCTTCTGGCCTGCCAAGTTTCTGAAGAGAATCTCCAGCTAGTTTGGGTTCCCTCGTATGGCAAGGACTACTTTTATCCTGCTGCTTTTAAGATTTTTTCATTATCACTATATTTTACAAATCTGATTACAATATGTCTTGCTGTTGGCCTGCTTTTGTTGATTTTGATGGGAGTTCTCTGTGCCTCTTGGTTCTGGATGTCTGTTTACTTCCTCAGACTAGTGGAGTTTCCAGCTATTATTTTCTCAGATATCTTTTCTTCCCCCTTTTCTCTTTCTTCTTCTTCTGGGACTCCTATAATATGAGTATTATTATGTTTGATGGAGGCACTGAGTTCCCTAAATCTATTCTCATGTTCTAGAATTCTTCTTTCTTTTGTTCAGCTTCATTATTTTCCATTATTCTATCACTCACTTGTTCCTTTGCTTCTTCCAGGCTTGTGTTCATTGCATCAAGCCTGTTTATAATCTCACTTATTGTATTGTTTTAAATTTCTGACTGATTCTTTTTTAACTCTTTATCTTTATGTTAAGTCTTGGAGACTTCAAGTCTTCCATTCTTTCCTCAAGTCCAGCAGATATTCTTATGGTAGCTTTAAATTATCCATCAGGCATGTTACTTATATCTGTTTTGCTTAGGTCTCTGACAGAGTCCTTATCTTACTGTGTCTTTTGGGGTTGAATTCCTCCAACCTGGCATTTTATCTAAGTCTCTGCCTTCTCTGTGTTGGAAAAGTCCACTACTTTTCCTGCTCTGAGAATAATGACTTTATGAAGAAGATGTCATATAGTGTCCAGGGCTTGGAACTTCAGGGAATATCTTGGATGTGTGCTGTGTGCACTCTGCTGTTGTGTTTTGGCTGCTCTGTCCTTCAGGACAATCATCTTCAGAGGCTCTCCTTGCCTGCAGTGGGCAGTGTTCAGTGTTCAGTGTTCAGTACTTGGCCAGAATGTGGCAAATTTCTATGTATGCTCTGGACTGCTTATGAAATTAGACTGGCACTGAAGCCCTGGAGAACTCTGGTCAGGAGATACGGTGTCAGTAGGGGTTTCTCTGGTCTTCTGGGGAAGAAGCCCACTGCACTGGCACTGAGGCAAGCTTGACTAAGAAAGGTAGTCCTCCTAGAGCGCAGGGGTGTGGGGCTTGGTGTAAGCAAGTTAGGTAGCCAGTGTGGGTGGTGTGCTGCCTCCCACAGCTGGCTCTGTTTTTATGCTGAGGAGCAAGGTAGGGAAATGACACCAGCCAGCTCTTTTGTTCCTGGTGAAGTATCTCCATGAATGCTGCCTCTCAGAGACAGGCTTTAAGAAGAGCAAATAATCTCCCCTGGTGTGTTCCAGGGGTTCTTTAAAATACTAATTCCCACACAATCTGTCTCTGGGTTACTTGCATGACTTCTCTCCAGGAACAGGGCAGTGCCTTCAGGGCTCTGTCCCAGCCAAACCTACTGACCTTTAAAACTCCAACCTTTCAGCCCTGCTGATTATAAGAACTCACAAAAATCAGCCCTTCTCATATTTCTCTAGCCAATGGTTTTGGGGAAATGTTCTCATTATGTGTTCCTCCCTCCTTGGGATTCTGTCTCCCTCTTTATGTTTCCCCCCCCCCCCCCCCCCCCCGCCCTCTCTCTCTCCCCACCTTCTCTTCCTTCTGCAGGGATCATGACTCCCTTCCTTCTGCTGCACCTATGATCTCGGTTTCTCCCTTGAACCACATCTTCACGCTTCCTACCTTCTTTGTTGTAGCTTCTTCTCTTACTTTAGTTGTGGACTTTGTTCTGCCAGGCTTCAGATTGGTTTCTGGGATATTTAGAATGATTCGATAGTTCCCTAGTTGGGAACAAGAAGACCCTAGGGGGGGTCCTCCTACTCCACTGGTGACCGCCTCTAGGAATCAAGGTTCCTGCTTTAATAATCTGAGTGAAATTATTTTCAAGCTAGAATTCTGTACCTGTCAAGTATGAAGAGCAAAGCATCCAAATGTGATGACTCAAAAATGTTTATTTTCTTAATGGTCTATTTACTGGGAACCTATTGGATGGTGTGAATCATAAAATGGTATAAAATTTAGGATTTTGCAAGAAAGAAACTATCACAGAGGCAAAGATAGTATTCAGATGATTGATGGCAGTTGAACAAGCCTAGAAAGTAACCAGCCTAGGTTTGAACTGAAGAAGACCATGGGAATGATGGCTCCAAGAAAAGAAAATGGAATTGGAAGATGGCTTATGGAAAATAGGATAGTTTGCTCTTTCCACATTTTATGTTCTTTAGCAGTATTTTAACTGTTTTTTTTTTTTACTCTGATTTACTCTGATAAAAATTTTGTATAAAATTAAAAGAATTGGAGGAAAGGAGTAAGTGCCAAGAGTTTGGATATGGAAAGACCATTTTAAAAGGAAATGAAGATATAAGCCTGATAGGAGTAGTAGATTTTTATCGTGAAATAGTAGAACATTGTGTTGGAAAAGATATTGAGGTTTCCCTTGTAAGTGAACTTCCTCCTGTAGCTTATGGACAGCTAGTGACCATTTCTGATCAGAGAAGTTGTTCAGTGAACTTAAATTGGCAGCACTGTGAACTAAGAATAAACTGTAGGCCAATAGATGTAGGGCAATTGAATGTAAAGACTAGATTTTGGTGTGTAAAGGAAGAAGTGGGTCTCAGAAAGTATGAAGGAATAACCGTCAAACAGGATTTAAAAGACAGATTGACCATTCAATCTGAAGGAAGCATGAGCAAAGAAGATTCAGAAATCTAAGTCTGAAGCAAAATTACAAATACACCTGCATATATCATACATACATATGAAGAAAAACAGCTGGCCTTGGATGTAGCAGATTTTGTTTGTATTTTCAGAGTTTGGAGTGGGGTAACAGAGCACTGTTCAAATAAACATTTGTTTTAATAGCTATATGAGTACTAAAAGAAATGAGGTGACTTAAATTAACAACTTCATTGAATGTTTTAAAAGAGCAAAAAAAAAAAAAAAAACAGCTAATGGATTCAGTTATTTCTCTTTCTAACCTTCCCTGTCTTTATATTTACTGATATAAAATCTTTTTTATTCTCTCATTAAAAATATATTAATGATGAGTTCTACATAAATATAAAAGGTATCCCCTTGAAAGGAAAGAGCATCCTAAAAAGTCTTTTTATTGCTAAGAGAAACAGTCCACCTTTAAGCCAATAAAAATGAGATAAATTTAGTCACTAAGTGAGTTTATAAACATGAGCTATTCCTAAATGGAGTAGCTAATACTCCATAACTATCACAGGTCCATCAAATGCTACAGTCTTAGATAAACCTGGAGCTACTAGAGCACAGAAAAGATCTATTTCTTTCCTTTTTTATTTTTTTCCAAGGTGAGATAAGAGTATATCTGATTGTTTACAAGGAGGTCAAGAGCCGGTGAAATTTGATATGCCTTTTTTTTTTTTTTTATTTAGACAGATTAGTCTACTTAAATTCTAAGAGGGTGCTCTAAATAAAATGGCAAAGCATGGAGTCAGGTAACACTAGCTGTTTGTCCTCTTAAAGTGAAGGCACTTCTGAAAAGTGAATGATGCACGACAGAAACGAAAGTATTAAAAACAAAACATAAAGGAAATTGAAAATGGATTTTTCAATAATTGCCTGAGAGAATACTGAGAATAGAAATAACATGTAATGAAGTCAGACTTGATGAAGGGCCAGGATAAAATTGTCCTGCCTCCCTGGGTTACTTGAATATATACAACAATTTTTGGAAGGGAAACAAAAACGATAGCTGTGCAGGGCCCTCAGTACTCTTAGGAGACTATATACAAACAAATAAAAGATAATTTTTGAAAGAAAAATAAAAGGCTATAAGCAAAATCTAAAGGAGTACCTTTACATTGGTTGCTAAAGCTTTTCACAGAGCAGTTATTCCATAATTTTCATTAAGTGTCTGCTAAGTCCTACATCATTTTTAAGGGCATTATGATTGCTAAGATCATATTATTTTCTGTTGAAAATGGCATACTTGGTCATGTTACCATCTGTGAGCACATGGATCTTGAACCAAGGAGTCTTATGTTAACAAAGTAAACTTGTATCTTTAACTTTCTTAGAATTTTATTCTAAACATATATCTTGAACTCTATAAAATATTGTTTTGATATTTTTCAAATTGCAAGTGAGATAATATAAAAAACAGAGGAGAATAGTAAAGTATTAACCATAAATTTCTCGAAAGGAAAAAGCACATAAGTATTCATTTTATGTTAACTTTATTGTCTAAAACAGAGCTATTTAACTGATAGTAATATCCAAGACAATAAACAATGCTACAAAAAAAAATCAGTTACAAAGCATTCAAATAGAAGGTGTTAATAATCTACCAACCTATAAATAACTTGATTTGGAAAACTGGCTTGTGATTTTCTGTATTAAATAATCAATATTCAATCAATTTTAAATGTTATAAGAAAAGAGCTCTTGGGCCTATTTTGAAGCAATCTGCTACAAATGATTACATGGAAGAGTGACTAGCATTTAGGAGATGTATCAAAAAGAAACAAATCTTTTAATCGAAGAGGCCCAGATCTTCTTGTATTGAGCTACCATTAAAGAAACTGTATATTTTTACAGTTTTTACAGTATGCTGGTATACAGAATATGAATATCTAAACCTTAAAAGAATCAAGCAATATGCAGGACAAGGAAGCAGAACGTCTGAATTTAGCAGATCATTCAATGTCAGAAGCATGGAAGATCAGAATCATGAGGGCCAAAGGAAGCAGTTCTGGCCAAAGTTTACTGATTCTAAACACTGCAGAATCATTTGGCAATGCAAGGCCATGGCTTGTAAGTGCAAAAATAAGCCATCAAAGGAATTAAGGTAAGGAAGTGTTATAGGATGATTTACAAGGAAACTCACATTAACTGCTTTGGGAAATATGGATTGGAAGTGTGAATATGGAAGTGGTAGAAACTTTTCATTATAGTCATCCAGATGAAATGGACAATGGATCTTCCACTGCAGTGTCTGTAGGTTCTCATTTCCCTTTCTGGTGCTCCCTCTACTCTGCCTTTTAATTTTGGAGGATGCTATGACTTAGTCATTACCTTTTTGTTTACATTCTGGATGGATCTAGAGGGGACTATGTTAAGTGGAATGACTTTTGGTGATGTCATCAAGCCCCAATGTTTTAACTATTAAATGTTTTCTAATAATTCCCAAATGAATACCTCCAATTCAGACCTCTCACCTAAATGTGAAGCTCATCCATCCAAGTGCCTACTTGATATTTTTGCTTGGAGGTCTAACCAATGCCTCAAATCTAAATGCAACTCCTAGGGAAAGTACAGTCTCTTCAAAGCATGTTGCTGAGAAAACTAGACAGCCATATGCAAAAGAATGAATCTGGATCACTGTCTTATACCATAAACAAAAAATAATTCAAAATGAATTGACTTGAATGTAAGACCTGAAGTCATAAAACTCCTAGAAAAAAATATAGGTGGTAAGCACCTTGACATAGGTCTTGGAGACTGTTTTGTGGATTTGACTCCAAGATCAAAGGCAACAAAAGCAATACTAAAAAAGTGAGACTACATCAAACTAAACAGCTTCTGTACAACAAAGGAAAGTATCAACAAAATGAAAAGGTAACATACTAAATGGGAGAAAATATTTGCAAACCTTATATCTGGAATAGGTTAGTATCCAAAATATTTGAAAAACTTGTACAACTTAATGCAACAAAACAAAACAGAACAACCTGATTAAAAAATGGGAAGACACTCTCAACAGACATTTTTTCTTTTTTTTTCTTTTTTTTCTAATAGTTTATTGTCAAATTAGTTTCCACATAACACTCAGTGCTCATCCCCACAAGTGCCCTCCTCCATGCTCATCCCCCCTTCCCCCTACATCCATCAGTCCTCAGTTTTTGTCATCATTCAAGAGTCTCTCATGGTTTGCTTCTCTCCCTTTCCCCCACCATTTCCCCCCTGCTTCTCCCCCTTGTTCCTCCGTCAAGTTCCTCCTAATCCTCCTAAACGTGCAAACATATGGTATTTGTCCTTCTCTGCCTGACTTATTTCGCTCAGCATCACACCCTCAAGGTCCATCCATGTTGCTACACATGGCCAGATTTCATTGTTTCTCATTGCCATGTATTATTCCATGGTATAGATAAACCACATCTTCTTGATCCATTCGTGAACATTTTTCTAAGGAAGATGTAAAGATGGCCAAAAGACACATGAAAAGATGCTCAATATCACTAATCATAAGGAAAATGCAAAACATAACTACAATGAGACATCACCTCACCCCTGTCAGAATGGCCTGTATCAAAAAGACAAGATATAACAAGTGTTGGTGAGGATGTAGAGAAAAGGGAACACTGGCACAGTGTTTCTATGAATGTAAACTGGTGCTGCCTCTATGGAAAACAGTATAGAGTTTCCTCAAGAAATTAAAAGTAGACGTATCATATCATCTAGTGATTCCAATTTTGAGTGTTTATCCAAAGAAAATTAAAACACTAACTTAAAAAGACACATGTACCTCCATGTTCACTGCAGTATTATTTGTAATAGCCAAGATACAGAAACAACCAAAGTGCCCATCAGTAGATGAATTGATAAAGAAAATGCTGCATATACATACAATGGAATATTATTTAGCAGTAAAAAATAATGAAATCTTGCTCTTTGTGACAACATGGATGGATCCAGAGGGTACTATGCTAAGTGGAATGAGACAAAGAAAAATGCCACATAATGTTACTTATATGTGGAATCTAAAAATAATAGTAATAAAAAACACAGAACCCCAAGTTCATAGATATAGAGAACAGTTTGTTGCCAGAGGTGGGAGATGGGGAATGGGCAAAATAGGTAAAGGAGGTCAAAAGTTCAGTTATGAACATTCAAAAATAGGCAAAATAGGTAAAGGAGGTCAAACATTCAGTTATGAAATAAATAAGTCCTGGGAATGTAATGTACAGCATGGCCGTTATTAGTAACATTGTATTGCATATGGGGAAGTTGTTCAAACAGTAAATCTTAGAAGTTGTCATCACAAGAAAAAAAAAAATTCCAGGGGCACCTGGCTGGCTCAGTCAGAAGAGCATGTGACTCTTGATCTCAGGGTTACGAGTTTGAGCCCCATGTTGGGGGTAGAGATTACTTAATAAATATTTTTAAAAAGAATCCATAAGTACTCATGGTGACAGATGTTAATTAGACTTATTATAGTGATCATTTCACAATATATACTGAATGTTGTATACCTGGAACTGATATAATATTGTGTATGACATATACCTCAATTGCAAGAAAGATTACTTGCATCCCAGTAGATGCATCTCATCAGATGATAAGTCCATGTGTTCAGTTGCTCAGGTGAAACTGTGGTGAAGAATTTTTGATTCTTCTCTTTCTCTCAACCTATATTGAATCTATTTGAAAATCCTATTTATTTTACTTCCAACTATATCCAATACCCAAATATTTCTCCTACTTGTATTTATTTATTTTCTTTTTTAAAGGATTTTATTTTTAAGTAATCTCTACACCCAATGTGGGCTCAAACTTACAACCCTGAGATCAAGAGTCGTGCTCTACCAACTGAGCCAGCCAGGCACCCCTCATACTTATCTATCTTGCATTACTTGCATGAGTATTTCTTACTCATTGTTACTACTCTAGTCAGAAACACTAACATCTTCACCTGTATTATTACAACAGTTTTATAACATATCTCTGATTTAGTGCCCCCATAGCCTATTCTCAGCTCAGCAACCAGAGTTGTGCTTATAAGCATAAATTAGATCATGTCACTATTCTGCACAAAACTGTATATAATAGCTCCCCATTTCACTCCAAGTAAAAGCAGTATTTTCAGTGATCCATAAGATCCTCCTATGCAGGGGTGCCTGGGTGGCTTAGTCGGTTTAGCGTCCGACTTTCGCTTTGGTCATGATCTCGCGGTTCGTGGGTTCGAGCCCTGCGTCGGGCTCTGTGCTGACTGCCAGCTCAGAGCCTGGAGCCTGTTTCAGTCTGTGACTCCCTCTCTCTCTGACCCTCCCCTGCTCACGCTGTCTCTCTCTCTCTCTCTCCTAGAAATAAATAAATAAAACATTAAAAAAAAAAAATCCTCCTATGCAATCTGACCTTTCCTTGTCCTGTACACAGTTGAAGATAAAATGCCACAAGTCTTCAAACCCTGATGAATTTTAATATTGGCTAGTATTAGTAATATGTGGCTACATAATAAAATAACCAAATCTTGGTAAATTTAAACAACAGCCATTTATAATCTCATGGGTTTTGTCTGTCAGGGATCTGGAGATTGCTTAGCTGGGATATTCTGGCTGAAAATCTTTCCTGGTGTGGTGGTTAAGCTGTCAACTCTGGCTGCAGACTCCTCTTATGAGTCAACTGAAGTAGGATCCATTTCCTAGATCACACATATCTTGGTTGGGAGGCCTCAGTTCCTTGCTGATTGTTGTCCAAAGTTTTCATTTCCTCACTATATGAATCTCTTAATAGGCTTCCATAAGTGCTCTGGCAAGATGGCATTTGGCTTTTCAAGAACAAGTGTTCAAAGAGACTGGGAACATGCAAGAATTCCCAAGACAGAAGCTTTAGTCTCTTTATAACCTAGTCTTGGAAGTGACATACAACCTAGTCTGTTGTATTCTGTACTAGAAGCAAGTCACTAAAGCCAGGTCACATTGAAGGGGAGGGGAATTAAGTACCATTTCCTGAAGGTGCTTAATTGGCTAGGTGGCAGTCTCAAACTTAATGGAATCATTGTTTTGTTCCATTGATGAAAGTAGTCCTCCTTTTAGAATTATTGTTTCTACACATCTCAGATAAGTCCAAAGTATCAGGGACAGGAAGCAAAATTGTTGTTAGTGGCTCAGTAAAGTTGACAGTGAGAGGAATCAGCCCCATTACCACATTTTATCTAGGAACCTATGAATGCTGGCTTTGGAAATAGATCATAGTAGAATTCTTGACCAAGGAGAACAAAATTGCCATAAGAGCTTCCCATCATGAACTTGGTGTTTATCTGTCCCATTGGACCATAAAGTTACACGAGGAAGTGGCTCAAATATCCTTGGTCCCTTTTTGAGTTACACACATTACCTTATCTTTCCATTGCTCTCTGATTACCTAATGAGGGATTCTTAATAACCAGTGACTGAGCAAGCAACTACTCAGGCTTGGTTTACAGATAGTTCTACACAGTGTGCCAAAACCGTCTAATAATGGACAGGTGTCTATTATAGTCCTACTTATAACTGGCCCTGAATGACAGGAATGAAGGGGAATATTCACTAGGAAGAACTCTGAGCAGAGCAACTGGTTGTTTATTTTGCTGGGAAGGAGACATGGCCAGACATATGAATCTACATTAAATTATGAACTGTGGCTAAACTTTCACTGGAAAGTCAAGGACTTAGAAGGAACAAGATTGGAGAATTAGCAACAAGTAGACTTATGAGAGAGATACATGGATAAACATCTCAAAATGGTACAGGATGTGAAGATTGTTTGTCCCTTCTGAATGTTCAACAGAGGAGGATTTGACCCACAGGATGGGTCATTCTGTGAATGTCAATCAGCCATTTTCCCCACCTACTCCTATCACTGGCTGATAGTTTCATGAATAAAACGGCCATAATGGCAGGATGGAAGTTGTGCAACTTTGGTTAATTCCTTGCTTGCTCTGTTTCCACACTCAGGTAATCTGCCCATAGCCCTAAGTTCCCTGTACTTCTACCATAATAAAATGTTTTAATGCCCTTTTTCTTTGATCATATGTTTGCAAAATTTAGGTTTCCAGGCAAAGATTCTCAGTTTCTTCCATTGGCCATTTGTTTCCTCATCTTTGCTTCTTCAACACTCTTATCATAATAGTCTTACTGGGGATATTTACCTCTCTACATGTTTTTCTTTCTTCTGGCCTCGGACAATTGCTTAGATTACCTTAAAGGGCCTTATGTTTATTGCTATCAATGGATGACTGATCCTAGGCCACTGTGAAATTCAAGATCTCATATTTACACCCCTTTTTAATTTGTGACCTTTTGCATCAACTTTCAAAACTAGTATTTGCCAGTATCTTGTTTCAGACACAAATGAATGAGACTCACTGATGATTGTGTGGAAATTAGATGTAATGAACATTTACCACACAAAATTTATTTAAATTACATTTCTATATGAACAATAAGTTCAAAGGAATCTTATTTCAACAAAAGATTTAGAAAATGATATGGGCTAATAGATGTTTAGTTGGTTGCAAATAGTGCTTTGTTGAGCCACATTACCTAGCTCTAATTTCCTGGTTGTTGTCATTTTTCTTACTTCATTACCAGTGGTGTATTGCTAGTTATCTGTAGATTATACAGTAATTTCCAGACATCACAAATAGCTGCTAGTTTTGGAACTGTAAAATGACCATGTGTCTGTAGAGTCATCTATCTGCAGAGCCTAGGACAGGGCTCCAGTCGGTCCTAGTCTTGACCGACCACAGCATGTGTACATTCAGAATTGATATGTAGATATCACCAAAATGTTAGTAGAGGTCACTTTTGAAATATTAAATAAAATCATTTTATTCCTTAAAGAAACATATTTGTGACACATTCTCATTTTCATTCAACAAATGTGTATGTAACAAGTGGCTTCTAGGTGACAGGCACTGTGTTAGAGGTGGGAGTTGAGGGGACAATAAAATGATGGATGACATAGCCAGTCTCAGCCTCCATGAACTTTACTTTAGCTGAAAAGAATAGAAACAAATATGCAAACTGCAGTGACAAATGGTGATTGCAAGATCTTGGCTTCCTGCGACCAGGAGCACATCTGTAGCCACAACTTCCTGTTTCCCTTAAAAATAATGATCTCCTAAAAATAGTTCATAGTTTCAAGATTTGTAAAGATTTAAAAAATATGTGAGATAATACTGAAGGAAAATCAGAGTAGCATAATGGACTAGACATCAGGAGAACTGTGTTCCAAAAAACTTTACTCCTTTAATCTCATTGAACATCCCCCCTTCCTTTTATTCATTTTTAAGGGATAAAATATAATAAGTTTTTGAAATTTTCCTTCTGATGTTTTGTGCCTAAGGAAGCATGGAAAAAATGAGTTAGTAATGAATTAGTTTAGATGTTGATGCCATTTACAAATTACCACAAATTTAGTGACCTTAAATAGCACAAATATACCATTTTGCATTTCTGTAAAACAGAATTCCAACATGGGTCTCACTGGAATAAAATCAGTGTTAGCAGAGTTGCATCCCTTTCTATAGGGTCTAGAGGAGAATCTGTTTCTCTGCCTCTTCCAGCCTTTAGAGGCCTTTTTGTGGTTTTATACATAACCCCCTACTTTTCAGAACTAGCAGTGTGCTATCCAATCCTTCTCATGCTAACAGCTAACAGCTGGAAACGTTCTTTTAGGGGCTTATGTGATTAGACTGAGTTCACCCAGAAAATCCAGGACAGTGTCCTTATCTCAAGGTCCTTAACCTTAATCATATTGATAAAATCTCTTTGGCCATTCATAGTAAGCTGTTCATAGGTTACAAGGATTAGAGTGTGGGTGTCTTTGGGGCCATTATTTCCCCCCATAGACATTTTAAAAGCAAACATTTAAATTTGGAGATAAATTAATCAATACATTCAGAAATACAGGGATATTTTAAAATAACTCTTCCCAGAATGTAGAGTCCCTGTGATAGGCTAGTAATCACTCCGCAAATCTATCCACATCCTAATGTCAGCTCCAATTTGGCCATATACTTTATGTATCCTGGCAGTGGATTAGTACCACATGCCCAGATATCCATTCCTAACCAGTCCTCTGATACGACAGTGTCTAAATAGAAGCAAATGAAGGTAATATTAATATTTACCAATTTTTAAATAAGTATGAGAGGTATTAATTGTTTAGGTTGGCTGTCAGTAGCACTCTATCCCAGACAGCTGCCATATGTACCACTTCATTCTAACCTTTGACAGGAGTGGTGGCATGCATAAAGTAGTCACTTTCTTTTAATTCTGAGTCACAAGGTATTTTTTTACTGTTTTAAATAAAGTATTTAAAACTGAATCTGAAATTTAACTTACCTGGTAATGGAATTTAAATAAGTCAAATTAGCAAATGTTTATTGAAACTCTACTGCAAAAGAAAGGCACTTACTTGACAATTAAAAGCAAACAACCATATTATATGTCACACTTGGAACCCGTAATTAAGTATGTGCATATAGTACCTGTTTTATTAATAATAAACCACCTTATCAAACTCTTGGGTCATCTTCATTCCACAAGATGAATGTAGAAAACACAATGGTAGTTGACTAAGAAAAAATTTGGTTGTATTTAATGCATAGCTGTCTATAATTCTGAGGATGAATGGATGTCATATGCAAGGTTAATTTGAGTAAGCAAACCATGGATGAATGACCTGGATTTTCTTTGTTTCTGAAATCTAATGACTCACAGAGAGAGGTAATCTTTAGGCCTTGCTTTTTGTATAGAATGTGAAGAAAGCAGAAGAGCAAATTCCTTTCATCCTCTTTTACCCACCTAGACCTCCTTCTTGGTAGAATTCTATATCTTGTATATTTTGATCAGAAACAACATGTCTATGTGAAATAAAAGCTAGCTTTGCATAAGCAATATGGCCACCAAATGATCCTCCATATGCTTGCTAGTTTCATGGTAAGTCTGCTTGTCCTGGAGAAGGTAAAATTCATGCAAGGCTACCCAAGGAGGCTCATCAAGCTGTGATCTCTATAGCTTTTGGCATTCTAAGGACCCTACTTTAGAAATAATCCCTCTCAAGTTTTCATATCAATTAAAGGTTGCCAACTAAGAAAAGGGAATTTGACAGTAGATGAGAAAACTGGGGCTATGATTATTCCTAATATTCTGACTGCTCTCATCTGTTGTCCCAGGAGGATGAAAATAAATGAACATACTAAATCATAAAGCGTTATTGTTTGTTGGCTTTAATTTTCCATTTGACCAGTACATCAATTGCCTAAAATTGGAGGTTTAATTATAAAGATAGTAGTTAGTTGATTGAGGAACTATCCTGACAATATGTGACAAATTGCAAAAGCTAAGAAACCTTTAGCAACAAATGGGGCATAAGAAATAATAGTCAAGTGATATAATTAAGAAATGCAATTTAGAAATATATTCACAACTTCTCTCAACTTGATATTTTGAAACTCAGACTTCTAATATTTTAGTAAAAGTGCAGTCAGTTTGTAATCTAAAAATCTTTTTTTCAAATGAATGTGTTCAGCTGTCCTTTTGATTTTGAGAGCAACTTATACTTGTTGAACTTTTTTTAATGTTTATTTTTGAGACAGGGAGAGAGCAAGAGCGAGAGTGAAAGCGAGAGAGCACGCATGTGTATGAAGGAGAGGGGCAGAGAGAGGGATCCCAAGTGGGTTCTGTGCTGACAGTAGTGAAGCCTGATGTGGGGCTTAAACTCACAAACTATAAGATAAATGACCTGAATGGAAGTTGGACATTCAACCAGCTGAGCCACCCAGGTGCCCATACTTGTTGAACTTTTAATTAAATGGACTTGACTTAAATTTCAAACTCTGGGCTTCCCATTACATATATAAATATTTTTCCTCTTGATCCTGCTTGATATTCTAGCATAGTACTTTAGCATGAGACATAGATCATGTTATTCTACCTACTAAGATATGCCAATGATTCTGCAGTGCTTTGTGTGGAGGTTTTCTACATCATTTGTATTCAAACTGAAGAGAGGTGAGATGCATGTGGCTCAATTCTACACTGGTGTTGGGCCTATCTGTCCCCAGAACCATTTGTCATGCTTTTCCTGCTATGGTGGCTTCCACATTCCACTGCACTGCCACATCACAGGAAGCAATTCCTAGGCTCTACTCTAAAATCAGCTCTCTCCTGGCGATGTTTGGTCTGTCGAAGGCACTGCCCAAATCTCCTGGCAAAGGCAATCTACTACAAAGACTACTTTTTTTTTTTTTTTTTTTTTTTTAAGTTTCAGGTCCTACAGAACAGATTCATCTGGTTTTACATTCTTCTTCTTCTGGTTCCTTCATGCCAAGTAACACCTTCTCCTGTTTTCCTCCAAGTCTTTGCCCTGGATATGATCATGGTTTCCAGGTGCCTCTCCATAGCCTCTTCAATTCTCAGATTTTCATCACCTGTGTATCAAATCCTTGCACCATATTTACTCTGACACAAATACTTGCAGTGATATCCCTTCCCTGGGTAGCGTTTGACTGATACAGGATCCTCACGTGTTTTGTAACTAGATCTGCTCCTTGTGGAAACATTGTGATGCTGGATTTCTAAGAAATCCTTTGGATGAAGAAGGGATTCTGAATCCACATAAAAGGTTTGCAACTCAGTCTAGGTCCTAAATTCAAATTCCCCAGGAATCCAACACTTATAGTCTCTATCCCCATCCTGAATTGCCATTCTTATTCCTAGTTTCTGCCTGGAATGTACTCCAAGAACTCTAGCCATATACTTGCCCATAATCATGCTTTTGGTGATACCATTGTCTCTTACCAAATACCCTTCCTTCTCAACCCTCCATATTAAAATCCTACCCAAAACTCAAGGGCATGAACAAGCACTGTAGTTTCTCATTGTTTGCAGAGTTCGTATTTGCAAATTTCCCTACTCACCGTAATTTATTTATAATTGTCAGGTCAATACTTATGGCATTCTCATGATCATTTGTAGATATAAGTGGAATGGAGAAAATTTTCCCATTATCTCCCAAAGGCAGTGTTCCTAGCTGAGGTAGAATAAAGATGGTGTTCTGCCTTCTTATTTTATCTCTCCTACTATAAACAAAGTCCTTTTCATAGTCTACTTTGAACAAAGCTTTTCAGATTTGTGCATTTTCTTGGTGATTTTACTGCTTAAATGGCCCCCCAGGTATAATGCTGAAGTGCCGTCTGGTGTTCTTAAGGGCAAGAAAGCTGGGGTGTGACTTATAGAGAAAATATGTGTTCTATAAGCTTCCTTCAGGCATGAGTTATATGCTGTTGACCATGAATTCCATGTTGATGAGTCAACAATATATATTAAATAAGGTGTCTTTAAAAAGTGAAACACATAAAACAAGATTATGTACTTATTGGTTGACAAAAATGTCATGAATAGGTGTTCCAAATAAACTAACTCTGTATTCTCCTATAAGCAGTGGTTTAATATTTAGAAATTCATTACTTATGGTGACTTTATAGGACATAACTAAACAGTTATCATGTGGATCTACTGTATTCTCCTCTCTAGGAAGCTTCTTCTGATCTCTCTTCCTTCCAATTTTCTCAGCTTTAATTTCCTATAACCCATTTTCTGAAATTTGTTTCCCTCCTCTAAGTCGTGCTTAAATATTCAGGGTGAGCAGTAGAAATGTCTCTTAACAGAAAAAATTCAAAGATGAAAAAACAAGCCAAGAATAAGTGGGTAGCCAAAGTCAGTAAGCCAGAAAAAGTGTAAGTCCTGCATGAAACTATGGAGGCACAATGGCAGATTGAAAATCTATTTGCAGCCAGAATTAAGGAAAGTTCAGAGCAAATAGCAAGCAAGAATTCTAGAAAAAAGCCTCCAGTTGGTGGTGTTATGTATGATTAGCTTTTATGTACTCACCATAAAATGGTTTTGAGGAAGAGTGGCTGCATTGAAAGTGCCAGAAATTAGGCAGACAACTGTCATCACTTTGTGCCTTCTATTACGGCTCTTTATTGTCATGTCCTATTCTAACAAGACTATAAGCTAAGGAACTAGTATGGATTCATTTGTGTTAATGTCTAACAATCTCCCACATAATCACTATAAACATTTCTCCAGTAGGTACATGCAAGAATAGATCCTGTTATATACTCCAGGAGTGTAAAAGCTGCAACTTTTACTAGTTAATAATCTGATTTTCAGGGCAAACTTTGAGTGTCAGTCACATGGTTTTTGATTATTTTTCTTTCAGCTTTTGAAAAGCTAGATAAGTTCCTTCTGTAACCTAATATAAATCAAGTATAATGCAACTAGTATGAGTCTTAAATAACTTGGAGCTGTTGTGTGATCTGTTTTACGTGCTTTTTGCAACAAGGTTAGTAAATATAATACTTATTTTTAGTAGATAATGCTTTTTATAGAAATTGAGTTTAAAATTTATGAAATGGACTTCAAATAACTAACATATTCCTAAGGAAATGGACACTTTTTATGTTGGCATTTTCTATCGCATTTTCTCAAAAAATTTCTGGCTTTAGAGAATATAAAATACTAGGTATAGATAGAATTTTAGCCCACAGGTGATCATTACTAAGAAGATTATTGCCCTGATTTTAGTCATTGTACATGTCCTGTGTAATATATGGTAACAGAATAGAGCTATGTCTGTTCTTTGTAATTTTTTCTAAAATTATGAAAAATCTTAAATGTTTGGACCAACATATTATTATTTCTCAGACATTTCCTGGGGAAAAGGATGGCAAGTGGGTTTGAAAACAATAATTTTCATAGAAGTTTATGGAATTGACATAGTCAAATAATTTTTCATTCATTTTTACTTTGAATAATTCAGTAAAAAGCTGTTGTGCAACTCCATCTGCTTATTTTAGTTTTAATTGTATTAGTCGAAACCATCATAAAAATCAATATCTTTATATCTAGCCATATTTTCTTGGTCTAAATGATAAGGCTTTCCACAGTAGAAAAGCTATAAGCTATGCTCAAAATCTCCTATCTAGCATTCTTCTGGTTTCAAAAGTTATGATTGGATCTTCTTTTCAATTGCAACTTCAATGGGCCCTTTCCATGAAATTGCTGTGCTCAATAGCATAGAAAGAAAAAGCTTCATCAAGGAGATCTTTTGATGTTCATTCACTGGAAAGCTACATTGTGTCTTATTGCTACTTAGATTTGCTGAGCAACTAAATGGATTGTAAGGTGATGATCTGGAGAGATGACAAAACTAAAAATAGTTCTTTCCCATTATGGAATAGAAGAACATCAATTTATTTGGCATTTCTACCAGGACAAATTATGTGTAGTTTTACTTCTAACAGCCATACGTATTTTCACAATTTTAATCATATTCTCCTCCACTGTGCAGTATTGTCAAATATTTCACTGAATCATAATTCTTAAATCTGGGAATGAATCAGAATGTTCTATGAAAAGGCCTGTGTTCATTGCAAAGCACAGATATTATTAAATAAATTAGAGTACTTGATCAAATCTTTTGATGATCCAAAACTCATTTTATAACAGATTCAACTATTAATGGTCCTAAATCTCTTTCTCACACACACACACACACTCACACTCACACTCACACTCACACACACACACAGGCTCGTCGTTCTTAATGTCTCTTTAATGATTACAGCAAATAATAAGATTTAGTAGAATATGGAGACATGCCTGCCTTTCTTCCCATTTCCTACTCAACAACCTAGAAATAAGAGGAACATAGTTGACTTTTGAGGAATGAACAACAAAGTTTTAACTCGTAATAACAGAAGACTCAAACCTTATTAACTCTTAATAACAGAAGACTCAAACTATGACATCCATCTCTAACCCTAGATTAGTCAGTGATGTGTTAAAAGATAAGGAACCAGAAAGAAAGAGTAGAGTCGGTAGGATAAAATGTGATGGTGTAGGTTAAGTACTGGCCGCAGTGGCACGGA
Organism: Hyaena hyaena; assembly: GCF_003009895.1. Taxonomy (NCBI): domain Eukaryota; kingdom Metazoa; phylum Chordata; class Mammalia; order Carnivora; family Hyaenidae; genus Hyaena; species Hyaena hyaena. Next base: position 306,270 of record NW_024082048.1, on the reverse strand, counting down.
GGACCCAATAACCTATGTCACAAGAAGGACTTCCATGTGGAGAAACAAGAATATTAGGTTTCATCCTGGCATTGATAAGTAGCCCACTGTTCAATCCATTTACCTTTGATTTAATTCTATGCTTATTATGATTAAACAAACTTCTGATGTATAAGGCAGATTGTCAGGGATGCTATAGAAGAAAAAGGAGAAATGTTGTGCTATAGAAAATGGATGTAAGCAGTGCAGTGACTAAAAAGCTTTAGTCCCCATTATAAATTAATAAAGGTATCAGTGGGTATTCTACATTGGCATCAGGTAAATATAATTATCACTGGTTTGTCTCTATTATAACCAAAATTATTTCTAGCCATATTGTTAAAAGTCCTATCTCCCACCTGCAAGGATGAAGACCACACATTAAATTTTGGTAAATTTAGCATTATAATGCCATTCTCTGAGGTCTACTGACTTAGATAAAGCATAGCTATATGACTCTTTGCCAGACATTAATAACAAAACTAGAACTAATAGTAAATTATACAAGTTATTTTTTTCAGATTTTTTAAATAATTTATTGTCAAGTTGGTTTCCATATAACACCCAGTGCTCATCCCAACAAGTGCCCTCCTCCATGCCCATCACCCATTTTCCCCTCTCCCCTACCCCATCAACCCTCAGTTTATTCTCAGTATTTGAGAGTCTCTTATGGTTTGCCTCCCTCCCTCTCCTTAACTATTCTCCTCCCTTCCCCACCCCCATGGTCCTCTATTAAGTTTCTCCTGTTCTACATACGAGTGAAAACATATGGTATCCGCTCTTCTCTGACTTATTTCACTTAGCATAAGACCCTCAAGTTCTATCCATGTTACTACAAATAGACAGATTTCATTTTTTCTCATTGCCATGTAGTATTCCATTGTATATACAAACCATATCTTCTTGATCCATTCATCAGTTGATGGACATTTAAGCTTATGGACTGATTATATAGTTATTTTCTTTACATTAACTTGAGAAAACTGCTCTTAGTTTTAACTCAATGACCCTTCCAATAGTAGATATTTTGAACCTAGAAATAGCTAATTTCACATGATTTAACTTAAAACTTAACCTCATTTTATTTCATTATGAATCTCATTCAGTGTATTTTGCAATCAACATAGTATATCTTCACTTTGTTCCTTAAACTTCTCCCCTCTACTCACTTGGTCTTCTCCTCAGTTTTTACTGATGAGATCATTTTACACTTGTGGGTGCCTGGGCCCTGTTTGCTTTAAGTTGCATTTTCTCCCTAATTCCATTCTGGTGGCAAAGATATGATTTCTGACCCTGATTTGCCCAGGCTCCCTTTTCACCTGGTTGCCTGATGGTTTTGCCAGTGGGAGGCACTGGGGGAAGGGTGGAAGGGCAGGAAGGAAGAAGCTGGAGCTGTTCTCCCCTGTGTCCATGTTTCTGGGTGTCTCTGGCAGCAACTACTTCTCCTCCTGCCCCCATTGGGCAGACTTAATCTATTTCTAGCTTCCGGGATGACTTCAGCCTGGAATCAGTAATACCTCTTCTTCCCTGTGACCTTCCAGTTTAGGGGTATAAATATGAGTACTTAAAATGAAAATGGGAAGCCCTGAAGTCACACTGTGACTTGCTGCTGTTCACAACATCTAACATGAAGAAGTATATCATACATTCCCCAACAGGAAGGAAGCTTTTCTCCCTGCCCAGCAAGAGCTCAGCTAATGATAAACAATCACACTCAGCTAGTGAGAAGCCAACACCACTGGGAACTCTCATTTCCCGCCAGGGGGCTTTCATTTTAACCACCTCCTCTCAACTTCCCCACTTGCTCTTTTCCTTACTAGACTCTGACTGATAAAATACCTAAAAAGTACAAACTGATAGATTTGAATCTCATTTTATTCCCCTCACCCAATCTATGAAATAGTTGAATCTGAACTCATCATCTTCTCCCTTCCTATTAAAATTGCCCCCCATCAATGGCAAATGCTTCCACACGCCCTTTGTATCCTGTTTTCTCTGCTCTTTTCAATTATTTGTTCCTTTTTAAAATTTTTTAATGTTTATTTATTTTTGAGAGAGTATGAGCAGGGGAGGGGCAGACAAAGAAGAAGACACAGAATCTGAAGCAGGCTCCAGGCTCCAGCTGTCAGCACAGAGCCCAATACATAGCTCAAGCCCATGAAGCGTGAGATCATGACCTGAGCCAAAGTCAGAGGCTTAACTGACTGAGCCACCCAGGCACTCCTCAATTATATAACTTTTTGAATTTAAACTATTTAATTATGCATACAGTTCATAAATATAATCAGATTCTAGTAGAATCATTTCTCAAAAAACCTTTCTGTGGTTCCAAATTCCTATCCAGCAACTGCCTCAATTTCTCTTTCTTTCTTAGCAAATTTAACCAAAAAGTTGTCTAAACCAATTTTGTCTAGTTCTTCACTTTCCAGTCTATTTCAAACTGGTGTCCATCCTTATCACTCTATCTGAGACCTGTTGTCAAGTTGCATGAACTTTTAAATGAAGAAAAGTGAACACTTTTTTGTCCTCATTTTAGTTGCCTACACAGTAACTTTTAACAAATAGCCAGACTCTTTCCTGAAAGCTTTGATCCCTCACAGCCTTTAAGATTCCACGCTTTTCTAGGTCTCTTATTTGTTTGCTTTGCTCTTTTCATTATCTCTGTTTCATTTGCTAGCTCTAGCTCCCCGATTTCACCTCAGAGTTCAGGATATCCTAAAGGCTTACAACAAGTTCCCTAAATGTATCTGACCTCATTTTCTCACTGGCTGATTTAATCTCTTTAAGATTTTAAGAATCATCTCTATAGTGATGTCTCTGAAAATTTTAACTTAGTTAAGTCCACTTTTCTGAGACTCTTATCCAATTCCTAATTGAAATCTCTACTTCTATATCTCATGGACAGCTTATATTTCACCTGTAACAGTTTAAATTTAAATTTTCCCAGTCTTACCCTGTCTTACTTATTTCATGAAATAAGATCAATATAAACTGCATAGCCCTACCCAGAATTTTAAGAGACCTATTTGAGACCCTTCTAATTTCAAGCCATTAGCCATAAAAGTGAAATGCATATAATGTGCTAGGCATCATAATAAATTCATGATAAACATTTATTACTCATACAAATGAGGTATATGCTTTTATTTACTCCCTTTTTATGGATGAAGAAATTATAGCAGAGAAACAATCAGCCATGTACTGAAAGATATGTAGCTACTAAATGATATAGCCAGGATTTCAGGACAGACCATTCAGTTTTAGAGCTCCTGTTTATAAATATTACAGTATAACTTAAATTATGATAAAACCATAATTAACATATTCATAGCCCTTATTATGGAGGTATAGTAAATCACTTACGAGAAGCACATTCTTATTTATGCCTATTTTGTAGACCAGGAAAAACACAGAGAGGTTAAATAATTTTCTCAAAGCCGGTAAAGTCTAGAAACAGAATTTAAAACTGGCTCATCTGGGTCCAGAATCTGTTCTTTTAATTACCATGATACCCTTCCTTTTAATCATCCTGTGTCTTCTACCTGCAAAACACATTTTTGTGTTTCTTCGTGGCTAAGGAACAAAACCATGCTACGATTCTTAGGAAGGAAGCCAAAACAAATGACTTGGTAGGGATCTGGGATGACAAGCAGAGTATTCTAAATTGGACAGGCTCAGGTTACAGAGTGCAGGCGAACATTTAGGATTGTTGTGAAGGTGTTTGGATCCAGCCATTTGACATAGGCCTTCCTTAGGAAAACCCATCACTAATTATTTTAGGAAGCAAGCTAAACATTACAGTTAGGCAGGAACCAAGCAGAATATCTCTTTTAACCATTATGAGAATGTGTTGGATTTGGCAGAAAATAAACACCCATAATTTTAGCCTTATTTTATGAGAACCAGAGAAGTTAAAGAAGGCATCTGCATTGTTAAATTAATTTGCAAGTGTTCTGAGTCTAACACCTAGGTCTTCTGATTCATACTCAAATAATCTTTTTTTCTTTTAAAAATTTTTTTAATTTCCTTTTTTTCTTTCATAGTTTATTGTCAAGTTGGTTTCCATATAACACCCAGTGCTCATCCCAACAAGTGCCCTCCTCCATGCCCATCACCCCCCTTCCCTTCTCCCCCACCCCCATCAGTCCTCAGTTTGTTCTCAGTATTCAAAAATCTCTCATGGTTTGCCTCCCTCCCTCTCCCCAACTATTTTTTCCCTTTATCCTCCCCCATGGTCCTCTGTTAAGTTTCTCCTGATCCACTTATAAGTGAAAACATATGGTATCTGTCCTTCTCTGCCTGGCTTATTTTGCTCAGCATAACACCTTCAAGGTCCATCCATGTTGCTACAAATGGCCAGATTTCATTCTTTCTCATTGCCATGTAGTGTTCCATTGTATAGATAAACCACATCTTCTTGATCCATTTGTCAGGTGATAGACACTTAAGCTCTTTCCATGTTTTGGCTATTGTTGAGAATGCTGCTATGAACATTGAGGTACATGTGCCCCTATGCATCAGCATTTCTGTATCCCTTGGGTAAATTCCTAGCAGTGCTATTGCTGGGTCACAGGGGAGGAGGGCACTTGTGGGGATGAGCACTGGGTGTTATATGGAAACCAACTTGACAATAAACTATTTGTAAAACAAACAAACAAACAAACAAACAAACCATTAACATACTCAATCTTATCATGCCATGTGGACTTTCCTGTGGTTCCTTATTGGGGTTTTTATAATAAGGCAAGAAATAAGACAGTAGGTTAGAGAGTAACAAAAACACATGAAAAAGCAATTCCAGGTGCAAAGAAACAAAGAAATTAGTATCTGGTAAGCCTCCTACCTGGGAGGAAATTTTAAAGGTTAATGTCAGTTCCCATAGATTTGTGAGATACTCTTTCAAATGAAGTTCATATAATGTGTGAGAAAAGAGGAAAGAAGCAGTGACAGAATTAACTTAAAAAATTATACCTTTATGTCCTATTCGGCTGAAATATTTTAAACCAGGATACTGATAAGAGCTACCAAAGATATTTCTACAATTATAAAAATACATAATATGTGGGACCAGCTCATTTACATATGATTTAAATATGTGTCATGAGAGAGATGAACAACAGAAGACTTTAAATAGAAGTATCAGTCATAGTAGTACCCAAGTACAACATCAAGATTTAGACAGGAAAACTTAAGTATCTTTGTACATAGACCACACTTTGTAGCCAGTTAAAGTTTAGCACAAGGTACATATGTTCCCCAAGTTTAAATTTTACATTGCCATATATTGTGAATGTTATAAGAGTAAAGTTCTTGGCACCAGAATTACATGCAGCTGCTTTGTGCGAAGATGAATGGTTTTGGAGCCAGAATGAATGTGCAGAGCATGATTTAATGAATGTTTTATTATTACTATCTTTATCATATTTCATAAAGGATAATGAAGGGAGTGCTGTTGCAGGACAAGAATCATCTATCCATAACTATTGGGTCAACACAGGGAAAGACAAATACTGTATGGTTCTACTTATATGTGGAATCTAAAAGAGAAAGCTGATTTCATAGGAACAGAGAATTGAATGGTGTTTCCTAGGGGATGGGAGGAGGGGGAAATAAGGAGATGTAGGTCAGAGGGTACAAACTTTCAATTATAAGATGAATAAGTTTTGAGGATCTAGTGTGCAGCACAGCATGATGATGATAGTTAATGATATGGTATTGTATACTTGAAACTTACTGAGAGGAAATCTTGAGTGTTCTCACTACACACACAGAGATAACTATGTGAGATGATGAATGTGCTAATTATCTTGATCTTGGTGGTCATTCCATAATGTACATGTATATCAAATCATCATGATCATCAAATAAAAAAATCTTAATATTTATTCATTTTATTTATTTATTTATTTATTTTTACATTGACTTATTTTTGAGAGACAGAGTGAGACAGAGCATGAGCAGGGGAGGGGCAGAGAGAGAGGGAGACACAGAATCTGAAGCAGGTTCAAGGTGGGACTTGAACTCAAGACTGTAAGATCATGACCTGAGCTGAAGTCGGACGCTTAACCGACTGAGCCACCCAGGCGCCCCATTAAATATATACAATTATATTTGCCAATTATTTCCCAAAGCAGAGGAAAAAATAAGAGTCTTAAAAAATAATTGGGCCAGATGTTTTCCAAAAATTATAGCCTTTAAGAAATGTAACTTGAAGCATATTTCAAATATTACAAACCTTACATTACCCACCCCCAAGGGGTTTGGGTAGCACCTTGTAATGAATCATTGATATTTACCCTAAGGGGAAAAGGCACACTGTAAATAGTCTATTATCAAATCAAGTCCAATATTGTCACAAAATAAGTTCGGGCCAAGTCAGGTTTTGCCCTCCTGGAATACATGTAGGTAATTCTTGGTTTTCTGAGATTTTGGATTTCAAAATTGTACATAAGGCTTTGTGGACTTATCCAAAGTATCATGGTGATTAAGAGCGACATCTAGTGGCTAATATATTTATCTACATGCAAATAAATACTATCGATTATAAAGCCAGTAAATTGTAAATATAATCAAGCATATAATAAAGTATTGTGTGTCTAGGCATATACAAATAGATAAGAAATTTTCCCCACATGGAAGAATTCTTAGTCTACTATTGTCTGGAGTCAAATACACATCCCGTCAATACAACATGATCAGTATAAGGAAACGGATCAGAGAAGACAGGCCTTAGGTGTGGTGGTCAAAGAAGACTTTCTTGGAAGAGTAGACACCCGAGAAAGGTCTTAGAAGAAGAAAAGAGCTAAGTTTGTTCCTACGAAGAAAATGCACAGAAGAAAGCGACTGAAAATAAAGGGACTGAAATAAAGGTATATTAGGAAAAATGTGCTACTTTGTGGAATATCTCAAATTCTAGGAAGAGTAGTTTAGATTATTATTTTACAGTCATTTGGGGGTTATTAAGAGCACTTAATCCCAGAATGATGTATGGATATTTTTAAAATAGGCATTCATCAAAACTTCACTGGGGTATGAGTCTAATTTTAATAAGGCAGTATTAGATATTCTGTAGTCATGGACGGGCAAAGCACCAAAACAGAACTAGCTACAGGGAGAAAGGAAAAGCATTAGAGCTTATTAAGTCTTACATAGGGCTAAAAACGGAGGACAGGAGCTGGGATTTGAAGACTTAAGTTTCTAGTTTCCACTTTTTTTTTTTTAATGTTTTATTTACTTCTAGGAGAGAGAGAGAGAGAGACAGCGTGAGCAGGGGAGGGTCAGAGAGAGAGGGAGTCACAGACTGAAACAGGCTCCAGGCTCTGAGCTGTCAGTCAGCACAGAGCCCGACTCGGGGCTCTAACCCACGAACCGCGAGATCATGTCCTAAGCGAAAGTTGGACGCTCAACCGACTAAGCCACCCAGGCGCCCCACCACTTTTTGAAGTATAGTATATGCATACTGTTAGAGCCAAAACAAGGAAAAAAGATTCAGATTTTCAGTTTTTCTTTTAAAAAATATTTTTTAATGTTTTATTTATTTCTGAGAGAGAGAGACAGCGTGAGCAGGAGAGGGTCAGAGAGAGAGAGACACAGAGTCTGAAACAGGCTCCAGGCTCTGAGCTGGCTGTCAGCACAGAGCCCGATGCGGGGCTCGAACCCACAAACCAGTGAGATCATGACCTGAGCTGAAGTCGGACCCCTAACCAACTGAGCCACCCAGGCATCCCAGATTTTCAGTTTTTCAAGGAAATTTAAAATGGCAGCAAATTTAAAAGACAGAAGGGGTTACCTATGATATTAAACATATTATTTGGTGTATAATAGGTTTTTAGTAAATACTTGAATGAATAAACAAGTGGATATTCAAATTTTTAATTTTTAAGAATTTAAGTGGCAAAGAAAATTCATATATGTGTACTCCCACAAAATTCCAACTGTAAATAATTCAGTTCATTTAAAATTATATTTATCTATCTCTGGCCTAACTATAATTTGTGCATGTTTCAAAGTCAGTGAAAAACAAGGATTGGAAAGAAGCATAAACCTTAAAAACAAAAGTTTCAAAGAGAAACAGATTTTGCTTGACTTAATTCTTGATTAGGAAGAATGAAGGTACTCCAAAAGAGAAAAAATAAATTGCATCTCTCTCTCTCTCTACTTATTAATAGACCAACAATATCTGTTATTTTATTTTTATTTTATTTTATTTTATTTTATTTTATTTTATTTTATTTTATTTTATTTTATTTTATTTTATTTTATTTATTTATTTTTTAGGAGAGGGAAGTTGTGGCAAGCGCAGTGAGAGGGAGACAGAGGATCTGAAGTTGGCTCTGCACTGACAGGCTGATAGGCGCCCCAGTGTGGGGCTCAAACTCACGAACCAAACCATGATATAATGACCTTCGCCATAGTCACATGCTCAACCAACTGAGCCACTCAGGTGCCCCCAGATCATCAAAATCTTAATAAGATGAACCATTCCTTGAGGAAAGCCTTCTTCTAAAATACGAACACTTTATCTCTTGGCGTGAAAATTTTGTAGATTCCTAGAATTTTAACTTAAAGACTGCTTTATTAGTTCTCATTGCTTTCAGTGACAATGAATCCAAGATGACACTGAGATTTGGAATTTGAGTAAATTTCACCTGTGGATTCATGGCAAACTTTTCTTCTCATGATATCAGGACATTTTAAATGACCAATAATTTCCTAAAAGTTCAGGTCGAGATCTGAAATATGTTTTGCACCTATTTCTGCCAGTCAATTTCACAGTGATTCTATGAATTGAAACATTATATCCATTTTATTAGCATGTTTCCGGGGCGCCCGGGTGGCTTAGTCGGTTAAGCGTCCGACTTTCGCTCAGGTCATGATCTCGCGGTTCGTGGGCTCGAGCCCCGCGTCGGACTCTGTGCTGACTGCCAGCTCAGAGCCTGGAGCCTGTTTCAGTCTGTGACTCCCTCTCTCTCTGACCCTCCCCTGCTCACGCTGTCTCTCTCTCTCCTAGAAATAAATGAAACATTAAAAAAAAATATTAGCATGTTTCCCCCATTTTCTACCTGTTGAAATTCTACTTAAGTTTCAAGAGCCACTTTAATGACACAATCATGAAGGTCTTGCATATCATGTCTCGACTTTTACAACAACTTTTTAAATGATCTTCCCATATTCTGCTTCCACTGAGTCTATCCTCCCCCAAACCACCCCCAAAACACACTATAATATGGTAGTGTGCTATCTAGACAGTCACAGTTCAGGAATGAGCTTTGAAGAATATTGAGTTAAAGAGGACTGGATCTAAAAGAAAACGAAGGATTGTTAAATAATCCAGGGAGGAAGACATTTCTTATAGCATGTGATACCAAGAATGCCATGCACCTTGAGTGAGCAAAGAATGTTTAGGAGAAAAGTGGGAATCAGACCCAGACTGCAAATCAAATAGATGAGAAATGTCTCTTCATTCCCACCATACTTCTTTAGTAGAGATCTCACTCTTCCATGTTCTATGACAGTTATCTCTGTTCACGGGTCTTTCTTTTCATACGGCTTTATGGAAAGCCCACCCATTGTTTACCTCTGTATCCCTAGTGTACGGCATAGTACAAATGTATTTCATTTATTTGGATTTATGTTAACTTCAGATCATCTCTTTATTATTTTGGTCATTCACTCACTTCTCACCCCATTAATGACTCTCACACCTAAGAAGCTTCACTAATGCTGCTATGCAAGGTAGAGCAAGAAGGTGGACTTCAGCACAGCCCAGAGGCTGTAGCAGTTCTACAGCAGGTCTCTGATTCCTTGTTTTCATCACTGAGGCTAAGTGCCTCATATAAGATGCAGTCAAACATCAAACAATACTTTTACTACATCCGCCTCGACTTATTAGTTATTTTTTTAAATTTACATCCAAGTTAGTTAGCATATAGTGCAATAATGACTTCGGGAGTAGATTCCAGTGATTCGTCCCCTACGAGTAACACCCAGTGCTCATCCCAACAAGTGTCTTCCTTAATGCCATTATCAGTTAGCTCATCCCGCCACCCACAACCTCTCCAGCAACCCTCAGTTTGTTCTCTATTATATTTAAGAGTCTCTTATGTTTTGTCTTCCTCCCTATTGTTATGTTATTTCTTTCTTTCCCTTATGTTCATCTGTTTTGTATCTTTAATTCCACATATGAGTGAAGTCATATGATATTTGCCTTTCTTTGATTAATTTCTGTTAGCATATACTCACTAGTTTTTATTAAAAATTACTTCATTTGTGGAACTTTCCAAATGACAAATTTACTCAATGTTTTAAAACCTTATCAACTTTTCTTTTTACTTCCACCTTGCAGTGAAGGGATGTGATACTTTTCAACTCTTCTATAATTGAGAGAATTCTTCATAATAATTTTAATTGAAAAATGTAAGTTGGCTATCAGCATATGAAGAGAGCAGTGAAATATTTTACAAAATATTTATTTGTGATTTGAAGAAATAGGGCATGGTCATCCAAAGCCAGGAGTTAAATAGGAGAAAAAAAAAGGAAGCAAAGAAAATTAGATAGGCCAAACTAGGAGTGAAATAATTTTAATTGTTTTTTAATGTTTATTTATTTTTGAGAGAGAGACAGAGACAGAGCATGAGTATGGGAAGGGTAGAGAGATGGAGACAGAATCCGAAGCAGGTTCTAGGCTCTGAGCAGGTTATGACCTGAGCTGAAGTCAGATGCTCAACTGATTATGCCCCAGGAGTAAAATATTTTTTTATGAAAGGGTCCTGCGTGTTTCATGGGTATGTAATTTTTATAAAGTGTGAGACAGGCTCTATAAGAAAATCTATAGAATCTCACATGTTTTACAACTTAGAGAGGTTCTTAAAATAGTTCTCTATTGGGTGCCAAGCTTTTCTTAAGCTTTCTTCACAAATGAGCTTCTTTGAAAATGCTGATTAAGAAGACAGAGATGTAATTTTATTAGTCTTTTGATGTCTCCTGTTTGTTTCTCATTGGATGAAAATGATTCACTCACTAATCAACTTCTCTTACACCGATGAATGTGCAACATCATGTCGCTACCTTGGCTCTTGGGTCATGGTTGTCCTGATGCTTGTGACTCCTCTGATTTTCCCTTTAGGTAAGGCTTCTGTGTAGCTGTAGCTTGCCACTTCCCTTTTTATATTCTCTGCCAAGTGGAAATCACACAGCTTACATCTACCCTTTTCATTTTCTGTGGCTTGGCACCTTTTCATCTACCCTTTTATCCTACTTTATATTGATTTTAAAGCATCTTTTATCTTTGTTTTTCTTAAAGCTTTTATTTTTGTTCTTATACATGCAAGCACATAACGGGGCTTACTTTCCATCAATCTTGTGACAATCCATTCAATAATTCAACAAATCCTCTGAGGACTTCTTGAGTATAACTTTTATAAATCAACACATCTCATAGTTTCTGAATGTGGCTTTCTTGTCATTTCCTTTTAGGTCCTCTGAATTTGCTTTCCATTGATTTGCCCCTTTTTAATATTTTAAAGAAATAGTCATTGTTTTACTGGCATTAGAGTCTGCGTGTATTCAATGAATCTTTCCTAAATCCTTGTCCTTTTCTGCCATGTTCTTATTAAGCGATAAAACACACAAATTATATATTTATGTAAAAATCATGATCTTCCTTCAGTGAAAGATATATTAGATATGTTTGTCTCATAACATCATAAGAAATCTAATCACACAGTCTAAGGAAATTAAATAACTAATGTATAGATGGACACATAATTCAAAATCACTTTATATCAAAAATATAGAAATTCATAAAGAGTAAACATTTACCCCTGCTGTTAGCCCTTTTAAAAAGTGGATAAGGAAATGAAATCTCTTCCTTTTGCTGCTTCACTGACATCTTCGAAGTTAACAACTGGTAGGAGTTAGACATCCTTACCCATTTGCTCCTCTACTTATATAGATACAGCAATATGCATATTAATGTGCATATCTATTTTTACAAATCTCTATAAATGTACATAAAAATGTATATGCATTTTTATTAATATCAGTGGGTGACCTTTTTTTTTACTTAAAATTAGTTTATTACATATGATTCATTTCCTTTAAAAACATATATAACATTGATACTTTAGATTATTACAAGTTTTGGCGAATACAAGTAATACTGCAATGAAATCCAGATATATATGCACATTAGTATATATTTTGTATATGTGTGTATATAGATATACCTATACCTATATATATGCACATATATACACTGATATATACATATATTCTTATCTATTATTAATGTGTATAGATAATTATAAGAATTGTTGGACCATGGGATAGGCATATTTTTATATTTCTATTTTTATATCCAGTATTTTCTGATTTTACAAATAAATGATCATAATTTTGCTTTTCTTATATTAGTGTTTCCCAACTTGTTTCTTACTCTCTCAGCTCTTAAAGTACAAAGAGTTCCCACCAGCTTTGTCCCCATATTGATTTGTGCTAACTTTTTTCACAAGAATTTTAATATCATGCCATGCTTTATTGATTCTTGTGGCAACTGCCTTGGCATAGTCCCTGCATATTAAAATTTAATCCTTATCTCTTCTCACTTTCTATTACTGTCAATGTCATATTGTCAGTGAAAGCCATATGTAATCTCAGTCTCTGTATTCTCTCCCTTTCATATTTATCCTTCATTTTCACTCTCGCATATTTGCTCAAGAATGATTTTCATTCAGCTAAGAATTACACAACCAGGCTTGTTTCTTTAATTTCCTTCATCTGTCTGCATACATCCCCAGCAGCCTGAGTTCATGTTTGATCAGCCATTTAGTGAAGAAGGCATTTGGAAAATGAGGATTATAATTAAACGTTTCACTTTACCTGCCATAGCCATGATTACACTGGTCCTTTGTCCAAATCACCTTCATGATCTTGGCTTTTGGCAGTAATAGAAAGGTGACGTCTGTGGAACAGAAATGAAACTATAGCTTTTCCTTAGTGCCCTTGAAAGTTCAGCCCTAGAAAACACTCAAATGGAGCTTAATGTCCTGCTAAGGGGAAAAAAAACAACAACAACAAAAAACACAATTGTTTGTGAAGCTGGCTAAGATTCAGGTCAATATATACTCTCTTGTTCACTGCACATATGTATGTCATTTCCCAGAAATTTCCCACCACTTTGGATTTTATATTTTAGCAACAAACCAAAAATGTTTCTCACAGGTTCATCTTGAAGAATTTTAGTTCTAATGCTTCAGCAGCATGTATTCACTCTCTGAGTCTACATTTTTACTCTCTGCATTATCTTTTTCTTTATTAACACATGCTCCACTTTGCCCAAGGTTGATAGATGGAAGTACCCTCTACTTAGACAAGGATACAAATAAGTCCTATCTTTTTTTTTTTATCATGTGGTTGTTACCTTACCGCTTGCACACCTGCCATTTAAAGCACATGACTCTCACTTTAATCAAGAACACAAAATGTTTGAACTCCAGATGCTCATAGAGAGATTAACTGTCTTATTGGATAATAGTAGAAACCATCAATTCAAGATCAAATTAGGAGCCAAGTTATTTTCGAGAAAAGTGAAACAAAACGTATGTCAAGCAATGATCCCTTGGATTTTTCCAAGTTTTATGCTTATATAACTGCAAAGCTGTGTATAAGACTGCTCACTTTTATTACCTGAGAAATGATGTCCATAAATGACAATTTAAATATTATAAAATAGGCAGTCATGTAAAAAAATATTTCTGCATCATTTACCAATCTTATTTCTATCTGATCCAAGACATACTGCTTTACCTTGAAAAGACACAAATTTCTAGATATCAAATTATAGTCTTAGATGACATTTTGTTAGTTTTCTAATGTTTATTTTCAATAATTTGAGAAGAGAATATATGAAAGAAATTCCATTCAGACTTAAAAATCAGAAGGTATATTGCCTCTTTTAAAGAAAGGGGTACTTTTTTAAATCATAAAACATGTAGAAAATCACTCTTGTGCTTTCTCTCCCCCTTGACTGCTAGGAAACTCAAATTTTATGTTCAGTTGCTATGGTTTTCTTATTCTAGATTCCTGGCGTGATATCTACCAACTCTGTAATTGGCTTAATTTTTACTTTTTTGAAATGAATTTTGGCTACAGTATGTATATTTTACTCTAAGCCACCTCAAATCTTTTGGGACTTAAATACATTATAAATATGTATAACATTTTTACTTTGATTGTCTAGGTATATTGCTTGATTTAAAATTTTTTTCTTGCATATTTCTGACAAATTTTAAATGAAAGTCATTTTTGCTTGATTATAAAAGTTCTATATCTTTTATATAACATTTTGGGATGATTAAAACATATACAAAAGAAAATTAAAATTATTCACCATCTTTTTGTAAATTGCTTGTTAGAAACCTAAGCCTTCTGAAACAGCCTAATGCCAAAAGGGGCACTGATTGAACTGATGCAGGGACTTTTATAAAACCCACAGCCAACAAAGACAGAAGATGCTTATTCAGGAAGAATCAGGAGCTATAGAGCTCTTGTTCCTCCTTTTCTGCATGCCAGTTTTATTTCCTTTCTCTGTAAATTTGTTCTTGCTGCTTTAATACTAAAGTAAATATGTGCAAGAGAAAATGACTGGCCCACTCTTAATTTTATCATCAATTCCAGTTTCAAATTTCCAAGGACTGAGGATTTGATTGGTTTGGCTTGTATTGGGTGCATACAGGCGGAAACATCTAAAAGCCTAGCTCTTCAATAGCAGCTGTGAGTAATGAATAGTTCAAAGAGGCAGCTATGGGAGGTTCATCTTACTCTCTGAAAGATGAGTACCACCTCTATCTCCTTATTACATAAATCACAATTTATATACATTTTTTGTGAATATATTTTTATGTTTTTCTAGGGTGATGAATGTAAATGATATGTGAGGTATGGAGCCTATAATTTCCACTTAAGGATAGCATAAACATTTTCATAAAAACTTTTCAAAAACACATTTTAGGCCACAAAGCTTTCTATTACTGCATAACAAATTACTACAAACATGGCAGCTTAAAGCAACAAGAGTTTATTAGCTGATGGCTCTGTAGGTCAAATGTGTCGGTAGACTCAACTGGATTCTCTGTTTAGGGTCTCTGGAGGCATTGGCTGGGCTGGGCTCCTACCTGGAGGCTTAGGGGAGAATTCTTCCAAGTTCATTTGGGATGTTGGTAGAATTGAGTTCCATGCAGTTGTGGGGCTGTGGTTCCCATTTACTTTCTGGCTCTCAGCCAGGGGACCTTTTTCAGAGCCTTAAGACCACCTCACTTTTTCTTAAGGAACTGGTCAGCTGTCCAAACCAGGAAGTTGAGCCCCATGTTCTTGAGATCTTTCTGACTCTCTTTTCTACTGTAGTGGAAAGCTCTACTTTCCAACGAGCGCCTGTGATTAGATTAGGTTCACCTGAATCATTGATTGCCCTATTTTAAAGTCAGCTGGGCCTCATAACACAGCATAATAATGAGAAGGATATTTCATTATAATTAGTTTCCAGGGATGAGGTATGAAATTTTGAGGGCTCACCACAAAGAGAGTATAAATAGGTTTGTTTAAACAAACAAAAAAAATCTAGTCAGTTGTTTCAAAACCATTTATTGACTATTTGGTTCCTAATGATTTATAATTACATATTTACAAACTCAATTATATAAATATTAACAGAATAGATTCTATTTCAAGCTAACTATGTGTTCCATTGTAGTATTCTTATGCTTGTTTACATACTTTATTTCTTTAGTAAAGATATCATCATAATATAATACCTAGAAAGACAAATTTTCCCCAAACTTTACTTTCCAAATTCATTTTGGCAATTTTATTTTTCAAATAATTTTACCTCTATAAGCTTAGGTATGATGCCAGATGATTTTATGTATAATTTTGTATTTTACAAAATTATCTTGACATTGTTGGCATTGTATTAAATTATCATATATGTGGGCAAACTTGAAATTCAATCCAGGAACACAAAGTTCATACTTCTCTTTCAATGTAATTACAGAAAACCCCTTAATTTTTTTACATGTTCTCAAAAACATATGCAAAGACTTATATCTGTAAGTGGACACTGTACCCATAAATTAAAAGAGAATTCTGAAAATCCCAAAAGAGAATCTCCAAAGCTAAAATCTTATTTTACAAAATTTTATATAAAACTCTGTTTGGGGTTCAAAAACACCAAATTTCCTTGACATTAAAAATAATTACAGGATTAAAAAAATAATATTCACAGGATTATTTTAGAGATGGGAAATTTTGAAAATGATGCTACATTTATTAAGGGAAAAAATGCAAGACTTTTCAAAAACAATGCTAATAACTTAATTATAAACATAGTTATAGCTATGAAATCATATTCTATAATGAAGCTTTAAAAATTAACGCAGATTTGGTGTATTATCAAGTACAACAGCACACTATAAGACAGTAGAGAAATAGATGCAATGATGTATCAGGATTAATAAAACATCACTTCTGATCCGTGGGTAAAATCTATGCTTTTCAATGAACAGTTTTCTGATGACTGACAAGCCATTTGAAATATTTAATGATTGAAGCTCTGTCCTTACCTCAGCAATTGCATCCAAATATGTCATAAATCAATTCATTTATTTATTCAACACATGTTTTTGAGCACTATTTCATCCAGCATCTATTCTAGGCACTTGCGATACAACAACGAAGATTTGGAGATAAAACCACTAAAAGTAACAGAATAAAACATTGTTAAATCTTCTTATATTTTAGGAGAGAGAGAATAAAAAGAAAACTTTCTATGGCTGACATGAATTTAAAGGCCAGGAGGAAAAAGAGAAAAAACAAAGAAAAAAACAAACAAAAAACCCCACAAAGAAACAGGAAAACCTCACCAACAACAGTACAGTTAACTATACATACAGTTTAAATTTCTGCTAGAAAAGAAGTTTAGGCATGTCAGGAATGTAATTACAAAACATTAAAAAACAGAATGACAAAAGTGTTTCCAGAATTTATTGCAAAGAAATAATTTCCTAAATACAAAAACAGAAACAAAAAAAAAATCTTTAATTGAATATGAAAAGACTAACCTTTAAGTAAAAATGCACAACACATTAAGGAAAGTTGGGTTCACTCATATTTAAATTAATGCAAATTTTTAAAATGAGCTGCTACTATTTTTATTGGCAAAGATTTAAAAAATCTTATTGTATTAGTTTTCTGTTGCTGCTGAAGCAAATTGTCACAAAGTGGCTTAAAACAACACACATTTATAATGTTACTGTTATGGAAGTTCGAAGTCCGAAATGAGTTTCAAGAATCTAAAGTTAAGGTCTTAGCAGAATTGTGTTCCTTTTGGAATCTCTAGGGAAGAATTTGTTTCCTAGTTTCTAGAGGCTGCTACATTCCTTGACCCATGGTCCTCAACCAACGGCTATTATCAGTCCAACCTCTTCTTCCCTCAGCGCATCCCCTTCTCTGCCTCCTTCACTTGTAAGGCCCCTTATTGACTACATTGGACCCACCTCGGTAATCTAACCCCTCACGTCAAGATCCTTACCTTAATCACACCTATAAAGTCTCTTTTGCAATGTAAGGTAATGTCTACACAGGTTGTGAGAATTAAGGATGTGGGCATCTTTGGAAAACCATTATTCTGACTATTACACTAATGCCCGGTATTGTGAGGAAAAGTGAGGAAACATGAGAAATTGATGCAATATCTAACAAATCCTTTTCATAGCTTTCAAATTAAAATCTTACATACTCTTTGATCCAGCAGTAAATCATATATCCTCCTAGATGTGAATCATATATCTAAACTCTAGAAAGTATTCAAAACAAAAGTACAAGGAAGTTTAGGACAGCCCTGTTTGTGCTAGCAAAAAATTGTAAGAATTAAATATTTACTTATCAGAATTAATGTGATAAATTTTGATGTTAGAAATAAGCCCATTGACCCAATCAAAGGAGGGAAGCAGAGACTCGGAGTACAGTGAAGCAAGGCTTTAATCAAGGTTCTTGAAAGAGTGAGTGCCTGATGAACAGTCACGCTCAGTTACAGCAGACGTTGTCTCCTAGCATGCAAGCCCCTCCCCTGGTTCTTCATTGGCTGAGTACTACAGAGGTTACAGCCTTTCCCCGATGTCACCTATGACCGTGTTAGGCAAAAAGTAGCCTGGTTGGAATAAAGGTACATTCCCTGAGATGGTGCAGAGACTTTCAGTCCCTCCTCCCTTTGTTCTCTGGTGCCTGCTCATTACAAAACCCCTGAAAACAAACTGCAAAACAGAGAAGGGAAGAAGAACAAGAAGTGAAGGGTCTAAGGGTTTGGGAGTGCATTGTGGGAGAGGTAGGTGTTCATACGTATTTCCAATAGGTTATAAACCTATTGTTCATTAGACAGTACAGCTTTTATTTGGTATTTCTGAAAATGAATCCTCTCCCTTACTTCTGAGGATGATATATCCATATAATGACCTTCTGCATTTGTATAAAAATTCTCAGGTATATCTATATGTCCTAATATAGAAAAATGCTTACACTAAGAATTAATTGCAAAGAACAAGTTAAAGAATTCTGCGATCTCAATAGTGTGAAAGGATCTTGTTTATTTTATATATTTTTCTTAAGGTGCTTTTTTTTTTTTTTTGCCATGAGCCTGAATTACTTCTATTACAAAAAACAATTATAATGCGGGGTTATGAGTCTCTCACATTTATTGACACCTTCTAAACAGAGGCACTGATAACTTTTTGTGCCAGACTCTCAAGGACGTTTGTATAGTGAACAGCCTTGGAAGACCAGGTCTCCCTCTAGAGCACAGGGCAGGGGTTTTTTTTTTGTTTTGTTTTGTTTTTGTTTTTGTTTTTGTTTTTTACCAACAGTATAATAAAGATGTCTCCCTCTGGTGAGGAGATTGCGCCAATGTGCTTGCAGTTTTCTTAGAAAAGATTGAGCTTTCCTAACTCTGGACTCTCCAGTTGTGACACAAACAGCACGTTCAGCGTCTATCTGTGCTCACCTGAACCTCCCCCATGAGGCTTGGTTGGTAGAGGATAAACGGGGCAAGCATTAATAGGAACATAAAGCTCATATTGCTTGTTGTGCCCAGAACAAAGTCTTTTGTCTCCAACGCAAGAGTCTTTTGCCTTCTGCCAGGGTCCATTAATAAAACCTCTTTAAAGAGTTTCCAAGCATGGTAAAATCTCTCCATGTTTCTTGACCTATGAATTACACAAAAACATATTTAAAATAAGATACACAGATATAATATACTGTGTATAATTTAATTATAATTAAAATTACACAAAAATTTATCAATTAAAATAAAATATTTTGACATATAGTATTCTGGATGACCAAATTCTCTACTAGAAGAAAGAAATAGAGGAGTACGTGGGTGGTGACTTCAGTTGAGCATCCAATTCCTGATTTCAGCTCAGGTCATGATCCCAGGGTTGTGGAATCCAGCCCTGCGATGGGCTCCTCGCTGAGCATGGAAACTCCTTAAGATTGTCTCTCTCCCCCTCTGTCTCTCTCCTACCGCCCCCCCCCCACCAAATGAAAAAATTAAAGAAGAAAAGCATTTAGTATCCAAGTTATTGTTAATATTCCAAAATAAGTTCAACTGAAATGGTATCTGCCACAGGGCTGCACATTTTGTGTTTAGTGGTTAGAAACCAACATCCCTATCCAGCATTATATTGGAGAAGCCACTCTGTGGTAGTAGAACACAACATTTATCAGTACAGAATTTGAAGATAATATAATAAGCATCAAGATTTCATTTATTTCTCCAATCAAAAGCAATGCATGTTATTTAGAGGTGCTAGCAGCAGATTCTTAAACACTAAGCCTTGGGTACCAGTCCATTCTTTAGAAATGATTCCTAGGACTCTCAAATAAAAAGCAAGCTTTTTGGTATTAGCATAATTTTGATGAATGGATTGCATTCTATATGTACTGAAAATGCTTTCTGGGGGCGCCTGGGTGGCTTAGTCGGTTAAGCGTCCGACTTTCACTTGGGTCATGATCTCGCGGTTCGTGGGTTCGAGCCCCGCGTCGGGCTCTGTGCTGACTGCCAGCTCAGAGCCTGGAGCCTGTTTCGGAGTCTGTGATTCCCTCTCTCTCTGACCCTCCCCTGCTCACGCTGTCTCTCTCTCTCTCCTAGAAATAAATAAAACATTAAAAAAAAAAATTTAAAAAAAAAAAAAAGAAAATGCTTTCTGCTTTTATGAATAGTAGTTACACACAGGGGTTGAGAGAATTAAAATTAAGTGATCTCATTCAGAATTCACTTAATTCCTCATCCAGTTCTACAAACCCTCAAGAGCCTACTTAGAATTCTTTCCACTTGGCTCAGAATGCAAGGCTTATACCAATCTGAGGGAAAAGGCACAGTTTTCTTATTCTCCACAAGACAGGAGAGACTGTCAGCATAACTGCTGTGAATCCAGTTACAAACTTTTGAGATTACTGAGATGAAATTATTACGAGTTTTTGCATGTGGAGGAGCTCAGGGTCACCTAGAGGTCTTCTTTTTTGGTAAAATCTAATTAATTAATTGTTGGGTTTGTTTTTTTTTTTTTTTTGAGATAAAGAGGGCATGAGCAGGGGAGAAGAGCAGAGGGAGAGACCACAAGCCTGGGATCACAACCTGAGCTTGAAATCTAGTCAGTTGCTTAACCGACTGAGCCACCCAGGTGCCCTTAGAGTTCTTCTATCTATTTGACTGAGTCTCCTTTCTCTTTTTTCTCAGTGTTCATTTTTTTGAGTCAGATTATTTCACTCTTTGGTTCCAAAGCCTTTACTTAGAGCCAAAGTCTTACCAGGTCTTAAACGACCTATGTGATCCTACTTGACCTGGCCACTCTGCTCTCTCTTCGCTTCCGTTTTCCTAGAAAGCAGAGCCTGAGACAAGTGCTTACAAGCAACAAGTTTATTCCAGGAAGTAATTCTGGAGAACCAGTGTAGAAACTAGAGACACCAAGTGGGGAGGAGAAATGACCAAGGATGAGCTATTTAGCTGGTTAACTCTGTGGACAACTATAGCTCACTTCTCAGGACCTCAGATTTGCTTCAGTTGTTCTTTCTGTGTGAAATCCTATTTCCCTAGCATCTTCAAGTCTTTGTTCAGAATATATCTTCTTAAGATTTCAGATATTGATCCTTCTCTTTAATATCACCCTGACCTACCCTGCTCTTCCCCACAACCCATACTCTCAAGCCCATACACTTTCAATCCCCCACAATCTCAGTCCTTAAATACTTCTCTATTCTTTTCTTTCATTAGTAATTATTACCTACAAACCAGCATTATCACTTATTATATATTTTTATTACTTATAACTTTACTCCCACTCCTGATCGATAGAATGGAAGCTTTAGTGTCTTAATTTGATTTATTCACTGATGAATATATTTCAGTCTTTGGACCCATCTCAGTTCTTTCTTTTCATATTGATTTTTTATGTGTATGATGTCATGCTTTACATTCTTTTATTTTGTGAATCTCTTGACTGATTTTTGTAGATGTAATTGATTTTACTGCTTCTGTGCTTTAATCTCCATACTGGTTTTATAAGTGATTTCATAATATGTTTTGCATCAAATAAAAACTGGCACCAATTACACAGGTTCAAAAAATTGGAAATCAAGGGACCAAAGGGCTTACCTTTTTTTGCAGTGACTATTAAATGTCAGTGCTCTTGGAGGAGAGTAATTGAAGTATTCAAGGTTAGCAAATGCTAATGTTTGAATTTAAAGCAATCTGCACTTTGATGAACCTTCTAAAGGCATCCAGTGCAAATCTCTTGTAGTTTAAATAGTTTTCTCCTTATTATAAACTTTAGGTCAATATGTCCACTTGATGAAAACTTAAAAGTGAAAAAAGATGACCACATAGTCCATTAATAGCTAACTAGGAGGAGTAGGGCAACAGTATTATAAATTTATATTGGAAAGATCTATCATCTATTTATCTATCTTTTTCAAATGCCTTTTGAACTTATGCCACCTTTGATACATGGTTATTTCATATTTATGATTTTATCATTTTAAATGTTATACTTTAATATAGTTAATATGGATTCCCTTTCCTCTTCAGCTCATTTGAATTAAATTTCTTTAACTTTCAATTAAATATTACACAACACGTAGAAGGTTAATCATTTCTTCTAATTTTGGATTTGTACATGTGAGCTGGGATCTGATTTGCAAGCTGTTAAATAAACTAAAATATGTACCAGATAACCATCTTATACAGAGAAAGAGACTCCAAATTGAATTTTTCATATGTGAATAATAATTCCCATGAATATAATTTCACTTTTAACTTTTATAAGTACACATAATGGTGGGTATATATAAGAAAGTAATGGCAAGATGAGTATTTGAAGAAATATTCCTGTATCATATTATTATTAAAACTGGCCAAAATGTTTTTGAGGTTTTAAAGTAGAGAAAAATATATATCTCAAAAAGGACGAAATATAGCATGTCACTTGTCAGAGATAAGCATCATAGGAATGATATAACAAAAGCATATTTAAGGCTCAGTATGGGAGAGAGAAGTCACATAATTTGTGAATAGAACAAAATTTCAGACTGATTCCAGTACACAAGTGGATGCTTTAGAACTGGCTTGTTCCAGATCTTGAGAAGGATTATGGACATCTTTTCCCAAAGGATCCATGCTTGAAATCAGTCATAGTTGGTTGTACCTACACCACAGAAGGCATATCAGGTCTCCCTCCTCCCCAGGAAGCTATTTATTAAATATTTATCATCATACCACTAATGGCAACATATTACCTTCTACAAAAAGCAAAGGAAAAAAACCCTGAGAAGACAGGTTGTAATCTCTGTAGAGGGTTTAAAAGGTGATTATACTTGTATATGGTTGCCACAGAGCAGCATTCATTGTTCAAGTTTAGTTGATCTCCAAAATATTATTAATTTCATTGAAAATTACAGTTAATAAATATTTTTTCTCATTGCCTATCAACAAAGAATATGGAGTGATAACTTATGTTTTCAGCCAAGAGGAGAACAGCCATTGTGGATTTTTTCCAACTTAGTGGCTTTTTGGAAGTGCTTTCTTGCTCCAATTTAGTTTCCACCTTTATGTGACATCCTGGAGAAATGCATAAACTGAAATGGCTGGCAAAGCAGCTCTGACAGATAGTACTAGAGAGATATCAAAAATGTCTGGAAAAACTGTCATACTGGGGGTTAAAATGCAAATTTTATGAATGTTTGGGGCAGATGAATATTCCAGGAATTGGTGGAGAAAACAGATGGCAACAATCGCTCATTAGGGAGTACTACACATTGTCTCATACTATAAAGGGTATTATAAAAAGTACTACACTCTGAGCAGAAGCCAATAACAATGCATGAGTGGTAGCTAAAAGAAACTATGGCTGAGGGCCAAATCGCAAACTCTGAGGAGTTGATAAGGAAACACCAACTGTCTTGAGCACATCTTCAAAAGGTCTATACTCTAAAGAAATGGACTACTGTCTAGTCCATTATGATCACACCCACATTTGATGAGCATTATCTGTCTATTGTTTTAATGTGATGTGGAAGAAGAGAAGCTGTAGGGTTTGTATAAAAAAGAAGTTGCTTAGAGTGTTATTTGAGAGAAACAATTGAGTGAAGTTACATTTTACTTAATGTTGATTAGCTATTTTGGTTTGCCAACACTGTAGCTCTGAATTGAACTTCACTGAAACAGTCATTTATGCATATTAATAAACCTAACCATAGGATTGCATTTTATGTTAATAAGTTCAACTTCAAATATACATGAAGTAAGCTGAATATGTATACTTTACAAAGAACCCAATGGATCCAAAAGAATAACTAATAATAGCATCAGGCAACTGTTTCAATTTCTACAGCTTTCTAATGTGTCTTGAAATCCAGAATTGTAATACCTCTAGCTTTGTTCTTGTTTCTCAAGATTGTTTTAGGGGCATCTGGTTGGCTCAGTCAATGAGCATTTGATTCTTGATTTTGGCCCTGGTCATGAATTCATGGTTTGTTTTGTGGGATTGAACCCCACATTGGCCTCTGCTCTGACAGCATAGAGTCTGGTTGAGATTCTCTCTCTCCCTTTTGAGCCCCTCCCCCACTCACACTTTCTTTCAAAATAAATAAGCTTTAAAAAAAGATTGCTTGAGTTACTCAGGGTCTTTTGTGGTCCCATACAAATTTTAGTATTATTTGTTCTAGTTCTGTGAAAAATACTGTTGGTATTCTGATAGGGATTGCATTAAATTTGTAGGTTGCTTGGGTAATGGACATTTTAACTATTAATTTAATAATCCATGAATGTGGGGTATCTTTCTATTTGTCTTGTCTTTTATTTCTTTCATCGGTGTTTTACAGCTTCAAAGTACAGGTCTTTCTTTTCCTTGGTTAAGTTTATGCCTAAGTGTTTTATTCTTTTGGGTGCAATAGTGAATGGAATTTTTTTTTTCCTCTGAAGGTTAATTTTGTATCCTGTAACTTTATTGAATTCATTTTTTTCTAGTAGTTTTTTGGGGGAGCCTTCAGAGTTTCCTATGTATAGTATGATGTCATCTGCAAATAGTAACAGTTTAACTTCCTTTTTCTTTTTAAAAATATTTTTTTATTAACTTCTTTTCCTTACCAGTAATGGTTGCCTCTTCTTTCTCTTATCTGATTGCTGTGGGTGGGACTTCCAGTACTATGTTGAATAAAAGTGGTTAAGAGTCGACATCCTTATCTTGTTCAAACCAATAAATACAGAGAGCAAACTGGTGGTTGCCAGAGGGAAGGGGGTGAGGGGTTGGACAAAATAGGTGAGAAGGAGTGAGATAGACTTCTAGTTATGGAATGAATAAAAGGTACAGTAGAGGAAATAGAGTTAGATTTTCTTTTAAGTTTTTACTTAAATTCCAGTTAACACACAGTGTAACATTAGTGATTCAATATTTCCATACAACACTCAGTGCTCATCACAACTAATCTATGATATTGTAGTAGGGTTGAATGGTTTCAGATAGTAGCTACACTTGTAGTCAGTACAGCATAACATGTAGAGCTGTTGAATCACTGTGTTGTACACCTGAAATAAATGTAACAGTGTGTGTCAACTATACTCAAATAAAAATAATTTTAAAAAATAGTCTGACAATTGAATAACAGCTTCTTAAAGGAAGTTTAAGATATTTTATGGTTTCTTATCTTATAATCGATTTAACATATTTTATTTACAATGAAGACATCTTGGTGGACAAAAAGCCATTGCAAAGAAATAGTGGAAATAATGTCATTAATACAAACATAAAAATACTTCAATGACATTGTTTACAGAAATGGTTAAAAATATTTTCTATCATGCAAAAATCCTCAACAAGATACTTGCAAATCGAATTCAACAGCACATAAAAGGAATTATCCACCAAGATCAAGTGGGATTCACTCCTGGGTTACAGGGCTGGTTCAGTATTCACAAATCAATCAATCTGATACATCACATTAACAAAAGAAAAGATAAAAAACTTATGATCCTGTCGATAGATGCAGAAAGTCATTTGACAAAATACAGCATCCTTTCTTAATAAAAGACCTTCGAGAAAGTCAGGATAGAAGGAACTTACTTAAACATCATGAAAGTCATCTATGAGAACTCCTCAACTAACATCTTCCTCAACAGGGAAAAACTGAGAGCTTTCTCCCTGAGATCAGGAACACGACAGGGACGTCCACTCTCACCACTGTTGTTTAACATAGTGCTGGAAGTCCTAGCATCAGCTATCAGACAACAAAAGGAAATCAAAGGCATCAGAATTGGCAAAGAGGAAGTCCATCTTTCACTTTTTGCAGACGACATGGTACTCTACATAGAAAATCCGACAGACTCCACCAGAAGCCTACTAGAACTGATCCATGAATTCAGCAAAGTTGCAGGGTACAAAATCAGTGTACAGAAATTGGTTGCATTTTTATACACCAGTAATGAAGCAACAGAAAGAGAAATCAAGAAAGTGACCCCTTTCAAAATTGCACAAAAAAACCATAAAATACCTAGGAATAAACCTTACCAAAGATATAAGAGATATGTATGATGAAAACTGTAGAAAACTGATAAAGGAAATTGAAGAGGACACAAGGAAATGGAAAAACATTCCACGCTCACGGATCGGAAGAATAAGTATTGTTAAAATGTCATTCCTACCCAAAGCAATCTACACATTCAATGCAATCCCAATCAAAATTGCACCAGCATACTTCTCAAAACTAGAACAAACTATCCTCAAATTTGTATGGAACCACAAAAGACCCCAAATAGCCAAAGTAATATTGAAGAAGAAAACCAAAACGGGAGGCATCACAATCCCAGACTTTAGACTCTACTACAAAGCTGTCATCATCAAGACACTATGGTATTGTCACAAAAACAGACACATAGACCAATGGAATAGAATAGAGAACTCAGAATTGGACCCACAAATGTATGGGTAGGACAAAGCAGGAAAGAGTATCCAATGGAAAAAAGACAGCCTCTGTAACAGATGGTGCTGGGAGAACGGGACAGCAACATGCAGAAGAATGAAACTAGGTCATTTTCTCACACCATACACAAAAGTACACTCAAAATGGATAAAGGACCTGAATGTGAGACAGGAAACCATCAAAACCCTAGAGGAGAAAGCAGGAAACAACCTCCTTGACCTCCACCGCAGCAATTTCTTACTTGGCACATTCCCCAAAGGCAAGGGAATCAAGAGCAAAAATGAACTATTGGGATCTCATCAAGATAAAAACCTTCTGCATGGCAAAGGAAACAATTCATAAAACTAATAGGCAACTGATGGAATGGGAAAAGATAGTTGCAAATAAAATATCAGATAAAGGGTTAGTATCCAAAATCTATAAGGAACTCACCAAACTGCACACTTGAAAAACAAACAACCCAGTGAAGAAATGGGCAGAAGATATGAACAGACACTTCTCCAAAGAGGACACCCAGATGGCCAACAGACACATGAAACGATGCTCAGCATCCCTCCTCATCAGGGAAATACAAATCCAAACCACACTGAGATACCACCTCACACCGGTGAGAGTGACTAAAATGAACAAATCAGGAGACTCTAGATGCTGGCAAGGATGTGGAGAAATGGGCACCCTCCTACATTGTTGGTGGGAATGTAAACTGGTACAGCCCCTCTGGAAAACAGTGTGGAGGTTCCTCAAAAAATTAACAGTAGAACTCCCCTATGATCCAGCAATAACACTGCTAGGAATTTACCCAAGGGACACAGGAGTGCTGATGTATAAGGGCACATGGACCCCAATGTTCATAGCAGCATTCTCAACAATAGCCCAAATTAGGAAAGAGCCTAAGTGTCCATCAACTGATGAATGGATCAAGAAGATGTGGTTTATCTGTACAGTGGAATACTACATGGCAATGAGAAACAATGAAATCTGGCCATGTGTAGCAACATGGATGGACCTTGAGGGTGTTATGCTGAGCGAAATAAGTCAGGCAGAGAAGGACAGATACCACATGTTTGCATGTATAGGTGGATTAGGAGGAACTTAATGGAGGACCGTGGGGGAGAAGAAAGGGAAAAATAATTGGGGAGAGGGAGGGAGGCAAACCATGAGTGGCTCTTGAATGCCGAGAACAAACAAATTGAGGACTGATGGGGGTGTGGGAGAGGGGAAGGGGGATGATGGGAATGGAGGAGGGCACTTGTTGGATGAGTACTGGGTGTTATATAGAAACCATCTTTACAATAAACTATTAAAAATAAAAATTAAATTAAAAAGTAAATAAAATAAAATATTGTCTATTAATTTATCTTTTCCTGTCCATGTTTCTAAGCAAAAATCAATTAAATTAAAGGAATTATACTGTAGAAAGAAAACCCATGTAGAGATAACTGTCCTGTAATGTTTCATCAACTAAGATACTTTTAACTGAAATTCTAATGTGGTTATTTTTTAATGAATATATGTATGATTTTCAAATCCTAAATAGTTTAGAGTTTGATGAAAACACATGTGAATACAGTTGACCCTTCAACATCACAGATTTGAACTGAGCTGATCTACTTACATGCAGATTTTTTTTTTATAAATATGGTACAGTGCTCTAAATGTATTTTCTTTTCCTTACAATTCTCTTAACATTTTCTTTTCTCTAGTTTACGTCATTGTAAGAACACAATCTATAATACACCTAACATAAAAAACATGTGTTGACTGCTTATGTTATTGGTAAGGCTTTTGGTCAACGGTAGACTATTCACAGTGAAGTTGGGAGGAGTCAAAAGTGATGCTCAGAATTTTGACTACATAAGGTGTTGGCACCCTTAACCTCCACATGGTTCAAGAGTCAACTTTTATATGGATTGACATTCTACCAACTCCAGTAATTTGATCCAGTGATTTCAACAACAATTAAAAAAATGGAAATAGGATATGTACAATGGAACAGAAATCAGGTTGCCTTCAAAATGTATCTGTGTGATATCAAACAATAGGAGAAAATGAAACAGTCTATAGAACTTTGAAATAAAAATGAGTGCTCGGTCACACATTATTTATAGGTGTAATAGTTAAATATGCAAAGATAGAGAACATCTTAATGATTAATCGCAAAAAGACTTGCTAAAAAAGTGAGAAATGCATAAAAATTAAGAACTCATTATCTGGGTATTAAAACTGAAAAAGTTTTGACTTTGAGCATTAAATCAATAACCGAGAGCTAACCTAATTTATTGTAAGTTTGCATGCAAAATTAAATTTTAAAAAATGAAAAAAGAAAAATTGGATAATAATTAAATCCTAAGTTAAATTAATGAAATTATGTAAAAAGAGAGAGTGGGGTTACTGTTATTCCAAAGGTAGAACAAAAATGCTATATTTCTGATCTTTCTTATAGGAGTTTCAAAATGATTGTTGTACATTTTTACATTTATGAGAAAAATGGGAACATGAATTTTTAAAGCTTTTTTTTATAAGAAATATTGAAACATTTTGACAGTAGAAAAGGGCTCTGAGAATTTACTGTTAAGAAATAATCCCATCTGTAGAATAAAATGCATGAATATTTCAGTAGTATATTATTTTTAACAGTAGAAACTTGGAAATAAACTTTTTAATACTAGGGAAATGGTTACATAAGTATAGTTATCCATAATATAGTGAATAAGTAGGCATTAAAAGTGATAGTGAGAAATAATTCATAATACCATGTGGAAAGGCTTAAAATTTTGGATAAAAAATTCAAGTGTATGTAATCTACATGTGCATGCATACACAGGCATAGTACAAATTGCATACATTGTACATAAAATACTCGCCACCTACCTGAACTATTAAATGTACCTTGAAATAAATATACAGAAGTTGTTTCTCTTGTGTAATGATCATGAAACTTTAGGTAATGTTTCCTCTTTAGATGCAGTGTTACACACACACACACACACACACACACACACACACAATAGTAATTAAGTTCCATAAAGTCATCACAAGCATTGAATTAGGGATATTAGGCTATTACTCCCCAGGAAAATATAAAGTTAGATCCTATATGCTTTGGGTCACAATATTTTCATCAATTAGTCTATACAAAAACTTGTTTATGTGTTTCTATTTAAAGACATAATTAATGCATACATATATAATATGTATTTCTTATAACTACTTATGTTCAGTATTTCTTTATAATAAGGCACTAGTCATGAGAGTTTTAACATTTTCCTGATTCTGGGTCCACAACTGTAAATTATTTTGGCTTTCAGCCTCACAATAGTGATGTCCAGAACGTTGCTTTTAATATCATCATCTCATAAATTCACAAATTTAGCCATTTTCTATTTTTCCCATAACTTCATCAAGCATGACCAGTATGACTTGAGCACTTTCTGAAGAAGCCTTCTGTACAAATCAATGAATTTTTTCTTCTTTGTCATGGATGTGTCATGTCGCTTCATTAACATTGGACTCAAGGCCAATAGCATGAATGAAACTCATCCAACACTTGTCTTTTGTCCTCCTTAAGACACATCACAATCTTCTTATCCTTAGGAACACTAGGCAGCACTGCAGTCCTAAGTCCTATACTTGGGATTCATTTTAAACAACAAATCATCAAAACAAGTACGCGAATGCAAAACACATGGTACTAAACTGACTAGGAAAGGGACACTTGTTCACAATATAAGAGCTAAAACAAGAAGGCAGAGTGTGACTTTCTTTGACATCAGCTGGTCGTGTGTGTTGCACGGTGAATCAAATTTTCACTGCTTTACGCATGTCCACAAATGACCTGGGATGAACATGAAAGCATTGGCAGTATTGATTTGGGAATTACAAATAAATTCAGTAAGTGAATTTACAGATGCACACTCTGTGAATAATGAGGGTCAGGTGTGTGTGTGTGTATGGCATAGTTTATCATATTCACATGTTTTTATACCTAGAAAATATAATTGGCTAAGAAAAAGTTATTTGTCTATAAAACTTTTTAATTATGCTCTATATAGAGAAAGATTCATAATGGCAACAAAAATAAGTGCATCAATATTCTACCTATAGAACTTTTTAATTTTTAAGTTAATAATTTAATTATAAATTTAATTGGTTGTAAAATTTAATTTGTTAATTATAAATTTGTCAATAATTGTGTTAAGGAAATTTAAAAAATATATTTTAAATAAAATTGGAAAAATATGCAAAAAATAGCCAAACTGTATTCTTTAAAAAATTTTTTTAATGTTTATTTTATTTTTGAGAGAAAGAGTGTGAGCAGGGGAGGAGCAGGAGAGAGAGACAGAGGCATGGGATCCAAAGCAGGCTTTAGGCTATGAGCTGTCAGCCCCCCCACATGGGGGCTTCAACTCACAAACCCACAAAATCATAACCTGAGCCAAAGTCGGTGCTTAACTGACGGAGCTACCCAGGTGGCCTAACCAACTGTATTTTTAAAAGAGGAGTACAGAATTTCATAGCAAATATTAAAACAAATTTTAGTCACAGAAGGCTAGACAGGGAAAAACTGGAGCATAATAGATAAACCAGAAACATCTTATTGTGTATAAGCATTTAATAAGTAACGAAGAGACATCACACCTTAGCAGAAAAACAAATCAGCAATAAATACAGGCACACCTCATTTTATTGTGCTTTACTTTGTTGCACTTCACAGACACTGCATTTTTTACAAATGCCAGAAAAGTTTGTGGCAGTCCTGCATGGAACAAGTCTACTGGTGCCATTTTCCAACAGCATTTGGTCACTTCATGTCGTTGTGTCAAATATTGGAAATTCTTGCAACATTTCAAAATATTAACGAAATTTTTTAAACATCTATTCATTTTTGAGAGAGAGGGAGAGAGGAAGAGAAGGAAGAAGGGGCAGGGGGTGGAGCATAGAGTCTGAAGCTGACCCCAGGCCCTGAGCAGTCAGCACAGAGCCCGATGCTGTGCTTGAACCCATGAGTGGTGATATGAGCTGAAGTCAGACGCTTGACTGACTGAGCCACCCAGGTGCCCCTCATAATACTTTTTTAAGTATTATAGGTGTGCCTCTGGGCAGGGTCATCACCTCACGGTTCATGGGATCAAGCTCCACATAGGAGCTGTCAGCACAGAGTCCTTGGGAGTCTTTTTCTACCTCTCTCTGCCCCTCCACCCCTCACAAAATAAATAAAACACTTTTTAAAAGTGTTTTATTTATTAGAGTGGTCTGTGATCAATGAGTATGGCATGCTAAAAGCTCAGATGATGGTTACTATGTTTTAGCAATAAAGTATTTTTAAATTAAGGTATATACATTGTTCTTTAGACATAATGGTATTATACAGTTAACAGACTACAGTGTAAATATGACTTTTATACGTACTGAAAAACCAAAACATTTATTTGTCTTGCTTTATTGAGATATTTGCTTTATTGCAGTGATGTAGAACTGAACCTGCAATACCTCTGAGGTATG
Source organism: Hyaena hyaena (assembly GCF_003009895.1). Lineage (NCBI taxonomy): Eukaryota > Metazoa > Chordata > Mammalia > Carnivora > Hyaenidae > Hyaena > Hyaena hyaena. Next base: position 274,233 of record NW_024082048.1, on the reverse strand, counting down.
CCTATAGTGTTAGGTTAACTGAGACCCTTATTTATTTATGTATGTATGTATGGGTGTGTGTTTACACATGTTTTATATTAAAACTTGTTATACTACTTTTTACTTAAAACAAGTCACTCAAATCTTGTGCATTTTGAATTCTTCATTTATTAAAATGAGGTAGTAGATGTATAATTCTATGATGAATGGTTGATAGCCTTAATATCCAGTGGGTTCTAGAGCAGGCAGGCCATCCAGTGCATGGAAGCTACTTGAACACATCTTTTCCCAATTCCATTTTTAGTGATAACAACTTGGTAGCTTGTAATTGACCATGCTGGGAATACTTACATCAGGGAAATTGGCAAATGTGACAAGTAGGCTTTTTTTTCTCCCAGAAAATCAGTGTTTGAACATGTGTCCACACACTACTATTTATACCTTTATAGATTATATCTGTGTTACAATATAAAACGTTATTCCAACATAATTTCTAATGAGTAGGAATTTCAATAGCATGAAGGATGAAAACCTGAATGCTGTGAAATTGCATTGTGATAATAACTTTGGTAAAAACATAAAATAGACATTGAGAATAATATGGAGATACTTGGGAATAAAATACTAGGTGTTGCCATCTCAGGCATGTGAATGATGTAGAGTACTGATATGCAGCTCTGACTACATATTTGAATCACATGAGGCACTTTATGATTAATTGATTTGGAATTGGGCCCAGGCATTACTGCTTATTTAAAAGTTCCTCAAGTGAGTCTACTGTGTGGTCAGATTGTCCTAAGGTAATTTATACAGTGATAAGGTAATGATGAGATAATTACATAGTGTTCTCTAACTATATAACAAAAGAGTGTCACCTTCCAAGTTCCCATTTATGCCAAGATGTGCTTGGGTATAAAGTTTTGTGTAATTTTAGAGTTACAATTAAAAATTTCAGTTTTTGTACCTTTGCCTTTACAGATTGACAAGTGAAAATATGGTAAATGAAGGAGCTCAAAGCTAGTTTCTTTGGCTGTAAAATATATGTTGGTTAGACTAACAAATTAAGCTATGAATAGAATGTCTATAATTCTAAGACTGACATATATTTTTAAATCAGAGAAGAAAAACAGAAATAAGGAAAATTCAGCAATCTAATAAAAAAAGGAGTAAAGAATATGATGTAGAGAAATAGCATTTCCAAAATCATTAAGATGGTAGAAATAACACCACTTACCATAAGTATAAATGAACTAAACATGACAATGAAAAGATGAGAAAGGCTTTATTAAAGAATATTCCGATTATATGTTATATTTGTATATGAGAATTATATCAGAAACAGGAGGAAAAGAGACAGTTCTAGTCATTTGCTCATTTTTTCATTTACCCCCCATTTTTCTTGTTTGAGGACCTACTCTGCTGGACAGTCTTCTGTGTTCTAGTATTGCAGCCATCAAACAAATCCCTGCCCCTTTGGAGAATAAGGGTGAGGTCAGGGATAGCAGACTGGATCCAAAGTAACTGGTCTATACTATTTTAGTAGGGGTAAGTGCTTTATGAGGAAAAATAAAGCAGAAGAAGATGATTAAAAAATGTGATGAGAATGAAATTTAAAAGAGAATGGCCAGGGAGGCAGGACAGGAAATAAAATTTGAGTAAATGTAAAAATGGGCTGCTAAGTTTCAATGGCACGGGGATTGGGAGCTCAAGCTCTGGAAGGAATTGGCCACTGTGGGGAGACTGCTTGGATGTTTAAGGACTAGCAAGGATGCCTGAATGAGCAAAGGAAGAGTAGAGGAAATGAGGACCAGAAGGTCATGTCCATATTGCACAGGACTTCTTGAAACATATAAGGATTTTGCCTTTAATGCTGAGTGGAATTAAAAGCTACTGAACTGTTACAAGGAGTGGATGAAACTGGCTTTTAATTTAAAAGAAACCTAACTGGTTGGTCCCTAATGAGGAAGGGACCACCAGTTAGGAGAATGTGGTATTAATCTGCACAAGAGATGATGGTGATTTAGCCCAGGATGGTAGCAATGGAGGTACTAGGAGGTAGAACCTAGGGGATTCTCTCATGATTGCATAAGAACAAAGAGAAACAAGAGTTGACTCCAGTAGTTCTGAGTAAGTAGACATGAAATTTACATTAGCTCAGCTAGGGTGTTTAAGGGTTGCAGACAGGAGAGGCAGAAAGTAGGATTTTGAACTCAATTGACTGTGAACTAATAAAAGCAGTGACACTGGAGATTAAGGCTGAATATTGTGTATTTGAAATGAATGGGAGAGGAGGAAAAATAGAGTGAGTTCAAATAGTTTTACAGTTAAAAAAAAAAAAAAAGAAGAATGGGGCAGTAGTTGCAGGGCAAAGTAATGCCAAGACTTTTTAATCATGGGGTATATAAGAACATGTTTGTTTGATGATGGGTTAAATCTCTGGTAGAGAAATATTTAACATTTTATATGTATTGACAATAATCCCAAAATTTACATGACATTACCAATATTCAAGATGAAATAAGCTTTTCTAAACTATCAATAAGGTAAAATATATCATTTCCCCCCAAATTTCTTATATTTGAAATCAATGGTGATTTATTTTGTTCTAAATAGATTCTATGTTTTACCTAATTTTATATTTATTATTTTGTACTCTTTTTCTAAAGAGGGCGCTTAAAATTTATAAGGTCTGACCCCATACAACCTGGATCTGCCCTGTTGGCAAGATGTCCTTAGGAGTTTAAAAGTAATAGGATTTAGAATGCAAAAGGAGGGACCATTGATGGAATTTAAAGATGAGGTAGACTACATAGATGCATCGGCAGGGAAGTGAGAGAGAAGGTAGTGAGAGCTTCTGGAAGCTTTCTGAGTATTTATGTTTTCTCAGTGAAATAGGAGGCCAGGTAGTTATCAGAGAATGAAGATGAGAAAGGACAGTTAGAAGTTTAAGGAGTGAAGAAATGGCATGAAATCAGTGTGAAACTGAATGAGAGAGTGAATGGATTGGGGAAATACATGATTCTTGAACAGTATTGAGAGCCCACTTGAGGCTGGTGATCATGGGTGTGAAGTGTCACTTAGCTTGGCCTTTCAGTTTCCCTCTCTGTGGGAAGATACACAAAACTGGCAAAATAGCTTTACCTGTATGATTTCATCATACTAAAAGAGGAGAGAAAGACAGTTGAAGAAGTATGCCAGAGAGTATCAAAACACATGATAAGAAAGTACATTGAGAGGGGCGCCTGGGTGGCTTAGTCGGTTAAGCGTCCGACTTTCGCTTAGGTCATGATCTCGCGGTTCGTGGGTTCGAGCCCCGCTTTGGGCTCTGTGCTGACTGCCAGCTCCGAGCCTGGAGCCTGTTTCAGTCTATGACTCCCTCTCTCTCTGACCCTCCCCTGCTCACGCTGTCTCTCTCTCTCTCCTAGAAATAAATAAAAAAAAAAAGAAAAAAAGAAAGAAAGTACATTGAGTAAGGAGGAGAATGAGAACACAAGAGAGCAGCAGTAGTAAATAGAGATATTAATGGATTATAGGTTCTTGTGGGGCTTAAATAATGTTGACGTTATCAGATATATAGTCGATGATGTATGGAAAGCTGGATATTTCCATAGAGATAGTTGGAAATGACACCACTGTTAATAATGACATAGTCTAATATATGCCCACTGGTGGTGGAGGTGGGATGGAGAAATCAGGGAACTAAGTGATTGGTATCCTGGAGTCATTCATCAAATAGATATTGAAATCAACAAGAATTAGGTCAGGAATAATGTTGTAGAGAATGGCGATGAATCCAGATTCTATTGATAACAGCAATAAAAAGGGAGTGTAGATGATATAGTTAGGTGATATGACATTTAAAGCTGAGGAGGTTTTTGAGAGGTGAATAATCTTAAAGGCAGAATGAGGAACAAACAAGGTGAAAATCTTCCTTGCCCTCTAGTCCAATAGCACTTGAAGATGGAAAAGATAACTTTTTTCTTAAATTTGTTTATTTATTTTGAGAGAGAGAGCACGGGAGGGGCAGAAACAGAGGAAGAGAGAGAGAATCCAAGCAGCATCTGCACTGTCAGCACAGAGCCCAATGTGGAGCTTGAATCCACCAACCATGAGATCATGACCTGAGCTGAAACTGTGAGTCAGATGCTTTATTTTTTTTAATGTTTTATTTATTTCTGAGAGAGAGAGACAACATGGGCAGAGGAGGGTCAGAGAGAGAGGGAGATACAGAATCTGAAACAGACTCCAGGCTCTGAGCTAGCTGTCAGCACAAAGCCCGACACAAGGCTCAAACCCACAAACTGTGAGATCATGAGCTGAGCCAAAGTCGGATGCTTAACCGACTGAGTCACCCAGGCTCCCCAAGAGTCAGATATTTAAAATGACTGAGCAACACAGCCACCCCAACGTTGGAAAAGAGAACTTCTAAACTCCAGAGGAAGCACTGTTCCCATGGGATATCAGTTGAGTGAGAGGCATACTAAGAGAAGTAAAATTATGTAACAGAAAAAATTGAAAGTCAATTGACAGCACTATATTAATTCAGCCAAAACTGACTAAGGGAAATGAACAACTCTTGGAGTGATTTCTGAACTTGCCAGGTCCATCTGTTTCTGTAGACATTGCCGTGATGCTTGCTTCATGCAAGGTTTGAAACTAGTGTGCAGGTACTCACGAGAATCTACTTGGCACGCACCAAATAGAAAAAATGCAAAGGAATTAACACTGGTGAAGACATTCTTGACCAAGGAGTATGGAAGTGCTTTTGTTTCCTGGGCAAATTGTTATGAAATGCATTCGTAAGGTAACTAAGAACATCCTCTGGAACTTGCATTGGGCACTGAGAGTGATGACCAACTCCATAGGCATCCTTGACTGCTTTTCCTTCCTTCTTTGTTTCACTTGGCTTGTCCCTCCCTCTTGCTCCCTGGCAATGTCTCCAAATAATCTACCTGCCTGCAAGCCTTTGTCTCAGGCTCTGCTTTTAAAGGAAGCCAAGCTAAGTATGTAATTACAATATTTATAATATTTTGTGGCCAGTTTACATACATGCATGTGTGTGTAGTTAGAAGTAGATCTTATAATAGCTGTTATTATGATGATTTATGTGCAATTTGTATACCTTTGTATGTTCCAAAAACTTAAGAGAACCTGATGTATTAGCCATGTGGTTTCAGTTGAATGGGAGAATTCGATTAACCATGTCTAATAGATTTAGAAAATCAAGTCCCTAAACACTAAGTGAGACTATGACAGTTCCTCCTTGTGCAAAAGATGTCTCAGATACTGAAGATCTTGCAACAACTCTAACCATTTTTTAAAGAAGCACAGAGAACTTTTTGCCTTCCTTGGGAATTTTTAAGAACTTTGGGGATAAGTAATCTGGGAAACTGAGGGTGATGGGTTCTTGGCTTCAGAGCAGTGGAGCTCAAGGCCTTAGGAATCCTGAGGAGGGGGGTTTGCTTTTTCTGTGCCTCCCAGTCATTCTCATTTAAACATGGTCTTCAGCAACCCCTCTCCTGTCCCAGGAACATCTGCACACTTCACTGGTCCCTGGCCCTTGCTTCGTCTTTTGGAAGTCTAATGTCTCCATGTCCCTGGAGCTTGCCAGTGAATTGCCAGCTTCGGTAGCATCATGTTGATTATTTTCTGCCAAAAGCTGGATGTTCCTCTTTATTCAGTTTGCTCTCTCTTGCACGAGGAAGTTCAGAACAAATATTCTAAAACCTGGTTGTGCTTTTCTAAGAAGAGACAGGCAAAAAAAAAAAAAAAAATTCTTTTGCTGATTAGTTCATAATGGCAAAATAACCAAAAATAGGTTGGGTAGGGGGGACTCATTAATCAGTTAGTCAATGTGTTATTCAATAAATGTTTTCTTCTATTTTGAAGCATTTCTTGAGAAGAGATTCCCAGAAGTGCAATACCAAAGTAAAATTACATATTTCATATCATTTCCATATATAAGTGCACTGTGTTTGATACCCACTATCAAACTGAACTCCCTACATTATTCACAGAAACCAATAAACACACCAGTTTGCCTTCATTATAGCTGACATTGTTTTTAAGGATTTGCTGAGTTAATAGTAAAAATGAAAATAAAAACTGACCACATATCCGTTAGCATTCTCTTACCACGGCTACATTTTGATAATTAAATTCTGTAACTTTTCTAAATTATTTTATCAATAAACAGGTGGAAGCAGCCCACTGTGTACAGTTTTTGTTTGAGACAAAAATTGTTTAATTATATCATCATCCATTGAGAATAATCATCTGAGCAATTTACAACCAAGGATCCTCATTATCTGTACAAGCTGAGTGTAATCAATTAAGTTAAATGCTTCAGGAAGCTGGAAAAATTGCCCCCCAAATATTTATTCTGATTACCTGCCATGAGTCTAATGTAGCTATAGCTAAGGCATGAGCTTCAGAATGATGGCCCCTGCAGATTGGTCTCTAACCCTTAGCATTAACCAGTTAACTATGACCACAACATTTACTTAGTATCAGCCAGTGTTGATTAATAATATGAACAACTGACTAAAATGATTGAACATGTTGGGTAATTAGTAGCAGGAAGTTTCTTCTTCTTTCAAATCATGAAGTGTGCTCAATCTGGGCAAAGTTAAATCCATGGGGATTATAGCTGAAACCACTTAACCTGTTCAATATTTAAATAACAATGTTTTTGTGAGCACTCTAGTTTGTCTTCATCTGGCCAAGATATAATTAGGATACATACAAAGTGTGTCTCTGAATTGTTCCAGCCTATATCTGAAAAAAAAAAAAAAAAATCTATATATCTAATTTTAATCTCTTTTTAAATTCAGGCTTCTATATTCAATTACCTTCTGGCTGTTCATAAGAGACTTGAATTCAAAATAAGCAAAATTAAATTTTCATCTTTCTTCCCTACATTTGCCTATGCCTGATGCTCCTTGTCTCATTGAGGGGCTCCACCCCCTCCCTCATTGCCTAATCCAGAAGCTCCATTACTGCCCTTGCTTCTGTCTGTTCAGCTAAGTATCTTCTTCTATCCTAACTTCATGCTGTCATTCAATATTTATTGAAAAACTAAAAGTGTGATAGGCCAGTGCTGTGTAGACTTTAATGTGTATATTAATCACTTGGGTCTTGTTTGGTTAATGTAGTAGTTCTAGAATTTTGCATTTTTAATAATCTCCCAGATGATGTGCATGTTGCTCGGTCCCGGATCATACTTTGAGTAGCAAAGTGTTATTAAATTTTCTAGGAACCAGGGGTACTACAGTGATACAAAGCCCCTGGCCTCAGGCATCTTACATTCTAATGATGGGAGACACAAAATATACAAATGGATCAGAGGAAGATTAGCCCTATGAAAAAGTAAAGCACGGTAATTGGGTCCTGTATGAAGGTGAAGCTGTTATTGTGTGAGAACATGCATAGATAGCACATAAACAAATGAGCATAGCTATGTTTCAATAAAATGTATTTACCAAAATTGGTGACGAACCAGATTTGACTGCCCAAATCTAGAAGGCTTTTCTACTGTGTTGTCATAGAATATCAGAATCTATACACAAACAAACAAAAGCATGCATTTTGTTTCATTTATAATTAGAGATACAGAATAAATAAACCAGTATTCACTCAGTAGATTTCATTTTCTTCACATACTTTGTGACATTTGGCAAATTTTATGCTAGCAGACAAGTTTAATGTGGGCTTTGATACTGTAAATTTAGAAGATAGTTTGCATCACAGTATAACTTTTGTTTGTTTTAAAAATATTATTTCATTCCCTCATGCATCTATGGTTTCAGTGGTAAGATTATTTAAATAGAATAAAATAAATGTTACATTTTTTTTCTTGAGAACTGAAACAAATAATTGTTACTTACCTATGATTCAGGATTCATTCCTGTTTCATCATGGAATATAATTTTTTCTTAGTAAATTCAGTATATTTGGGAATCCCCTAAAAAAGACACTTTAAGGGCTTTCCAGGCAGAAGGCAAAACTACAAAATGATCTGCTCTCTTTCTATTTGTCCTAGAAACATATTCACTGTGCATTCTAGGTGCTTTTCTCTCTTTATGTATCTTTGATCATCTCTTTATAATTCATAAACGTACTCAGAAGTCAAGCTTTGACTTTTCATTAGATTTATTACTTAAAAAATATTAGACTTGTTTTACAAAAAGCCTATTTTCCTGACAATAACATTCTCAGATAAAGCTTGACTTCCTTTTCTTTTCGAGGCTCTAGGTGGTTGGTAGTGCCACCTGCTGGTACGCTTGAAGCAAGTGTCAGTATCAGGAATAAAAGCAATCTACGATGAACAGGGTAAGAGGTATGTTGTGAGGAGCTAGAAAATTAAATATTATTGAGCACCATTCAAGGTGCATAATGCCTAAACTGAATTTCATTTTTTAAAGATTCATTTTTAAATGCAGTAAAATTATCTATCTCAGACTTTTAGTGAGCTTTTTTGTGACAATAAAACTTTTTTAACTTTCTAATAAAGATTTACAACTTTAGGCACCAAAATTTGGTTTCTTTTCAACTTTTTAATTTTTTTTAATGTTTTATTTATTTATTTCTAGGAGAGAGAGAGAGAGACAGCGTGAGCAGGGGAGGGTCAGAGAGAGAGGGAGTGACAGACTCTGAAACAGGCTCCAGGCTCTGAGCTGGCAGTCAGCACAGAGCCCGACGCGGGGCTCGAACCTACGGACCGCGAGATCATGACCCAAGCTTAAGTCGGACACTCAACCTACTAAGCCATCCAGGCGCCCCTTCTTTTCAACTTTTTAAAAAATTTAATATAATTTCTTTACACTTCTTAGCTTTCTTGAACAAGATATTAAGAAAACAATTTATCTGATGTATTCGAGAAAACAACCTAAGCAATTAACAAAAACTTAAAGCTGCTTTAAAAATAAATTTAAAAATATTCGGAGTGGAAATATTAGTGTCAGTTTGCAAAAAGACTTGCGATTTAATGCTAGAGTGTATGTAGGGGGAGAAGGAGAGAAGACCAATTTCTATCTTAGAAAGTTTATTTTTTAGAGGAGCCTGGGTTGCTCAGTTGGGTAAGCGTCTGACTTCAGCTCAGGTCATGATCTTGCAGTTTGTGAGTTCAAGACCCCCGCACAGTCAGACTCTGACCTGTGTCAGGCTCTGTGCTGACAGATAAGAGCCTGGAGCCTGCTTTGGATTCTGTGTCTCCCTCTCTCTCTGTCAGTCTCCCGCTTGTAAGCACAGTCTCTGTCTCAAAAATAAAGATTAAAAAATTGTTTTAAAAAAGAAAGGTTTTTTTTAAAGAAACATTTATTTAGAGAGAGAGTGAGAAAGAGGCAAAAGGGAGAGTGAGAGAGAGAGCGAGAGAGAAAGAGAGAGAATCCTAAGGAGGCTTCCTGCTGTAAGCACGAGCAAAATGTGGGACTCCGTCTCACAAACCATGAGATCATGACCTGAGCCAAAATCAAAAGTTGGTTGCTTGCTTAACTGACTGAGCCATCCAGGAGCCCCTAAAAGTTTTGTTTTTTGTGGGGTTTTTTTTGTTATTGTTTTTAAAAATTTTTTTACATTTATTTATTTTTGAGAGACAGAATGAGACACAGCATAAGCGGGGGAAGGGCAGAGAGAGAAGGAGACACAGAATCTGAAGCAGGCTCCAGGCTCTGAGCTAGCTGTCAGCACAGAGCCTGACGCAGGGCTTGAACCCACGAACTGTGAGATCATGACCTGAGCCAAAGTCAGACATCCAACCGACTGAGCCACCCAGGCGCCCCTGTTTTTGTTTTTGTTTTTAAAATAAATGAGTGAACCAAAAAGTTTAGCACCATATATTAACTCTCAGTAACTGGCTAACTTTCATTTACCCCATTCCTCTAACATCTTTTGAGCAACAGTTAACTACTATTTTCTTAGGGCAGAAAAATAAGAAGAGAAATGGCAAAGCAGACTCACCCCGAAGGTAAAATTGTGTGGCAGACAAAATGCATATAAATGTAGTAGTTTCCTCTTGTCAACTTTCTGAACATTTCTAGAATCTTCTCCGGCAACCATCACCCATTTAATATCTATGTCTTTATGCCACAATCCATTACATAGTGATTGCCATAAGAATACTGAATACTTAAAAGAAAAAAAAAAAAAAGAATACTGAATACTTGAGATATTTACTGTCTCGCTTACTGCAGCCACAATATACCTTTCCTGGACCAAACACTATATAGTACCACTCTCTGCCTCTCTTTGGCTAGATAGCTTTGATATCTCTTTTTTACCCCATTCTTTTGTTGTCAAATTATAAGTGCTTTTGCAGTAAGTGACCTCAAATTCCTTTCCAAAACAGTGTGCGCACTTTTTAAACATATTCAATAAATAGACACCTATTGCAGGCTTTTTTTTTTTTTACATGAAGGTTTTTTTTTTTTCTTTTCTGAAAAATGAACAGTAAGAGTAGTGACTTAGAATCTTTGGCTAAGACTTTGCATGATTGCTTTATAAGTCTTTGCTTAAACCAAAAGGAGTAATATGAATATGAGCATTTTATCTATCTGATATATTAGTGCCAGGTTATTGGGAAGATTCAAGCTCTTGTGGACCCCTGAAAGTTCACAATTGGTTTATTGCTTTTTTTTTTTTTACCCCAAACCAGAGTGACCCCTATGGGAATTCATATAGTATGCAGTATTGCTGTATCCTAAATGACAGTCAGTGCCCGGCCTCTGCTTGAACAAGCAACAGGAAAAGTGACTAATTCCATTTGGTGCTAATTTGTTGAGGATTTGAGTTGACCTGTCTTTGAAGAAACCCTCTTCTGTTCCCTTAAACAACTTCTATCTTTATGCTGGTTTACTGAAATTACCCTCTCTGCCTCTATGGAATTGTTTTTGTACAGTCTCTTGCCAGTAAACCACTCTGTAAGTTGGAGAACTTTGAAAATGCAGGAATTACCAAAAGCTAGTAGAATGAAAAATAAATCCTAATTTTGTGACAAGTGCCTGCCTTTTGATAGAATATTATTTGCTATTAGAAGATGATGACAAATTATCTCCTCATATGTTATTAATGCTTATCATGATTAACAAATGGTAACAGACTAATTCAAAGACTGAAAGGCCTGGCTGTGAGGTGAAAGGCCTATGGTATTGGTGAATGTGAATGCCTGGTAAATGTCCTTATGGTCAATGCCAAAACCTGGGACCTAGAAAAGCACATTAAGTATTTCCCAAGTCATAAGGATCCTGTGCTGGGAAATAGAGGGACTCAGGTATTGGTCCATTTGCTTATCTAAGCTCAGCGCTGGTATAATGTGCTATTCTGGATACCAACATGGTATATAAAGTTGTTTTTTCTTTTTTAATTTATTTTATTTTTTCATCATGAGAAGTGTACTCTTTATTTTTTTTTTTTTTAAATATTTTTTATTTCTAGGAGAGAGAGAGACAGCGTGAGCAGGGAAGAGTCAGGGAGAGAGGGAGACACAGACTCTGAAATAGGCTCCAGGCTCTGAGCTGGCACTCAGCACAGACCCCGACGTGGGGCTCGAACCCACGAACTGCAAGATTATGACCTAAGCGAAAGTCGGATGCTTAACCGACTAAGCCACCCAGGTGCCCCGAGAAGTGTACTCTTTAATTATCACCCCCTATTTCTTCATCTCCCCACCCATCTCCTCTCTGGTAACCATCAGTTTGTTCTCTATAGTTGAGAGTCTGTTTCTGGATTTGTCTCTCTCTCACTTTTTTTCTTTGTTTTGTTTCTTAAATTCTACATATGAGTGATATCATATGTATTTGTCTATTTCTTACTTAGTTCACTTAGTATTATACTCTCTAGTTCTACCCATGTTGCAAATAGCAAGATTTCATTCTTTTTATGGTGAATAATATTCCACTGCATATATACCACTTCTTTTTTTTAAATTTCTAATTCTTTTTGTCTTTCATAGTTTTTTGTCAAGTTGGTTTCCATATAACACCCAGTGCTCATCCCAAGTGCCCTGCCCATGCCCATCACCCCCCTTCCCCTCTCCCGCACCTCCACTAGCCATCAGTTTGTTCTCAGCATTTCCTAATTCACCGATACGTGCACACATATGGTATCTGTCCTTCTCTGTCTGATTTATTTCGCTCAGCATAACACCCTCAAGTTCCATCCATGTTGCTACACATGGCCAGATTTCATTCTTTCTCATTGCCATGTAGTATTCCATCGCATAGATAAACCACATCTTCTTGATCCATTCGTCAGTTGATAGACACTTAGGCTCTTTCCATGATTTGGCTATTGTTGAAAGTGCTGCTATGAACTTTGGGGTCCATGTGCTCCTATGCATCAGCACTCCTGATTATCCCTTGGGTAATTCCTAGAAGTGCTATTGCTGGGCCATAGGGGAGTTCTATTGTTAATTTTTTGAGGAACCTCCACACTGTTTTCCAGAGGGGCTGCACCAGTTTACATTCCCACCAACAGTGTAGGAGGGTGCCCGTTTCTCCACATCCTCGCCAGCATCTAGAGTCTCCTGATTTGTTCATTTTAGCCACTCTGACTGGCATGAGATGGTATCTCAGTGTGGTTTTGATCTGCATTTCCCTGATGAGGAGGGACACTGAGCATCATTTCATGTGTCTGTTGGTCATCTGGATGCCCTCTTTGGAGAAGTGTCTGTTCATGTCTTCTGCCCATTTCTTCCCTGGATTATTTGTTTTTTGGGTGTGGAGTTTGGTGAGTTCCTTATAGATTTTGGATACTAGCCCTTTATCTGATATTTCATTTGCAACTATCTTTTCCCATTCCATCAGTTGCCTATTAGTTTTATGGGTTGTTTCCTTTGCCGTGCAGAAGCTTTTTATGTTGATGAGGTCCCAGTAGTTCATTTTTGCTCTTGATTCCCTTGCCTTTGGGGATGTGCCAAGTAAGAAATTGCTGCGGTGGAGGTCAAGGAGGTTGTTTCCTGCTTTCTCCTCTGGGTTTTGATGGTTTCCTGTCTCACATTCAGGTCCTTTATCCATTTTGAGTGTATTTTTGTGTATGGTGTGAGAAAATGATCTAGTTTCATTCTTCTGCATGTTGCTGTCCCGTTCTCCCAGCGCCATCTGTTACAGAGGCTGTCTTTATGAGGCTCCTGGGTGGATGAGTCGGTTGAGCGTCCGACTTCGACTCAGGTCATGATCTCACGGTTTGTGGATTTGAGCCCCGCATCGGACTCTATGCTGACAGCTAGCTCAGACCCTGAAGCCTGCTTTGGATTATGTGTCTCCCTCTCTCTCTGACCCTCCCCTTCTCATGCTGTCTCTCTCTTTCTCTCTCAGAAATAAATTTAAAAAAAACATAAAAAATAATTTAAAGAGGCTGTCTTTTTTCCATCGGATACTCCTTCCTGCTTTGTCAAAGATTAGATGGCCATACCTTTGTAGGTCCCATTCTTAGCTCTCTATTCTATTTCATTGGTCTATGTGTCTGTTTTTGTGCCATAAACGACTTCTTCTTGATCCATTCTCTTATCACTGGACACTTGGGGCTGCTTCTATAGTTTGACTATTGTAGATAATGCTGCAATAAACATAGGGGGTGCATGTATCCCTTCAAATTAGTGTTTTTGTTTGTGTGGTTTTTTTTGTTTTGTTTTTGTTTTTGTTTTTGTTTTTGTTTGGTAAATACCCATAATGCGATTATAGGTTTTAACTTTTTTGGAAAATCCATACTGTTTTCCAGAGTGGCTGTACCATTTTGCATTCCCACCACCAGTGCAAGAGGGTCCCTTTTTCAACAATTCTTGCCAATGCTCGTTGTTTCCCGTGTTTTTTACTTTAGCCATCTGACAGACATGAGGTGATATCTCATGGTTTTGATTTGTGTTTCCCTGATCAGTAATTTTGAGCATATTTTCATGTGTCTCTGGCCATTTGGATGTCTTCTTTGAATAAAATCTGTTCATTCCTTCTGCCCATTTTTAATTGGATTATTTATTTTGTAAGTATTGGGCTGTATCAATTCTTTATATATTTTGGGTATTAATTCTATCAGATATGTCATCTGCAAATATCTTCTCCTATTCAGGTTGCCTTTTAGTTTTGTTGATTGTTCCCTTTGCTGTGCAGAAACTTTTTATTTTGATGAAGTCCCAATAGTTTATTTTTACTTTCATTTCCCTTCTCCCAGGAGACCTATCTAGAAAAGTGTTTTGGCGAATTCAGAGACATTACTGCGTGTGCTCTCTTCTAGGATTTTTATGGTTTCAGATTTCACATTTATCTTTAATCCATTTTGAGTTTATCTTTGTGTGTGGTGAAAGAAAATGTTCCAGTTTGCTTCTTTTGCATGTGTCTGTCTAGTTTTCCCAACACCATTTGTTGAAGAGACCATCTTTTTCCCACTGGATATTCATTCTTCCTTTGTTCAAAGATTAATTGACCATATAATTGTGGGCGTATTTCTGTGTTTTCTGTCCTATTCCAGATATATAAAGTTTGAACATCCAGTTATATCACTTGCTGTTGAGATTATAGTAAAAACAGACAATACCAAACTTAAATGCAGCCTATGGATGATATTATGGTAAGCAACCTTTGACTTAGAAATAATTTAAGTGTTTTCTCAAGTGTTTAAGCTGTTTGCTTAAATTTGCCAGTATACTTAGGTAGAATAGCACATTAAGAATAGTAAAAAAATATTATTTTTACCATGGGAGAAAGTATTTAGCACTTTTCTTATTAATAGTTATTTTAAAAATATTTTGATATAATACTTTGCAAGATGTAGAAATGTGACAATATTAATTGATTCTTCCCTCATACAATAGCAATGGATTCTGTAAATATATTTATCCTCTTTTTAACATCTCCTGTATCCACAAAATCCAGCATTTCCTGGGTTACATTTGACATATGGCAATGCTTTGGCAATATTTGCCATTTGAGAAGAAATTGCAAAAGTGTTTCAAGTAAACATGTAGATGACTTGAGTCATAGCTTAGGAAAAAGATTTAAATACTAGCTTTGGAGAATGCTTCATTCTAGGCACATATTTATAGGGTCAGATTGTAGGATATCATGATAACATTTGCGGCCTGATAGTTATACCTCAATCCTTTTTCACAGTAATATTTTGGCTTAAGCTTGTATTGTTGTGAATTTATTTCTCGTCTTATTCCACTATAAAAGTTGCAGGCCTCTAGACTGTGATACTACATAGGATATTGATACTACCAGAAATAATCACTTCTCTGATCATTTGGAATGTCACTATCTATGTTAGTGTATGAAGTTGGAAACCATTCATAAACAGATCATGGAGATATTTCGATGTCCAATACAATACAATTTGTAATGTGTTTAATGTATGTTGCTAGCACATTTAGTTTTATATTTGTACCTGACTAACTTTAGTTATAATTTTACCTTAAAACATACTTTAAGTTCTTTTAAATTCTGAAATCCCAGCATATTCCGGTGTAATCTCATGGATTGTGGTTTTCTGTGCATTTTGTCTCTTCTAGTTCTGGCTAGAAATGCTACATGAAGCAAGCTATTGTCGTTAAAAATAGTAAGAATAATTCAGCTGGCTGATAATCTTGAACACTAATGTGATTAATAGCTGTATCAGGTTTTTCCCAAGAAATAGACACCTGGAATCATGGAATGTTTGTCTGCACATGCATGCATATATTTACAGGAATTGGCTCATGTATTTGTGGGGGCTAGGAAGTTGGAAATCTGTAGGGCAGTCACCGTAATAGAAACGCAGACAGAAGTTGCTGTTGCACACTTGAGGTAGAATTTCTTCTTGTCTGTGAAATCTCAACTTTTGCTCTAAAAGTCTTCAACTGATTGGATTAGGTCGAGAACATTATTGAGGGTCATCTTTTCTTACGGTCAACTGCTTGTAGATTTAACTACATCTACAAAGTACCTTCATAGCAACACCTACTTTCGTGTTCGATTAGATCACTGATGACTACAACCTAGCCAAGTTAACGTGGAAAAGTTAACATCACAGTAGCTAATGGAATTGATTTCTCTTTATTACCTTTTTTTCTCTATTACTTTTCCAAAACCTTTGAATGGAAGGATGGAATGTTACAGTCATGCAGTGGTACTAGTTTTGAAAAGCCGCTACATTTTTTTTTAAGTTTATTTATTTTTGAGAGAGAGACAGACAGAGACAGAGCGTGAGTGGGGGAGTAGCAGAGAGAGAGAGAGAGAGAGAGAGAGAGACTTAGAATCTGAAGTAGGCTCCAGGCTCTGAGTTGCCAGCACAGAGCCTGATGCGGGGCTTAAACTCTTGAACTGTGAGATTATAACCTGGGCCAAAGTCTAACACTTCACCAACTGAGCCACCCAGGTGCCCCGAAAAGCCACTACACTTAAAGTGCTGTTAAAATGAAATTAGTCACATCAAAGAATAAATTGTTTTTGTTTTTTGTTGAACAGACTGATTTGGGAAGACTCAGAGAAGAGTAAATGCTATAAAAAATGGAATGACTGATGCAAAAGACACCACTATGGAAAGAAAAAAGACTATGCTTTAAACAAGGCCAAAAGATGGAAGCTTTAAAAGAGCAATTATTCAAATGAAGGAAACAAACTGGTTGAATTATGAATTATAATACACCCTGTTCTTTTTCTTATCTACATTCTCTCTTATTGATGCAACCGAGATGAGGGAATATTTAGTGAGACCAAACAAATACTTGAGAAATATGTACGTTTGTTTCACTTTCTAAATAAGGCATCTAATTCCTACACGGCACAGATGGAATACTCCTTACACCTGCTCTGCATTATCCTGGCGGCTTAGTTCACTGAGCACTTGGAATATGTGCATGCCTCCTCAGGATTCACCAGTGTGAAGTATCTGAGATGCAAATATCGTGAGCTTCTATCCGCATCCCCAGATGGCAGATGGATTTATTGTTAGAAAACTTGGAAGAGAGTATTCCTGATACTCTCCACAATTAAGACCGCAAGAAACTGACAGAAAACCACCCGCTCTCCCTGGAGCCCTGATGCAACCCCACCCACCCAACATCTCTTCCTTCTTTCTCTTCCTTCTTTCACAACTCCAAGCAGTCAGGTGGTAATGACATGCCAGTTAATGTCTGTAGGTCCTTTTCATAAAAAACAACTGTGGGACTAAGTTGGAAGACTTCTTTTGAAAAGCCTTCCAGAACTGACCATTTATTGTCTAAGTAATTTGCCGAATTCTCGAAGGTCTAGATAACTTCCAAAGTCTCTTCTGGCTTTAAGGTTATTAAGCAATGCTAGCATGATTGCATGATTGTGCCTATTAGTCATTTTTAATATTTCCTTCCTGTATGCCAGCTTTCAAAATTAGTTATAATGGTATCAATGGAAAGGGAAGACTGCTTAGATTATAGATATAATAATATTGACAGTACATTCAATATTCTTCCATATTATGTCTTCAGATCAAAAGTTAAGACATATCAGGGGCACCTGGTGTGGCTCAGTCAGTTAAACATCCGACTCTTCCACTCAAATCATAATCTCACGGTTTGTGGGTTTGAGCCCCATGTCAGGTTCTGCACTAACAGTTTGGAGACTGTTGATTCTCTTCCTCTTTCTCTGCCCCTCCTCCACTTGCATACTCTGTCTCTCTAAATAAATAAACAACATTAAGACAGGATCAAACAAAATGTAGTAGAAAGGCAAAAAAATAAATGAACAATAGATAAATGATGTAAACCACCAATAAACATCTTCATTAGGGATGAAAAAGAATCACTTAAAATGCAATAATCAGATACCATATTCTTTCTATCCACATACTATTGTTCAGTATTTCAAGGGCCCATTGAGAACTTCACACTCCAGAATAGCTGGTAAGAGTATAGATTTAAAGGTCCTCCATAGAAGGTAATTTGGCAGTATGTAGCTGAGCTCTTAAAATGTTCCTATCTTTTCAACAATCCATTTTCATTTTCGTAACAATTCATTTTTAGCAATCTAAAGAAGTAACCACAGATATTAGCAAATATTTATAATTTTTTATGAACGTATATGTGTAATTAGTCAAATATTGAAATCATCCTAAATGTTCAGCAATAAGCTAACATTAACGAATATAGTAATATATATAATGAATATATAATGAAATATGTAGACAGTTAAAATGTCTTTATTAGACTTTTTTTAAAATTGAGACAGAGAGAAACACATCATGAGTGGGAGAGGGGCAGAGAAAGAGGGAGACATAGAATCCGGAGCAGGCTCCAGGCTCTGAGCTGTCAGCACAGAGCCTGACACGGGGCTCGAACCCATGAACTGTGAGATCATGACCTGAGCCAAAGTCAGACGCTCAACCGACTGAGCCACCTAGGCGCCCCAAGACTTTTTAAAGCCAAAGAGAAATACCCATGCTACTAAATAAAGATGATATAAATATATATTGATAGAAATTATTAACCAAATTTTATTTGGCTAATTAAACACATATGTCTTACTGGTTTTTCTTTATTTCTTTTTTTTTGTAAGTTAAGTAAAATTGACACATAGCTTTATATTAGTTTCAGGTTATATGCAACACAATGATTTGCTATTTGAATATATTGCAAAATGATACCAAGATAAGTCTATTTAACACCACTGCCCATACTAACTAGTATGGTACTACCATGTTTTTCATTCTTGGGATACGACCTTTTAAGGTTTACTCTCTTAGCAACTTTCAAATATGCAATACAGAATTATTAACTATAGCCACCATGCTTTACCTTTCTTCCCCATGATTTATTTTATAACTGAAAGTATGTACTTTTTTACACCCTTCACCCATTTTGCCCACCCTCACTCCCACCTTGTGACAACCATTAATTTGTCCTCTATGTCTATGAATATGTTTCTTTTAATTCCACATATAAGTGAGATCATACAATATTTGTCTTTGTCTAGCTGACTTATTCCACTTAGCATAATGCTTTTGAGGTACATCCTATTAAAACATCAATTAAAAATTAATTGTAGGCCTTTAATATTAGAGCTCAAATATTAAATTCAATACAATTTTACATAGGTATCATAATTTAGTTAACAAAAGGAAGAAACTCATGTTATTTTTTGATCAATATTTTAACAATATTTTAAAAATCCTCCCTAAGTCACTGTAGAATATCTGGATAGTGGATAGATGGTTGTATTTTATTCCCATGGAGGTGGGAATTACTTATCATCTGAGTAATTTGCTGAATTCTTGGAGGTCTGGATAACATCCAAAGTCTTTGGACTGTCATTGCCATCCACCATACTTTATAGGTATTCTTAGCCTCTCGGTTACAAGCTATCCCACCAGAATGCCCAAATTAAGTATTCTCACCAACTATTTCTAAACATTTTTTTCAATATTTATTTAGTTTTGAGAGAGTGAGAGTGGGAGGAGGAAAGGGGCAAAGAGAGAGGAAGAAAGAGGCTCTGTGCTGACAGCAGAAAACTGTGTGTGGGGCTTGAACTTGCAAACTGTGAAGTTATGACCTGAGACAAAATCAGCTGCTTATCTGATTGAGGCAACTAGGCACCTCCAAAATGTATTTCTTACATGTTCATTTGGGTTTCTGTTTTGTGCTATATAAATCTTACAAGTAACGGTCATGATGAGCTGTAGCTGCTTCCTCAACCATGACAGACACACATCGTATGAGCCCTGTATCGTCACCCACTTCATACCTGTTACACAATACGGTTTTTAAAATAGCACTTTTCTTCTACAAGCTATCCATATTTGGATGATCAATTATATGGTCACCCTAATTATAAGAGAAGGGGACTATTTTAATAAAGAGGTAACCAGTGGTAATCATCAAAGACTTGTGAGTGGAGACATCCAGGGAGTAAGAAAGGCATGTTCTGGGTCACTGGGTGGCTCAGTCAGCTAAGCCTCTGACTCTTACTTTTCATTCAGATCATGGTCTCACACTTTATGGGATAGAGCCCTGTTTGCTTGGGATTCTCTCTCGCTCGCTCTCTCCCCGTCTCCCCCTCTCCCCCCCCCCACTCTCTCTCACTCTGCCTTTCCTCCCTCAGGCATTCTCTCTTTCTCTCAAAATAAATAAATATACATTTTTCAAAAATGCATGTTTAGTAATATCATGTGAGCAGCTGTGAATTAGCCTTTATGTAGGACTAGTCCTGTTATTGACTTAGTGTCAGAAATGAATTTTCTTGCTGCTTTACAATCATTTTTTCCTTCTATTTTTGCCACTGATTAAAATAATTTTTTGAAACTTGATTCCCTCATCCGTAAACTGATATCTACCATACTAATTGCGAAAATGGATTGTATAATAAAACTATCTTAAGTTCACTGGAAAAAATACATGCCACATTATTTTCTGCCTCTTTTTTGTCACACCTATTTTGGTTACTTCTGTTTTTTAATTAATATGTCTCATTTATGCATACTTTCATAAGGTATCATAACCTATTCCATATCTTCATAAGAAGTCTGATTCCTTCTAGTCAAAGGGGTTAAGTTTTAATTTTTTAATTTTTAATTTTTTAATGTTTATTTGTTTTTGAGCGAGAGAGACAGAGCGAATGGAGGCGAGGCCGACAGAGATAGAGATTCAGAATCCAAAGCAGCCTCCAGGCTCTGATCTGTCAGCACAGGGGCACCTGGGTGACTCAGTTGGTTAAGCGACTGACTTCAGCTCAGGTTATGATCTCACAGTTAATGGGCTTGGCCAGTGTTGGGCTCTGTGCTGACAGTTCAGAGCCTGGAGCCTGTTTCAGTTTCTGTGTCTCCCTCTCTCTCTGCCCCTCCCCCACTCACCCTGTCTCTTTCTCTCAAAAATAAACAAACATTGATCTGTCTGCACAGAGCCAGACTTGGGGCTTGAACTCACAAACTGGGAGATCATGACCTGAGCCAAAATTGGGTGCTTAACAGACTAAGCCACACAGGTGCCCCTGATTTTTTAAAACTTTCCATGAAATTATTAATTTCATTTTCAAAAATAATCTTTTATATTTTAATACTTTATGTAAATTGAAGAAGGTGCTGATGCTCTGTCTCCCAGCTATGCTTTCAGTAAGTGGGATAATACAGCACAGCAAATGATCATTTAAAATCAACCGATGTACTATTCCAAGTTCCAGCTTCTCCAGTCATGGTGGATGAGGCCAGGAGGTACGTGGACACAGATGTGATTCTTACTCATCTCAAATATGTAATTTCAAGAATGTAAAGATCATTATACCGGAGAGACATATATATGAAGAGATTTTGAGAGGTTTTATGGTAGTTATATTCTTTTTAGTTTGTTTGTTTGTTTGTTTGTTTTTTCCAACAAGTTCCAGCTCCCTTCCGCATCCAAGATTATTTATCTGGACAAAGTGAGATTTGGATTTTTTAAATTTAAAGTCTGTGTTTGAAAATGGTAGGGTAATTAGGATATTGTCCTGGTGGCCATGAAAACTGGCAAGAAAACGGCCCAACTGCTTACTCTGTTTCCTCCCACCGCTCTCTGCAGCTTTTCTAATTATGTCTATATTTGTGCCAGCATAAAATGTATTTTCTTCAGTTGAATTACTACTCATCCCTCACAGCTGGATTCCAGCCTCAAGCTCTCCATAAATAATTCTCATAATGACTTCCACTTGAACAATGTTTTCTATTTGCAGTCTCCTTTAAATAAGTCTTAGGATGTAGGGTAAAATACTTCCTGGAAATGTTCATTTATATTTTCTCTTTTCTTTCTCCATCTTTTCAAGTGCTTCCATGACTTTGGGGGCAAAAGCTTTCTGGATTATATTTCCAGAAGTCTAAAGACCTGAGGAAAGGGACGTGTGAGCCTTCAACCCCTCCAGGCTGAGAGAACAGAGTGCTGTTGGCACTGGGAGAAAAGGGGATTTGCAAACTAGTCCCTGGCCTGACCCAGGGACGCAGGATGGATATGAGTGCTTGGAGAGGTTCAATCCTTCTGCACACATCTGTGCCAGACATTTCTGTGTATCACACATGGCAGAAACACGAAAATGATGGCTTAAAGTGACCATACCAGCAACCCAGATGTGCTATAGATTCACCAGTATATTTACCCCTATTTGTCTCTAATATCTAGAGATTTCCTTCCTTCCTTCCTTCCCTCTCTCTCTCCCTCCTTCCCCACTTCCTTCCTCTCTTTCATGTAAAGCTCAGCTATAAATATAAAAAAAAGCTTGATTTTATGCAACATTTCTATTTGTGACAGAAAGTTTTCTGTTATGAGTGCCATTTCCCCAGAATTCAAAGTATCAAACTTAGTATGTTTATGGTGATTTTCATATAAACACCTTTTAAAATGTGTGTGTGTGTGTGTGTGTGTGTGTATAGTCAAATCTGCACATCTTTTCCTTAAGAATTTTTTTTTTTAATTTTTCTTTAAAAGTTGGGGTGCCTGGATGGCCCAATTGGTTAAGCGTCCAACTTCAGCTCAGGTCATGATCTCATGATTCATGAGTTCAGGCCCCACTTTGGGCTCTATGCTGACGTCTGAGAGCCTGGAGCCTGCTCCAGATTCTGTGTCTCCCTTTCTCTCTCTGCCCCTTTCTTTCTCTCTCTCTCTCTCTCTCTCTCTCTCTCTCAAAAATAAAACATTAAAAGAAAAAAATTTTAAGTCAATTTATATCATGAATTAATCACCTATAAATTCTGCTTGCAAAATTGCTTTTTTAAAAATAACAGATACTAAAATAAATAAATAAATAAATAAATAAAAATAACAGATACTTTAATCCATGTGTACTTATTTGAAATATGCTCAGAAATAAAAGTCTTATTCCAGTGTTTTTCAAAAATAAGCCATGTGTCACAGGACCACTTATTAAATAACACTTTCTTTTCTCACTGATTATTAAAAACATTTTCACCAGAAACAGAATTCTCACATTGACATTTGTATAAATGGTTTTGAAATTATTAGTGTAATTTGACAAATTGTAAATATGAAATATTAAAAACTATTTTGTCAGAAAACAATTCCACTGTAATGTTTTTAAGTTCAAGTCTTCTCTGTCTTATGCTTCAAAGTGTTACAAGTGACCTTTTACAGGTGCTGGGCATTGATTTGAATATGCTGATGAAATCACTTGGCTTGCAAGATGTTTGATAGAAAAATGAAACCTTAAACTACCAACTGTGTTTGAACAGATGATGTTTTTCTGCTTAATACACCAATATTCATTAAACAGAAGTATGTGTCCAAAGTTCAGGTATGAATAAAAATGAAATGGCTTTTCTGGGTGCTTACGTGTTAATCTCCATTAGGTCATTATTTCTCAATACCATTATGATTTGTACTTTGCTCTCCAATATAAAAGAAGCAATTAAAATATTACAAAGTCCCTTTGAACTCCAAAGAACTTTTGTTCTCATTACTAATCATTTGTAAACTGAAATTCTGTAGTTAGCTTTACAAACTTGCGTAACTAATTCTAGAAAGTTCTGCTCCTATTTTCATCCTTCTTCCCCTAAACTTTCTCTCCAGATTATGGGTATCATGTACTAAAGGAAATACTAAGAATAATAATTTAAGAAGACAAAATTCTTGATAATGTTTTATATTGTGCTTACTACCTCCATCATAAGTAACTGAATCAAATGATGGTATAATTTGCTTTTCTGTCATATGTGATATATAGGAAGCATTCTCTGCTATATATGTTCCATGCACCTTTTCCAACCTACCATTAAATGAGATTCTCAAGGATATTTAAACATATAGTATATGATTAATCCTCTCAGTCCCTCCATCTCCCTTCCCCCAACTACCTCCAACTCCCTCTGATTTGCCCTCTTCTCATCTTCCCTTACCCTTTCCAATCTATTTGACCTCTTGGAAAATATAGAGAGTTAAAGTAAATTCAAGTAAGAAACATGTTCACTTCACTGTGTATCTACTAGTCAATACATATATTTATTAAAGGGAAATCTATTTGGAAAAGCATTTATCATGCATTTTTTACATTTTGTAAATATCACTATTTGAATTCATCATTTATGACTTCTGAATCAATGATTCAGCTTTTCATTAGAAATATCATTGTATTCAATTTAATACATAATGTATTTTTAAATGATCTTATTTCATAGCTTGAAGTAATTAAGTGATTCTGGTCAGAATCAGTTTTGTATTTCATTATATAACTTTATTAAAACTCATATTTTGATTTTCATGTATCCATGTTTCTTAAGAATATCAATGTCATTGGTTTTATGACACTTACTGGTTTTATTTCTTATACGTGTTCAGTTTTGTCATAAACATCTCCAGCTGAGCTCATTGTTTTGTTCAGATGGTCATCCTTTATAATTCAAAATTTAGCTTATCTAGTTTTTAAAAATTGTGTCAAGAGACTTTGTTTACACCCTACATGTTCTCTGAGAACCGTGGGAAGAACGGCTTTATCCTCAGAGATAGTTCCTTTCTTCAGGGTGAAACAGAGTGGTTTTGATTTGCAGACTCAATCTAGTGCAAGGCAGGTGTCTCAGTGAAAGAAATTCTAATTTTATTTACCCTTTATTGAACCCTTTATTTTTTCTTAAACTTCTGGGTTTCTGTCAAGAATAATGTAATTACGTTTGTTTTTATTCAGAGACCTAAGATCTAGACAGTTGATTAATCACAAATATATATAAGTGTGTGTGTGTGTGTGTGTGTGTGTGTGTGTGTGTGTGTACAAACTTACATGGTTAATTGCTATTATTCAGGGCTTGCGGAAGTATTCTCCTTACATTGTCTTAATCTATTCTCTCCATTTTTCCTTGCAGAGACAAACAGAATCTACTTGCTTCTTAAAGAACTAAACTTGATTTTTTTTCCAGAGACTTGTTCAGTTACTACTATGAAAGAATTCTAGTACTTGGAGAGATAACTATTTTCAAAGTAAAGTGGGAATATTTGGGTATTTCTGTGATAGTAACACTGTAAGAAATATGAAAGAAGCAATTTCAAGTAAAGATATAGAGGTGACATATTTAATGAAACATCTAACAATGTTGGGAAAATATAGGACAGAGATTGGCATAAAATCATTTGGAGATCATTAGAATTACACTCATTTAAATAAAATAATGAAATAACATATTTCAAAATGCTTAGGACAAATGGTCACAGAGAAGATGTTCAGTAAACAGTATATGTGCTGCTGAAGTGAGCACGAGATGTTCAGTAAACAGTATTGAATATGAACTCATATTAGAAATGTCTTATTAAAAATAAAAAGAATGTTCTTTTCCAGTAATTGAGCACTAAATAGTACTGTGTGCCTATGTGCCAAGAACCATCCTCAGCATTATCTTTGAATAATGTCTTCCAATCACTGGAATTTTTCAATACATATAGTCTACTGCCACTTGGTTCTCCTACATCTCTCAAGCCATTCATTTTCCCCATTTGAATTATTGAGAGAGATTTAGCCATATATGATTCAGAGTAGTAAGGATTTAAGAAAATTTAGGTTATTACATCTTCTGCTCTTCAAATGAAGACACAGAAATTTACAAAGACTTCATCTCCTCATGACATTCCTAAAGTATAAATAGGAAATATAAAAGCAGCATAAATTCTACTTTTAAATATGGTAGTAAAAAAAGGGGGGGTTAAGTAGAAGAGGATATAAATGGTATAGATAACATTTTCGGACAGATACGTTAAACAGAAAATAGTATGACTCTGTCTTGTGAAAGCCTTCTATTTCCTCACTGTGATGTGCAGTAAGTCTTGCTTACCTTCACTTTTATAAAATTTTTTAACAAAACTGTGAATTACACAGAAATGACTGAATTTTTTAGTTGACATATTCTGCCCCCCCCTCAAAAACAACAAAACACCGAGGCAATCCCAAATAATCAAACTTAGCCTTTGATCTCTATCAGAGGAAATGAAACACCTTTCTTTCTCCCACCTCGCACCCCTGTTTACCTTGTCTCCCTTCTACAACCCCCTACATTAGATTATCTTGTATCATGAACTAAGCCATAGCCAGATGATTATAATTAAATAACCTCATTGCAGTAACTAAGGAAAACATTCTGCTTCTTTCATCTTCAGAGATGCCTAAATGAAAAAAGGAGGCAGCCTCACCCAGCATAGTATCAATTAATTTGCTGTGTTCTGTATTTATTTCTTGTTACACCATATGATATGTCTGTGTCACTCAGTAAGAATACTAAAGAGAAATCTTTTTTTATTTTCATCATGAGTTTAAGAGATAAAAATGTAACTTCTAATTCAGGTTCAAATTGAAAACATCTCTTGTGAAAGATTTATACACTTCAAAATGTACTTCTATGCATCGTGTATTAATGCTGTCAAATGAAACTCAGAGTAAAGAGGTTTCCCAACTAAATTAATTCAGACACAGCAGTCCATTGTTTAGACAAGACTTACTCTATTTAAGTGAGTGAGACAAATGATAAATCTATCCATGAACTGTAGTACAACAGGGAAATGGCCCTTATGGGTGAGCATCATTCTTAAGTCAGTGTCTCACCTTGACATTTATTTTCCATAAGTAATGAGTTTACCCTTTAGACAGCATTAAGAGAGCATTCATCTTCAGGAAGGTTGCAAGCCATTGACATTATCTCTTACTTGGGCAATAAAGAATCTTGATTTCTGGATATGAAAGAATTTATGTAAGAAAGAACTGAATAATGCACACATTCAACGCTGTTTTCATAATCAATAAAGAGCCAAACAGGGCATGCATGACTGATGTGCACTTTAAATAATGTCTGCTTCCAATGTGACAGAGTTTCTTTTCAAGCCATATGGCTGTATAATCTTTCCCTTAAAAAACGGCTTTGAGTAAAATTCATCTTTTCAAAAGTTATGAGTTGTGGGAATATACATTTTATTGCCACTTAGAGTATCTGAATAAATTAATTTAGATTCATTTTCATATCCTGATGGGAATCCCCCATCTTAATTTCTTTTCTCTCTTTATGTATATAAATATAAAAATATAGTTACAGATGTAGATAGATTAATGTAAATATATGTATATATGTGTGGATGTATATATATATATTTAAAATTTTTTTAATATTTACTTATATTTGAGAGAGAGAGAGATGGTGTGTGAATGGGGGAGGGGCAGAGAGAGAGACAGAATCTGAAGCAGGCTCCAAGCTCTGAACTGTCAGCACAGAGCTCAACTCAGGGTTTGAACTCATGAACTATGAGTTCATGACCTGAGCCACAGTTAGATGCGTTAACTAACTGAGCCACCCAGGTGCTCATATATTTAAATACCCACAAGTTGAATCCATTTGAAATGCTTTGAATTGCAGGTTGGTAAAGAAATAATAACATCAGTTGAATGAATTATTGGATAGGGTTAAGTTATTCAGCAGTGCCGGTCCATTGCCCCACAAGAGGTAATGTCTATATTTTTCATGAAATATACCTGTGTATTCATATTGGTTGATATTGCAATCCAGATGCTGAAAATATAGCACACTACATATTTTAGAGAGTTATATTTTTTGCCATGTTTCCTCTCTGAAGCCATGTGACAAACAAAAAGTCTACGTATAGAGCATATAGAGCAGAGTAGCTTTTCCTTATACAATGAAAGGCACTAAGTATTGTGTAGCTTGCTCTGGCTTTAAATGACTTGAATTCCTATATCAGCTCCACTATTTACTGTATGACTTTTCATGAGTCTTTACCTTCTCTAAGACTCAATTTCCCAGTCTGTACAGTAGTGCTTGCCTCATTGACTTAATGTCAGGATTAAGTGGAATACTCATAAAGAATGTAGACTTAATAAGCATAAATATTATTATAAAAAGGCAATTGTTAATGATTGCTAATATGTATTGAGGGTTTTTTCATTTATTTGTTAATGGAGGCATTGTCCTAAATTAAATGAGTATATTTTAGTATTATCTCCATTTTTCGGATAAGATAAAAAGAAACACTGAAAGGTGAAGTTAATTGCCAATCATATAACTGCTAAGGTATAATTCGAGACCAAAGAGTCTGGCCCTAGAATCTGTCCACAGGCTGAATGGTTATACTATAATTTTCTTTTTCTTTTTTAATGTTTTTAAATGTTTGTTTATTTTTGATACAGAAATAGAACATGAGTGGGGGAGGGGCAGAGAGAGAGCTGTCAACACAGAGCCCAACCTGGAGCTGGAACCCACAAACTGGGATCATGACCTGAGCTGAACTCAAAAGCTTAACCAATGGAGCCACCCAGGTATCCCTACACTATCATTTTCAACTCAAGCAAAAACAGAGAAATTAGAAAATATAGATATGAAAAGAAGAAAGAAAAGCTTTCAGTTCTCTTATCTGGAGATAAATAGATTTGAGTATTATTCCTTAATAGTATATTTTCTAGATTTGTATGCTTTTCTCAAAATACTATTGTCTCAAAATATAGACAGTATATTTAAGAAAAAACCCTTGACTTAATTGAAGAAGAGGTACAATGAATGAATGAGACTAACACATATTCCTGTCAAAGACTTTTGCTGTATTTTCCTTTATTATCTTAACCTGATTAGATTTTTCTTTTTATTTATCTGATAGTTTTCAAATTGTGCTGTAATATTCATTAGTATCTAAGCAATTATACAGAAACTCTAGAAACATAATGAATATGGCAGCCTAAATGTTAAGAGGAATTTTTTATTTATTTTTGAGAGACAGAGACAGAGCATGAGTGGGGGAGGAGCAGAGGGAAAGGGAGACACAGAATCTCAAGCAAGCACAGGTGTGTGTGTGTGTGTGTGTTATTTATTTTTGAGAGACAGAGACAGAGCATGAGTGGGGGAGGAGCAGAGGGAAAGGGAGACACAGAATCTCAAGCAAGCTCCAGGCTCTGTGCTGTCAGCACAGAACTTGATGCAGGGCTCAAACCCACAAACCACGAGATAATGACCTGAGCTGAAGTTGAATGCTTAACTGACTGAGCCACCCAGGGGCCCCAACAGGAATTTTTAAGTCTCTAAAATAACAAACCACAAAAAAATAAAATTTCTAGGTATGAAAAAATTTAAAAACTTAAAATTAAGAAATGCACAAAAGGTTAACTTATTTAGCTCATACCTAAAATATTATGTATGTCAGGGTCCAACATAAGTTTAAAATAAAAGAAATTAGAAATTTTAATCATAAAATGAACACACTGAAAATTAATATATTTTAAAATATGTAAATTAATAAAAATATATTTTTAAAATGCTTATTTATTTTTGAGAGAGAAAGAGACAGAGACAGAAAATGAATAGGGGAGGGGAGAAAGAGAGAGACACAGAATCCAAAGGAGACTTGAGCCTCTGAGCTGTCAGTACAGAGCCAATGCAGGGCTTGAACTCACCAACTGAGAGTTCATGACCTGAGCTGAGGTTGGACACTTAACTGACTGAGCCACCCAGGCACCCCTAAAACAAAAAGATATTAAATAAGATGGTGAATGGGGCATGTGGGTGGCTCAGTCGGGTGTCCGACTCTTCATTTTGGCTCTGGTCAAGATCTTAACAGTTTGTGGTTCGAGCCCCACGTCAGAATCTGTGTTGACAGCTCGAAGCCTGGTTGGGATTCTCTCTTTCTTCTCTGTCTCTGTCTCTATAGAATAAACATTAAAAGTAAAGAAGTAAATTTTAAAAGGGTGAAATACACGGTTAATTAACAAAACGATAAGTACAAGTAGCTAGTATAGATATGAAATGATAGTATATTAGCAATCAAAAATGTGAATTTTATTAATAAGATGCCATTGTATTAACAGACTAATAAAGCCTAAGTATTTAGTCTTTATTATTGACATTGGAAATGCAAGAAAATTGTCAGTTTTACTCTACTAGTGCTTTTGTAAAATGGTGGAACAGCATCTGTCCCATTTAATGAATGTCTTCCCATATAACAATCTATCCCTTATTGTCTACAAATGATGGAGTGCTTCCAGTGCAAATCAATCCGTTGATAAGTGTGGGTACCAGGAACAATGTTATACTTCTAGAACACATCTGTAGCCATGGCCAATCAGAATATAAAGTGAGAAGTAGCAAGCTAATCTTCTTGCCTGGCTAAAAGCTTAAGTCATGGGGCAACTGAGTGGCTCAGTTGGTTAGGCATCTGACTCTTGATTTCCACTTTAGGTCCACGATCTCACGATTCGTGGGTTTGAGCCATGTGCGGGACTCTGCACGGAAAGCACAAAATCTTCTTGGAATTCTCTCTCTGCCTCACTTTCTGCCCCTCTCCAACTTGTGCTTTCTCTCTCTCAAAATAAATAAACATTTAAAAAAAAACCAAAGAGCTTAAGGTGTGATCTGGAGATTTGTGAAGTGGCTGTGGATAGAAAATCAGCCAGGCTGTTTTGCAGTGATTGAGAAAAATGAGAGACACAGAGAAAAGGAGATAGGTGAGTCAGAGAGTTTGGCAGATGGCTTTCCAATTTCTAGTCAGTCTCTCAATGGCCTGATTTCTGTGAGTTCCAAGAAACCCCACATCTCCTAATAACAAACAACTATTTTTTTCTCAACTTATTCTTGATAATTGAAACCAAATAATAATAGAATAAGTTGCTTGAAAAATTAATTTGGAAGGTAAGTCAAAGACTGGAGGAAAATATTTGCAAAAGACATATCTGATTGAAAATATAAAAAGAGCACTTAAAGTTCAACAATAAGAAAAGTAACACCCAATTTCAAAACGGACAAATGATCTGAATAAGCACCTCACTAAAGAAGAAATATAGATAGCAAATAAGCATATGAAAAGATGTTTAACATCATATGCTATCATGGAATTTTTAAAAATTAGCATAATGAGATACCACTGCACACCTACCTGAATGGCTCAGACCCAAAATAGTAACACCACCACCAAATGTTGACAAGGATGTGTAGCAACAGAAATTCTCTCTCTCTCTCTCTCTCTCTCATACATTCCTAGTGAGAATACAAAATAGTACAACCATTTTGGGAGGCAGTTTGGTAGTTTCTTACTTGTGTCTGCATGAAAATCTACATAGAGTTCTTTTAGCAGCCTTACTCATAATCCCCAAGATTGGAAGCAACAAGATGTTCTTCAGTAAGTGAATGGTTAAATCAACGGGTGCATCCAGACAATGGAATATTATTCAGCGCTTAAAAAAAAAAAAAAAAAAAAAAAAAAGACCTATCAAGTCATGAAAGCCCTGGAGGAATCTTAAATGCATATTACTTAAGTGAAAGATGTCAATGGTACATTCTATATGACATTCTGGAAAAGGCAAAACAATGTAGACAATAAAAAGGTAAGTGGTACCAGTGGTTAGAAGGGAGGAATGAATAGGCAGAGAATAGAGGAGGCTTCAGGCAGTGAAACTATTCTGTATTTTCTCAATATAACAATGCTAGATACAAGTCGTTATACATTTGTCAAAACCCATAGAATATGTAATAGTGAACTTTAACTGACTTTGGGCAATAATGCTGTGTCAATGTAGATTCATCATTTGTAACAAATATACCATTCTGGTGGGTGGTTTTGATAATGGAGAGGACTGCATGTTTAGAGGCAGGGAGTACATGCGCACTCTCATACTGGCTGCTCAGTTTTGCTATGAACATAAAATTACTCTTTAAAAAAGTTTTTAAAAAATTTTTTAAAATTGGAAGTTTTTTAAAGCAATTTGGGAATGTGTTTTAAGAACTTTAAAAATCTTTTGATTTCTGATCTTCGATTGTTGTAATGTATTTTTTATTTAAATCCGAGTTAGTTAACATATAGTGTAATAATAGTTTCACTATTAGTGAAATTAGTAGAATTTAGTGATTCATCACTTACATATAACACCCAGTGCTCATCCCAACAAGCATCCTCCTTAATGCCCATCACCTGTGTAGCCCATCCACCCACCCAAGCACCCCCCAGTGTGTTCTCTGTATTTAAAAGTCTCTTACCATTTGCCTCCTTCTCTGTTTTTCTCTTTTTCCTTCCCTTCCCCTATTTTCATCTGTTTTGCTTCTTAAATGCCACATAGGAGTGAAATCATATGATATTTGTCTCTGACTGACTTATTTCACTTAGCATGATACATTTTAGTTCCATCCACATAGTTGCAAATGACAAGATTTCATTCTTTTTTGATTGCCAAGTAATATTCCATTGTATATATACACATATATATGTATGTATATTTAGACACACATACACATATAACACATATATTACATTTCATACACACACACACACACACACATACACACACCATTCTTCTTTATGCATTTATCAATCAATGGACATTTTGGGTCTTTCCATAATTTGGTTATTATTAATAGTACTGCTATAAACATTGGGGTGCATGTACCCTTCAAATCAGCACTTCAAAAATCTTATAAGACAAACTCAATAATCCCACTTCTAAAAATCTGTCCTATGGGAGGATATTTAGATTATATTGTAAAATACAGATTATATTGTGAAAATGGATTGTGTAAAAAAATTTTGGATAAAAACATTTATTGCATGGTTATTTGTAAAGGTAAAAAGCAGAAAGTGATATAAATAGAGAACAATAAAGAAACGTCATTGTAAGATATCTATACAACTCAATATTAAGCAATATTAAATTTGCCTACAAAACTGATAAATTTACAGTTGTAGAACTAAGTGAGAAGACCATAGTGGACACATCTATTTTCTGGTTTTATACAATTTTAACTGGGGCATTCTGGTTTGCATTTCACACCACAGTTAAAATCTTTAAAACTGTTGCTAAAGAATTGCTGTCTAAGATTGCAACTGTGGAATATTAGATAGCATGGTAAACTTCAGGGAAAGCGTTTTGTTGTCGTCCAGGGAGGTTTTACAGCGCGGGGTGAGTATAGTTTATCAGCATATTCCAATGACTCTATTTTAGAGAGATATAAATCTAGCTTATTCTTTAAAATAGTTATTGCCCAATAAATACATTGAAAAACTATTTTTTTGTTTATGTAGTCTGAAAAATTAAAAAACACTGCAAGAGTAAAATGAATACTTTCGCTTACCTGTAACTTTCTCTCCTTAGAGAAAACTAATAGAGCTTCGAAGATTCAGAATTTGGAATGAAAAAATATGTCACTATCACAATAAATATTTTTCAAGCAGTATCTAATGATTTGAGTAACCTTATATTTTCCTACGAGATATCAATGGGTTACTACCAAAGTGTCCATGTTGCAAGGTTTTAGAAGTATTCTTGTCAATATGAAATTTAGCACGAAACAACCTATTCCACATTATCTGGAAGCATTCCATAATACAAAATTTCAAAACAGTCTTATGAAGCATGGTCATTGCTTATGTCAGTAATATCTATGCCTCTCGGGTTACTTCTATTTGCTATAGTTCTCCCAGCATACTTCCTAAAAATGGTATTGCATTCACTCATTTATTTATAGAAATCATGATCATTGTCCTTGATGCTAATATATTTATCTTTGTATGAACTGTAGTATACATTTTTTTTTTCAATGCTCACTTAATGTTGGTATTTTCTGTGTGGAAGGTTTGCACCCAGTGCTACCATGGTTACTGCAGGCTCTGGAGCAGAATGGCGACGCTCAGGGCCTCTGGAACAGTCAAGCATAATGAGGATGGTATGATACATAACTCCCACTGATGTGAGGTTTGCATGATGTGATCTGTAGAAAGTACCTAGGATGGTGTCAGCATCTAGTAAAGGCTAACTAAATGTTAATTCTTAGTAAATAGAAATCAAGGGAAGGATACTACCACTCATGTTCATGTTCTCTACACAGTACTACAATTTTATTCAGTATTTTTCTATTGTCCATTTATATTATAGTACAAATTGGTTTTCATGGTTTTTCAAAATTGCATTGTTGCGTCTGAGTTAGTAGTGGGCAATATACTTGTTCATATTTAGTTTTCCAAGGACCTTTTGATTTAAACTTTTAATATTTATAGTTTCTTAAAATTCTGTAGAATGGATTTTTTATGTTATTTTCAAGATCTAATAAGTTATCAAAAAAAAACAAAAACAAAAAACAACCACCCCTCATCTATAAACATTTGTTATTGTGTAGTAGCAAAAAGACACCTAGTATTTTTCAATTCATTTTAGGGTTATTTCTTTCAGGGACACTTATTTTTGAAGTTCTTGATTCCTTTCTAAAATGTCTGAATTACTGAAGTTGTCAAAGTTTCAGATTTCTTCCTCTCCATCCATCTGTACCCCAGACCCAGGTTCCCTCTTGGGCACGGATTATATGTGGGTGAGGAGGAAAACGGTTCAGATTGATAAAGCAATACCCCTGGGAAAAGACGATTAACATGTAGAAAGGGATTTCCCTGCAGTATAAATACCAGCACGCGCCCTCCTGGTTGCTTCAGAGCCTTCCTGATGTATATATGCAGGTAGTGCGATTTGAAACGGCCCTTTGAAACAGTAATATAATCAAACTCTGATTTCGGGAGCAGCAGTTCTCCTCATTTTTCTACTCTCTTGTGGGAATGAGTTGCCAACCTTTTACTTCAGCTGACACCTTTATACCTCTGAATTCCGAGTCTTCTGCAACTCTGCCTCTGATAATGCATCACAGCGCTGCTGAGTGCCTCCCGGTCTCCAACCACGCCACCAACGTGATGTCTACAGGTACTGACTCCCATACTGGTCTGCCCGTGACTGGGCCTAAAAATTTCAGGGTGGATGCTTTGCATCTTGTTAGTTTAGAATCTCCTCGCTTTTTTTATTTTCTCCTTTAAGTTAAATATTAAGGACATTTGAGGAGACAAGTACCTAAGAAATTTTTAAAGAACTATTAGTAAGCATTGTATTGTAATTGTTGGTTTTATTATAAAGAAGATCTATTTTCTACATAAGTAAACACTGAGTCTGGGTGTTTTTGATCCAAAAATCATTTTTATGTAAACATTTATGGATAAAGAGCAAAACTAAACAAATAGTCTAAACAATGTTTAAAAGGTGTTACTTCTTTAAGATTTATTTGGTTTTACCATGTTCCAAAACAGCTATATACCTCATAGTAAACACAACTGAATGATTCCCAATACCAAAAACAATAGATTTCGATGAATTAAATAATTAAATGATTTTAACATATTTTTAGCATAATTCCAAACTCAAAAATCAAAACTAGAAGAAACATATAACATTTAGAGCCTGAGTTAAACTCTGAGTTAAACTCTCTCAAAAGTGAGTTCCGAAGAGATTTCAATCTCTCTAATGAAATTTTAATATTTTTTTACAGAACTTTCTTATGTTAAAATTAAACTTGAAAATTTGAATATATTGTCTCACAAGCAAATAGGTATGTGTTGCTAATGTGCCCTTTCTTTATGCAGTAATAAAGTATTTAAAGTAGATTTATAAGTGGACAAAGTCTTGAATTGAGTAAATTTCTTTCACATGTAATTTTGGGATGAATCTGCAGCTGAATTTTTAAAAATCTAGAGAGTGTATATCTGGATTTGGTAAAATTATTAATGTCGAGGGTTTATTTTCGTCTACCAAAGATTCTCATAATTTAAATAAAAAGGCAGTAATGGAAGTCTCCCAAACATATTTTTTGGAAAATATAATAAAGTATTTTAACTAAAAATATGTGCTATAATTAAATTTAAATGGTTTTCATGTAGCTAATTGTATATTTTAAATAGTAGATATATCTATTCTAAGTAGATATCTAAATAATATTTAAATACATGATAATAGCATTTGCTTTTATAATTTTTCCATCAGATTATAGTATACTACATAAGGAACTAGAAATACTGTATATAATGAGAAGTGCATTTGGTATTACATGGGTTTCATGTTTCTTTAATTTTGGATTGCATAGTGAGATTTTTATATCTTATCATTATAATATATTAAAATGTAAAATTATTTCCATTCTCTCTACATGTCAACTGTACAATGAAAATTGCAAGATTTATCAATAGTAAGAGAAAATGTTTTACTTTCTGAAGTGACCTCGTATCTTTAATCACTGGATTGTATCTCAATATTTTCAAAGGATTATAATTCTAAACTTTATAATATCTCTTATGTGTATTCAATAATTTATGATCATATTACATTTATGAAAACCTATCACTATGTTCAGGATATGAAGGGAAAGTAAGGAAATACATAGGAATGGTTTTGTTGTCAATACCCATGCTTTTAGTTAACTTGGTGATTCATGCTTTAAAGTTTGATTAAAGTTTAGCAATTCAAATTTACTTTCATAATACACATTGATTCCACAAGGCAAGAAACTATTTATGAATGAGGTAATGTTTATATACTGGGTTCAACCTTTATAGATCTCAAGTCACTCAACAATCAATTTTTTTTAACCAGCTTTATTATTAGAATTGTTGCATTAATTGTGGGCATTCAGAAAACTTCTTGATTTCAACATCAACATAAAGACATCATCTATTGTCATGGAGTTTTCATAAACATTTGAATTTAGTGGGATTTTTATGATTGTATCCAAATAGAGATCGGTTGCTTAGCCATTTTCTCTATGATGGAAGAAATTGTTAGAAGAATAAATAGAAGTAAAGACTGTTTAAAAGTTGATTTCCGTATTCATTCTTTTAGATAAAGACCACCACGTACTACCATATTATTCAAGAAATATACGAGATTATTCCTCTAGTCAGTTTACTGTAATGTCTGGATGGAACCTACAAGAATTCTGCAACTTCCAATTGGCCAATGTCCAAACTGGTCAGTCAACCCTCACAAGAGCACAGGACCAACCCTCACAAGAGCACAGCATAATTAAGGAATGTTGACGATTTACAATCTGATTACCTGAGACAAAATTTGATTCCTGCTTTTAGCCTACTCAGAGAATTTCCCCCAAGTGAAAACAAATTACTGCCATATAACTTTAAGAATCACATAAATGTGTATTGTTGCAACGCAATGACTGTGTCTTGAATCCTCATACATTTTCTTACCATTCCCATCTATTTTGTCTTTGATCCAAACTCCTAAATGTTTGTGTGCATATTTCTTGGTGACATCGTTGGGAAACACAGCAACAGGACTTCATTATTCTGTTCCTTCCTGTCATTATGGAAACCAGCCATCGACATATGGAGTGATGGCAGGTAAGCAAACTTGTCTGCCTATGTGAGGTTGAGTTTGGGGACACTAAGATGGATTTCTTGACTCTGAGATAATCTTTTTATTTTTTATTATTTTCTACTTTTTATTCTTAAGTTAGTTAATATACAGTGTAGTCATGGCTCCAGGAAGGTCTGAGGGGATTTTTGCCAGAATGTATCATAAAATTCTGATCTCTTAACCTTGGAAATTGCTGGTAAACCACTACTTACTGAAATATTCCCTAATATGTGATACCTTCAGAGATCATAATCGTTAAACGTGATTGCCCTATTCTACATAACCCTGCACTTCTGTGCTTAACTCTTTTATTTGTTTTGTATGGTTTTTACTGTAATTCACTACTGCCAAACTGCTGATTGTCATTTGATGTTATTGGTGTTATTTATGTCATGAGTTATAATATGGTCGCGACTAGCCTCATGTGGTTATTTACGTTTAAACAGAAATTGGCTAAGATAAGGTCATATTTAAAATTTAGTTCCTCAGTTGCAGTAGCCACATTTCAAGTGTTAATAATCTCATGTGGCTATCAAAGCAGAAGCTCAGACTTAAAAACATCCCCCTCATTGTAATATTTCTTCTGGAAATTTGGCCCGTAAAGACAAATAAGACATTAAAAGTAAATTTCAGCAGCTTTAGTGATAGTTGTTTGAAGCCGTGGTAGTTCTGAGTTGTTGTTAGTCTTAAATGAAGTTTAAATAGTTGAAGTTACTTTTATTCCTCCTCTGGATAAATAAAGCATCACTAGATCAAAGTTAACTATTTTTTGATGCTTGCGTGAAAGCACTGATAACACATTTTTTAAGGAAGTGGAAAGTCTGACCTAATCTATTCATAACAAAACTTAGGACTTAATTTTAGGATATGGCCAGACAAAAGATTTTAAGGTTTTAATAAAGTATACAATTTTGTATACATATTTTTAGGTGTATTTGATCTTTGATATTGGTTACTACAGCAAGGAGAGAAACGTTATAGGTGACAATAAACTACTGGGGTTCTATGTGGGAAAATAAGAGAAAGAGACTGTATGTGTGAGGCTGAGGGAGAAGCTTTAGATAAAGGAATCCTATATTAAGGAAATCTGTTTTTAAGTTTACTTACTTTGATAGAGAGGGGGAGAGAGAGAATCCCAAGCAGGCTGCATGCTGACAGCTTGAGCCTGATGCAGGGATTGATCTCAGGAACCATGAAATCATGATCTGAGCAGAAATCAAGAGTCAGATATTTACTTGACTGAGCCACCCACACTCTCTTAAGGAAATCTTTTCTAACTGCTGTGTCTTGTTACCATCCATAATAGATGGGGAAAAAGCCCATGGGTTTACAACTATAAATCTGAAATAAAATTGAACAAGTATTTTAATTCACCAACATGTAATTTCTCAAAATTTTTCATTTTGAGACTAAATAAAACATTAAAACTTCAAGCTATTCCAGAAACAAACGAGCTCTGCTTATATTCCATCAAGCAGCATTCTGAATAAACTAGTATCCTCACCTTTATGGTAAAATGAAGACTAATGTTCTTAATGATCACCTATAAATACTAGCGTCTCTTTGTTTTTAATAATTATGAAATAAGGATGGCCATATTTTTCCCCTTTGAAGACTGATTATGATTCATATATTTAATAGTTAATCAGTGTTCACGGTTAATGGGAACAGCCCTTATTGATGATAAACTACTTTCATTATAAAAATAGTAAAATGCACATTGAGCCATTAAAGGTGTAGCCAGAATGCTCTGTATGGCCCACAACACATTGGGACCATAAAGTCCAGAAATGACAAGCACATGGCTGTATGTGGCTGTCTCTTGGACGGGCAGCCTTGCTGTTCATTCAAAGTGATTCCCACAAACCCAGGTCCAACTTGAGGTACCTTCTCAACCAGCAACAGGCAGCAGAGGACGGAGGTTAACCACAGACCAAGCACGGAGATGGTTTTTGCTACCACCTCCCTCCCCTGCAAGGCTACTGGCCTAGTGGGTTTGCAGGTGGCCTGAGGATTCTAACCTGTTTCTGGTTTGTGGGCCCAGGTTCACAATAAGAGTCCATAGGAAGCTGGGGCTGTGCTGACAAGCTCCCTGGGCAGGCACTCAGCAAACCCTCTACCTCCTTACAGTTGAAAAGGAGAGGCTCCAGAAAAACCCTTTAAAATGGTTCAAAGCCTGGGTCAGTAACAGGAGGAGCTACATAGTTATCATAAGATTTGAATGTATCACTACAGTCTTAAAAGTTATTTATATTTAGTCACTGAAAGAAAAACACCATGGCAAGCAGCGAGATTATATTTTAATATCTTTGTGCTTTATTGTTGGAATGTCAATATTTGGACATACATTTAGTGTTGGGTTTTGCATCATAGCAGATTAAACCTCCGAGACTCTGAACTCTCCTGTCTTTATCCCCAGAGAAGCTATACAAATTGAGTTATAAAAAACAGGAATTCAAAAATAAGAGTGCAAAGATAGAAAATACACCCGAGAAACCTGGTTATGTCAT
Organism: Hyaena hyaena; assembly: GCF_003009895.1. Taxonomy (NCBI): domain Eukaryota; kingdom Metazoa; phylum Chordata; class Mammalia; order Carnivora; family Hyaenidae; genus Hyaena; species Hyaena hyaena. Next base: position 234,650 of record NW_024082048.1, on the reverse strand, counting down.
TAGAATTTTCTGAGAAGTCTCAGGGCATTCATCAAATCAGCCACTTGCACACACTCTGCAGAAGCGTCTTATCATCTACAATAGACAGATTTACTGTCACATATGCCATATGTGAAAGGAAATCTAGAGAAAGACCTGTATTTCAAAGGATGTGAAATTGCTTTGTTTTAATGTGGTAATCTTATAACCCGTACTCTGATGCTTACATTTGGTTTGAGTGTTTTGTTAAATTAATAACCCACTGGAAGAAAAGAGCTATATAGCTACTATTTTGTTAAGTTGATAGGGAGGACTTTTTAAATTATCAGATGAATCCACTGTGCCTTATAGCCAGATGTGGGCACACCAAAGAGAATGCCTAATTGGGAGCAATGAATTAGCCACACTATGAACTAATTGCAAACCTTGTTCAAGTCACTTAACCTCTCTGAGTTCCAATCTCTTCCTATCTGAGTTGTGGTGAGAGCTACAACTTTATTGAATTTAAATTGTGGCATATTTGTACCAACTTGACCTGGCTTTCCCTTGATCTTTTCTTTAAATACAGTTGCAGCTAAATGCCTTCTTCTGTCCCTTCAACCCTGAGAATTTAGATTATTCAACAACTTACAATATAGATAACAGGTAACAGTGAATTAAAATTGCTCTTTAAGGGGTGCCTGGGTGGCTCAGTCAGCTGAGCATCCAATTCTTGATTTTGGCTGGGGTCATGATCCCAGAATCATGGGTTCTGCACTGAGCGAGGAGCCTGCTTAAGATTCTCTCTGCCCCTCTCACCCACTCTCTTTCTTTAAAATAAAATTTTTTAGGGGTGCCTGGGTGGCTTAGTTGGTTAAGCGTCCGACTTTCGCTTAGTTCATGATCTCGCGGTTCGTGGGTTTAAGCCCCGCGTCGGGCTCTGTGCTGACTGCCAGCTCAGAGCCTGGAGCCTGTTTCAGTCTGTGACTCCCTCTCTCTCTGACCCACCCCACTCAGGAGCCCCAGAAAATAATTTTTTAAAAAAAAAGTCAAAAATTTTTTAAAAAGCTATTCAAAACCTCTTCTAGATAAACACAACATAAAACAAGAGAACAAAAAGACCACAAATGCTAATTCTTGATATTTGAAATTGTTTTTCTTCAGTTTATGAAGGTGGGTGAAAGCTAGGCAACATGCTCAGTGGGCTGTGCACTCTGCCTACCATCCTGGGAAAACTGAGCAAATCAGCAGCACAGTAATGAGTATTAAACCCTGCAAGGTCATGTTACATAATGGCCAAGCCAAGATGAGGTATGGAGTCCTCATTTAGAAATTAATTTTAAGAGAAAAGCAAAATAGCTGAGGTTTGGAAATTAACCAAGAAGATGAATGTTCTTTTTTTTCTTTAATTTTATTTATTTTTGAGAGAGAGAGCAAGTGGTGGAGGAGCAGAGAAACTGGGAGACACAGAATCCAAAGCAGGCTCAAAGCTCTGAGCTGTCAGCACAGAGCCCGCCACAGGGCTCAAATCCACAAACTGTGAGATTATGACCTGAGCTGAAGTTGGAAGCTTAACTCACTGAACCATCCAGGTGCCCCTATTGTTTGTTTGTTTGTTTTAATAACAAGTGGATAAGAAGAGAAAAGATAATTATGAAAGTGCCCTCTCTTCCTGCTCTTACGCAAAAAGCAACAGAAATCAGTTTGATGGCTGACCTAGAGAAATAGTCAACTTTGGAGCCCATCTCTATTCTTAAATTGTTTTCTTTCTTCTCCTCTGCACCTCCTCCTCCTTCCTCTGCTCCTTCCTCCCTCTTCCTTTTTCTTCTTTCGCCTCCTTTTTTCTATTTCTCCTTTTTCGTCTTGTTTCTCCCTAACTTGTTCTGCTTGTGTTCATTCTGAGTGAGGAAGTAATTCTGAATCCTTTTTTCTTTTTTTACTCCTGAATCAGAAAAGGCTGTTCAGTAGCAGTAACATGAAGTATTTCGCCTAAGTTTTCTTAGTCTCTCAACTACTCAATTTGAACACTGTAGCAGGAAAGCATTCACAGGCAATGTGTAAACAAAATGGGCATGGCTGTGTTCCAAATAAATTATAAAACCAGGCAGAGGATCCCTGCTGTATATGGATAGAATTTTCTCCACACACTGGAAAGATCACCATCCACACTTCTGGTTTGCTTCACCTTGTCAGGTGTGAAGAAAACAAGAATAAATGGAAACACTGAAATACACATTCCTTTGCATGCCTCCAGGAAAATGGTGGATTTTACTGTGTGCCCTGTGTGTTCTTGTAAGGCTTCAAGCCTATAACCTCAGAGACGCTGTCAGTGTCTGGCATAGCCACGTGCTCTGGAAGAGCTATTCTCCCCATACCACACACAGTATGTTGAACCAGCCACCTCTGCCTCCCCATTGCCAGCTTTAAAAGCTTTACCTCTTTTTTTCTTCCACGTCCACCACACAGAAATCTATCACGCAGCAATTTAGGAATGCTTTGCTGGTGGAGGCGGGGGTGGGGAGGGGTGGGGGGCTGGGGGGCTCAGTCTGTTAAGCCTTCTGCTCAGATCTTGATCTCACAGTTTGTGAGTTCAAGCCCCGCATGAAATGTGCACTGATTCTCTCTCCTTCTCCCTCCGCCTCTCCCCTGCTCGTGCTCTCTCTCTCTCTCTCTCTCAAAATAAATAAATAAACTTGGTAGATAATCTACAATGTGAAAATATACTTTAGACTGTAAAGAAGCTGCAAACACTTCCAAGCTATTTAGATGTGCACTTCTCTAGGCTCACGAACATTTTGCTTTATCAGTGTTTTGGAACTTTATGAGATTCCTTCTACAGGTGACTCACTGCTTCTTTTAAATCTTCTTCCCATTTTTTTCTTTTTTATGAGATCTCTCTTTTTTTTAACATTTATTTTTGAAAGAGAGAGCACGAGTGGAGGAGGCAGAGAGAGAAAGGGAGACACAGAATCCAAAGCAGGTTCCAGAATATGAGCTATCAGCACAGAGCCGGACGCCGGGCCCGAACCCACAGCCGTGAGGTCATGACCTAAGTGGGAGTCGGATGTTTAACTGACTGAGCTACTCAGGCCCCTATTTTTTGTTGTTGTTTGTTTGTTTGTTTAATGATCAGTGCTTCAGAAAGATTTAAAAAATATCTTGCCTTACATACCATACCAGTCACCGTCCACTCTCCTCCAAATACAGGATCGTATAAGAGACACAGCACTTTGTTTGCCTATGCTTATGACTGTCATGAATTACTGTTTAAGGTTAGTGCTAGGAAAAATGTGTGTGTGTGCAGATAACTATCGATATATTCGCTTAATGAAAAATACAAACATATCACACATTGTATTTTCCTTGGCTCTGGATGCCAAACCTTTGAACATACTGTCTCCTGTTTACTTTTCATGGGCTCATGTTCAAGTTTATATTTTAAATGTTGATTTTTCCCATAGTATTTATTTTTTTAAGTTTATTTATTTTGAGAGAGAGCGCATATGCAGGGGAGAAGCAGAGAGAGAATCCCAAGCAGGGTCTGAACTGTCAGATGCAGGGCTCGAACTCATGAACTGTGAGATCATGACCTGAGCTGAAATCAAGAGTCAAGACACTTAAGAAACTCAGCCACCCAGGCGCCCCTTCTCAGGGTATTTATAATGTATAAATTACCTCTATAACTTTCCAGAAATAGAGGTGGCTCTCTTCTAATGTTTTAATAAATAAATTACAATATTTTTGTCTGAAAGTATGTTTAATGTAACCAAATATATTTAAACTGCAGATGTCTTTAAAGAAAAGTCAGTTTGGCTTACCTGAGGACAGATTGCCTAAAAATTGAACGAGGTGATTATTTTGATGTTGTTTATGACCATGCTCACTGGACTTTGGATCTGGTTTTAACTGTGTAGTGATTCATTGTAGCTTCCACTGAAGGTTATTTAACTCCCTTTTACTTAAATTTTCTAAATTTTAAATTGTGAACAAAATTTCTATCTCATAACTGATAAGTGATAAGAAATGTCAAGTGTGAAATGGACATGGCACAAAGTATCACAGATTTGTAGCAGTGTGTGACCATGGTCAGCAAGAAAAATTGAAAATATTTCAAACCATAAAGGCTAATAAATTCAGACCTTATGGCATGTCATATAAAAGATATGTAACAAATTATTTATGGCAAATAAAAATTTGACATAGGTAAAATGAGTTATCTGAAGTGCTTTAAAATCCACTAAATGTGTAAAATCACAGAGTAGACTGCATGCATGCATATATACACACACACACTCACACACAGTAGGATATTACTCTGCCTTAAAAAAAGAATGAGATGGCCATTTGTAACAACATGGGAACTAGAGGGTATTATGCTAAGTGAAATAAGTCAGAGAAAGACAAATACCAAATGAGTTCACTTAACATGTGGCATCTAAAAACAAAATAAATCAACAAACAAAGCAGTAACAAACCCATAAATACAAAGAGCAAACTGATGGTTGCCAGAGGAAAGGGGGGGGGGTAGAGAAATAGGCAAAATAGGTGAAGATGAGTAGGAGATACAGGTAAGAGATAGTAAAAACTCAGCAGCCTATTTTTTTCTCACTGCTTTTGCTTTTATAGCACTTCATCATTAAGTGTCTTGAGTTGGTGTTTTTGAATGATAAAGGAAGTGAAGATTCTTTTTATATATTTGAGAACCAACCCTTAAACCCTAAGTGGAAGCAACGTCTTGAGATTTTGTATCACCTGATTTGTATTACTTGAGATATTAAGTAAATCCTAAAGTAAACATGATCAGTTTCTTTTTATGTATTTTCTTTTACTTCAACTAGGAGAAATCCAAAGCTAATAGAAAGCTAAATAGAAATTAGTAAACACTGGGGTGCCTGGGTGGCTCAGTCAGTTGAGTGTCTGACTTCAACTCAGGTCATAATCTCTTGTTGCATGAGTTCAAACCGCATGTTGAGCTCTGACAGCTCAGACCCTGGAGCCTGCTTCAGGTTCTGTGTTTCCCTACCTCTCTGCTCCTCCCCTGCTCACGCTCTCTCTCTCTCCTTCTCTCAAAAATAAACATTAAAAAAGAAATTAATAAACATTTAAAATATGAACTATGTAATAAACTAAAAGTTGATAGAACTGCTTTTGAAAATTTTATCTTGTCTGATCAATATAACACCTATTAAAGCATAGAGTGGACAACTGACTGACTTTAAAAAGTAAACTGGGCAATTTTGGTTTGTAAAAGAAGTGTAAATTGTTTTAGACGGGAATAGTTTCTTTCAAATATTTTTCACAGCAGCTAAATTTATTTTATGCTATTTTTGTTTAACTCCTCACTTGTATATTACTTTGTTTCCAAAAAGAACACAGTCTACTGGAAAGGGGCATTCTTTATAATTACATATTGTCATATAAATAATACAAGCCAATCATTTGCTGACTTACGCTATTCTCTGATCATTACATATTGATATATTAATATAAGATTTATATATTCTGGAAAATTACATTATTACTCATGTCTTTGATTTGTGAATGTATTTACAAAGAAATAATAGGTAGCATAAACTTGATATATTTTTTCAGTGTTTCCAAGAATGATTATTGTATATAATCCATGGTAATTTATTTTTAGTTTAAATATTTATTTATACTCCTAAGAAAAGTGATGAATTACCAAGTATTTTATTTGTATCAAAATGTCTTGGTTATACAAGTGTCATTTACTGTAAATTGAAGTGAAATCTCTACCAATAAAACAGAAATAAAACGTGTGGAAACGTGGCTCATGCTGTCTTGTCACCCACCCGTGCTCCCCAACGGAGACTGACTCTTCTTTCCTAGTAAAGAATGAAACCTGGAAGCAGCTTTTAAAAAATTAGATTTTTTAGTATTTTTGTGATTTAATGCTTAACCCAATCAACTGATCTAACGCTACATCATTTATAGGTGATTGCCTATCATATCTAGAACTGCACCCTTCCTTGTCATTATTTTTTGCTTCTTAAATAATAATCAAGAAACAATTCCATTATATTGCATATATTTCAAGAAATCTTGATGCTTTTTAATAGAACTTTAGAAGTTACCTTTTCTCCTTTCACTCCTTGAATCTATTTAACCATATTATTTCATGTTCTCATAATTTTCTTTTCACCTGCTTTTGTTAAATTAAAAAAAAAAGACATGATTACTTTTCCTTGAAATTAAACATTGACTGATAAAACAGTGGAGCTTCTTAATATTGTAAAATTAATTTTCTAATCCTAAGAAAACTTCCCAGCACAGCACTTTAACCGTATGCCTCGCTTATAATAAACATCACAGATTATTTGTGTGATGAATTAAGAAAACAGAGATCGAACTCTACATTCCAGTTTTAGTTGAACATCAGATTCACAGGAACAGGTGTCTTGTAAGAGAAAAATGAAATAATGGAAAACATACTTCTGAGAGAATTTGTTTATTTCTATTTCAATTTTCTGCAATTCCCTGCTGTTTTCCTTTGGTATTATTTTGGTTTTTGCTGCTCTGGGGAAGGTGGAAAAGAAATGATTTCATTTATACTAAGCTACTCTGACTGCTCTTTTAGAAGGCTGAATGTCACCTGGCCTTTTAGAATTGTGACAGCTAGGGTTGCCGGGTTGGCTCAGTCAGTTAAGCATCCAACTCTTGATTTTGGCCCAGGTCATGATCTCATAGTTTGTGAGATCAAGCCTCATGTTGGGCTCTGACCTGACAGCATAGAGCCTGGTTGGAATCTCTCTCTCCCTCTCCCTTTGCCCCTCTCCTGCATTCTCTCTCTCTTTCTCAAAATAAATAAACATGAAAACACAATTTTTAATTTTGACAGCTATAGGGAAATAACGGATTCAAAGGTGCAAAACTTTTGCTTGTCTAGAAATGATGGATGATTACAAATCCCTTTCCTTTGTTTATTCACAGGTAGCTTAACGCCTTGTCTTTACAAGTTTCCTGACCATACCTTGAGTCATGGCTTTCCTCCCATGCACCAGCCTCTCTTGGCAGAAGACCCAACCGTCGCTGATTTCAAGCAGGAACTCAGGCGGAAAAGTAAATTGGTTGAAGAGCCGATAGACATGGATTCTCCAGAAATCCGAGAACTTGAGAAGTTTGCTAATGAATTTAAAGTGAGAAGAATTAAGTTAGGTATGCACTTTTTAGGAGTAATGGGCATACAACTTGGTCTGCAGTTCCTTACTATATTACTGTTCAATCTCTTATATTCTACTCAGAAGTCCAAGACAGTTCTCATTCTACATCTCTGATGTGGATTTAAGTTACTCCAATTATGGAAATCCTACAAAAACCTTTCTTTCCTTGTTAATTCTTAATATCCTAAATATATAGGTTTTTAAATTAATGGTGTTTTTTCCACTTACCGACCTCAAGATCAGTCTTGTACTTGTGCTTTCTATTTTATTTGAACTTATGAATACATAAGCCATTCATATGATTTAACGGCATAAAGGGTGTAAATGAAATATATTTTTTCTGTTTGTCTTTCCTGTTTATCTGTTTTTTTTTTTGCATCTTTCCAGAGATACTCTATGTATATATAAGCAACTAAACAGTTTTTTTCATATCAATTTTTTCAAAGTTTTGTTTTTAAATATTTATTTATTTTGAGGAGTGGGAACCAGAGAGGGAGACAAAGATTCCCAAGCAGGCTCCATGATCAGCACAGAGTCTGATATGGGGCTCAAACCCACAAGCCATGAGATCATGACCTGAACCAAAATCAAGAGTCAAATGGTCAAGCAACTGAGCCACCCAGGTGTCCCAGATTTTTTTTTTAACTGTTTAGAGAGTTTTCCTAATATTAGTTTTTTAATCTAATTTTATTTATCAAATTATTTCATGAATTTATTTCATTTCATGAATATATTATTTAACTAGTCCCCCATTGATGGTAAATTCAGGTTGTCTCCAATCTTACATTGTTAAAAACAGTCCTACAGGGGCACTGGGGTGGCTATTTTGGTTGAGCATCTGACTCTTGATTTTGGCTCTGGTCATGATCTCATGGTTCATGAGTTTGAGCCCCAGTTTGGGCCCCATGCTGACAGTGCAGAGCCTGTTTGCGATTCTCGCTCGCTCTCTGCTCCTCTCCTGCTTGTATACTCAATCTCTCTCTCTAAATAAATAAACTTTAAAAATTCCTATGATGATTCACTTCATAAATGCCATTTTGTACCTATATAAATTTATATGTAGGCCAAGTGTTAAAAGCACAATTTCTTCAGGCAGAGAAGGACAAATATCATATGTTTGCACGTATAGGAGGATTAGGAGGAACTTAACTGAGGACCATGGGGGAGAAGAAGGGGGGAAATGGTGGGGAAAAGGGAAAGAGGTAAACCATGAGAGACTCTTGAATGCTGACAAAAACTGAGGACTGATGGTTGGGGGGGGGGTGGAGAGGATGGGCACGGAGGAGGGCGCTTGTGGGGATGAGCACTGGGTGTTATATGGAAACCAATTTGACAATAAACTATTTGTAAAAAATTTAAAAAAGCACAATTTCTTAATAAAAGTGCATGTGTATTTGTAATTTTGATAGCTGTTGCCAAATTGATCTGTATAGAGGTTGTACTAAATTTTACTGCCACCGTATCTCTTAGTAAACACCTCAGAATATAATCCTTATGAAGGCAGGGGTTTTTTGTTTATTTTTATTTTTCCTTAAGAGCATATCCTCAGCACTTAGAACAGTGACTGACAGCAAACAGAATAAAATTGTTGAAAGAAAAAAAAGGTTTAATTTTTTGGATCTTTGCAAATCAGGTAAATTAGATAGGTCAAAGTGGTGTCTCATGGTAATTTCATTTTAAATTGGAGTGAAGATTGAAAATGTGTTTTGTAGTCATTTGGAATTCTTCCTCTGTGAATTGTCTGTCCATAGCCTTTGCACACTTTCTATTCAATAGTGTTTTTCACATAAAATAACTATAAAAATAAACCTTGATTTAAATTCATGAAGTAGTGTATCTTTTAAGTGTATTGAACATGACATTTCCACCCTCTGCACCTGTGGAATGAACTGCAGGTAATTCTGTAATGGTATTTATTGATGGGCATTGTATGTAACCATTTTATGCATACAGATATGTAGCTATAGGCCCTGAACTAATATGCAGTGACTATATATGATAAACACAGCAATAGGCATCTTTACAACAACCATTTTCAGTGCGCTATTTATATTGCTGTGAATATTTCAAATTCAATACTGATAGTTGATATCAACTTGTACTCTAAAAATGTTTTGAAACAATCAATGAGGATCTTTGGCCTGAAGCATTACCAAATGCTATAATAAATGTGCTCAAAGATAGACGTAAAATATTGGGTGATCACAGTCTTGTAACAAACATATTTTTAGGGAAAGTAAGCATAATTCTTAGTTTTACTTGGTACCCTTTAACAATATAGTTGAAAATTTTACAGTGAGATAAAAATACTTGTGATATATCTTCTATTTTATGCATATTTAATATACTGTATTTTTGAGCAGATAGCATCAGCTATTTAACAAAGACAGCAAAACATTTTTAGTGTCTTATAAAATGTTTCTGACACATCTATCCAATTTCACTAAATACTGTGAATGGCAGACATTCCTATTTAAATTCTTTTGCCTTCTAGAAAAAAATTAAGAGTATTTTTTGAAGTACTGAACAATTCTACATGGAACTTACTAAACAGTTTTTTTTTTTATTTTTTTTAAATTTTTTTTTTTTTGAGAGAGAGAGAGAGAGAGCGTGAGCAGGGGAGGGTCAGAGAGAGAGGGAGTCACAGACTGAAACAGGCTCCAGGCTCCAGGCTCCAGGCTCTGAGCTGGCAGTCAGCACAAAGCCCGACGTGGGGCCTGAACCCACGAACCGCGAGATCGTGACCTAAGCGAAAGTCGGACGCTTAACCGACTAAGCCACCCAGGCGCCCCTGGAACTTACAAAACAGTTCTAAATTGCCAATCCATATATGCTTAAAGCAATATTTAAGGGGCCCCTGGGTGGCTCAGTTGGTTGAGCGTCCGACTTCAGCTCAGGTCATGATCTCAGGATTCGTGAATTCGAGCCACACATTGGGCTGTGCTGTGAGTTCAGAGCCTGTAGCCTGCTTCAGATTCTGTGTCTCCCTCTCTCTCTGCACCTCCCCTACTCATGTCTCTCTCTCTTCACTCTGTCCCTCTCTCAAAAATAAATATTAAAAAAAAAAGAGCAATATTTAACAGTTAAGAAAGAAAGACCAAAGATTTATGTGATAAAGGGCTGAAGTGGATGCTTCCTGACTAGCTGGAGCTAACGGGTCTTTGCTGCCCTTTCACAGGATACACCCAAACCAACGTTGGGGAAGCCCTGGCAGCAGTGCATGGCTCCGAATTCAGTCAAACGACTATCTGCCGATTTGAAAACCTGCAGCTCAGCTTTAAAAATGCCTGCAAACTAAAAGCAATATTATCGAAATGGCTGGAGGAAGCAGAGCAAGTTGGAGGTACTGAAGTTAGACCTCTGAAGGCTCTGTGACGTTGTAACCTAGAAACAATGGTAGGAGTAATGCTCACGTGGAGAGTTTTGAGGTTTAGTTTCGTTTTCTCTCCTTCAGATGAAAAATAAATGTTTCCTACTACTAAAAAATGGAGGGGTGATGTAAGTGTATAAAGCACTTTACCGAGAAGGTAAACAGAGTGAGAAGATAAGCTGTAGGACAGGTTTCTGGATGATGTGGCACAGGCTTGAGGGTAGCATGATTTTTTAACACATCCAGGTTTTTTGGCGCTGTGCTATACCATAGTGCTTGTACAAGAATTTTATAACTTAATATTACTGTAGGCAGAGCATCCACAGTCTTCCAAACCAGTACATGAGCAATGGCTAATGTAATGAGATTACCTATTCATACTACTGTTAACGCTGGATAGTGGAACACAATAAAGTGTTCCAAGAAAAGTATGGTAGGAGCATCATTATAGACAATTGTCTTTGTAAAGCTAATATTTCTGCATTAACATTTTTGTGTTGGGTCTTGTACTACAAAATAATATAGAACGCAAAACTGTAAAAATGTATAGCGACTTTATTTTGCATTGTTTTATAAAGAAAATTTGAAACTCAAATCTGACAGTTTTTTAAAACCTACTTTGTTTTTGTAATTGTTTCTCTACTCTTTACAGCTTTATACAATGAAAAAGTGGGAGCAAATGAAAGGAAAAGGAAGCGAAGAACAACTATAAGGTATTCTTTTGAGATATTACAAGACATAGAGGAAATTATATATATATATATGGAAGAGAATGAGGATAATAATATAGGTGCAACATAACACAAATGTGTGGTGCATAGAGTCAGTTGAAAAAACAAGATTGGTGGAAAAGCATAGTTTAATGATCCAGAGCTAGTAATTTTTTAACATTTGATGGAAAAGTATGCTATTTGATTTAAGAACACTTGATCCACAAGTTTTTGGATAAAACAGGATATTAAACAATTACTTATACAAAGACTGATTATTTCTGCTGTCGTGTTAGATATGTCGTGCTCTGGCAATATGCTATCTATGTTATTAAAAATAGCAAAAGTAGAGATCAGTATTTCAGTCTCTTCAAGTCCAATGTGATTCCTTGCATTTCAAGCTAGAAAGATTGTTGGCTGACTTTTTAGTAATTTGTGTGGAAATTACAGAGGAAATGCTAAAATATATGTTTTTGTTTTGGTCAATGAGTTATTCACTAAACATTTCACCTATTGTAATGTCACCTAAGGGACATTTAGAAAATGCCTACACAAGTGTTCATTTCCTTTTCAGGAAGTCAGTGCCCTCTAGTGGCACAAAGGAGGATAAACCATAGAAAGTCTAGATTCCCTGATTTCTTCCTGTGACGGTGCTTAGGGTATCCTGCGTAACACAAGCATCTAATTGTTCTACAGCCTGCACACTTACCTTTGTCAAAGCTTTAGAAGTGTTTTCAGAGTCTTTAAATATTTTCATTTTGATATTTATGAAATTCAACATTACTGAATTTTGACCTGCCAAAAAACATCATTAAAATACCTTGATCTCACCCTTCTCTATACCCCTTCCCACTCAGTATCGCTGCTAAAGATGCACTGGAGAGACACTTTGGAGAACAGAATAAACCTTCCTCTCAAGAGATCATGCGAATGGCTGAAGAACTGAATCTTGAGAAAGAAGTAGTAAGAGTTTGGTTTTGCAATAGAAGGCAGAGAGAAAAACGGGTGAAAACAAGTCTGAATCAGAGTTTATTTACTATTTCTAAGGAGCATCTTGAATGCAGATAAACTTTACTATAGTGTAACATCCAAGTTTTCTATTTTTCTTTCCTTTCTCTTCCCCAACAAAAATAGAAATTAGTTATTTGGCTTCAAAAAATCATTTTATATTAACAACTTTTGCAGAAGCTTTTCTACTTTAAAAAAATAATACATTTTAAATATTGCTGACTTATTTTAAGATATTCTCAGAAGCCAAACTGCACATTTTGAAGCCAAAGATACCAACAGGAATAAAACAGTAATCATTTTCAGTCTTTCTCTCTTCCTCTACACACACACACACACACACACACACACAAAGAGTGTACACATGGGTCTTTTAAAGATTCCATTTCCCAAGGCTATTTGTTAGTTTTTTAGTATTTCAGTCATAATGCTAATTAAAGAATATCACCATAGAAGATACAAAGAGAAAATTGTAACCAATGCTTTGTTTATCATCAGCTCTAATAGTTTGTTTGAACTAGATTGTTTGCATTTGAGAGACAGGGGTGCCTTAGAATTTTATTAGTGCATTTAGGCATAAATCTTAATCAGAAGCGACGCTTTTGATCTTTTTATTCTTCCCAGAGATTTAGCTGTTTTGATGTTTATTTACAGAAAATGTGCTTTATGGATTCTGAACCCAAACCACTATTTTGTAAGCTGCAACAGTGCAGGAATGATGTCTGGCTTGTTTGCTCTTGTTTCTCCAATGCCTAGGAAAGTGTGTGCTTGCAGTGGCATGTGAGGTGCTGTTGTGCTGTTACCAATTTAGGAGTGTGCTATTAACGATCGCTACAAACTTGAAGGGTGCCTAACTTAATAACATTATTTAAGTCTCACAACCCAGAAAATCGTCAGGATCCTATCAAAAAAGACTACCACTTTGGTTTAATCGGTTAGAATATGATTTGTTATTGATGAAAAAGCTTGACATACTGAGTATTTCAATTTAGGGATTTATATCTATAGAACATATTTAATTTATAAAAATGCACTTCTTTGAAACTTGCAAGTAGACGCAAACTGTAACATAATTATCTAAGTGATTTTTTTTTGCATTTAGAATATAACTCTGCTGGCAATGTTTCTTTTATATAACAAAAATAGAAACAGACCAAATTTTATATTGATTTAGAATGCTTACTAAATAAATTACGCAGTCCAGTCTTCTGCTTTTAGTGATATTAATAAAGATCAGGCATTATATAGGTCATAATCTCTAAAGATAATATATTTAGGCACACATAATCACCATTAATTAATTGGATGGCTAGAAACTTTGATATAGTAACAAAAAGAGATAGTTTTCAGTGGCTTAATCATCTATGCTTAAGTACACATCTAGCACCCAAGAGGTGTTGAACAAAATATACAAAGACTTATTTTTCAAGAGTAAATTCCATATTACTGAGCCATGTAGTTATTATGTAAGTTCTTCTCTGTATAATTCACCTGCTTACCACATATGTTAATTTGGAAGGGATTCTTTAGTTTGCAAAAGGCAGGAATAAGATGTATACACATGCATATATATATACTACATACATACACAAAAATACATATATGCATGTCTGAAAGTTGCAAATAGAAAAAATGTAATGCAATACATATCTAGAATAGTGACTTTTTTGCACTTTAAATACAAATCTGGGAATGTTTAATCTGTATATAACAAAAATAAGCATGTATATATGCTTATATCGTCATCACATATATATATGATCATAATATCAGACATTCATCCATAAAGTCATTAAGGTTTAGATGCAGCTAGCATTGGGAAATAATTTTTCTCCCTAAAAGGAATTATTTTGAATCAATACTTAATATCAAAATAGCAAATCTGTAGTTATTCATGTTAGTTATAAATGCATTAGTATTTACTATTAACTTATTTGTATTAAGTTTTTGAGACTCTTCTAACTACATTGAGATATTTTAATATAGACCTTTTTTAAAAATAGAAAATGGTTAATATTATTTAGAATCCTAAACTGCAATTAAAAGACAAATGTAATTTGCTATGCAGTTACCTATGTGTTCATACTTCTGGGAATAAATGGCAAAAGTTGACTTTAGTAATGGTCTTTCCATCTTATGTTCTTGTGAACCCTTCAGTGGTAAATCTTTAGGAATTCAGTACAGTTAATTAAAATGGAAAGATCTGTCCCTTATACCAAGTGGCATATTCAATTTTATCTCACAGAGATGGTTGACATTCATCCACTCACCCTTCCATCTCTAATGGCGGAAAGATTGATCTAGTGACAAAATATTTTCAGTGTTTTGTAGAAGGGAGCAGTGTGTCTCTGTACACTTGCTGTCAACTTCTGGAGGAGCTAGGGGTGCGGAGAAAGGTGAGTGTGTGTTGTGCGGTGTCCCAACAATTAGAGTGCCTTAAATCAGACTTCACAATCATCAGCCTTCCTCTAAGTTATTCAATCCATTTGATTCTTAAAGGAACTAAGTTTAGAAAATGGTGTTACGTACCTTTATGGGGCTTCATTTCTACAGAGAGAAAATTTGAAAGTTGATCTGTTTTTATGCAGCTGAAAAAAAAACATTCTTGCAGAATAATGGTAATCAAAGGAGAAAGTCATTACAGGCCTCTTTTCAGACCTGTTCACAAACCTAGTTTTAACATGGGAGTATCTAAAATAGGAGCACATATTTAATTGGGCCCACAGGGATCAGTGTGGCTACTGGGTAGTAAGGAATGAACTTGTGGCTAAGGGGAGAGTGCAGTTTTCCCCTAAAGGCAATCAACTGCAAATAATAAAATATACATCACTGTGCAGGTTGAATAAATCTCAAGGCTGCCAGATTCCCTCTGTCTAGAGGGTCATGATCTTGAGCCCCTTTCCACTGGCCCTAGCCTTAGCCAGGTACTCCTCTCTGAGCACAGAATACAGTCTATTCAACACAGTCACCTGACAAATGATCACTTTATGTATTCTAGGTACATTCTACTTCTCTGGTATTCTGAGATCTCGTCCACCCATGACTTTTACATCCCAATAGAATGTGACATTGGACTGCATCCTTCTTGGTAAAAGAGGTACTGCTGTACTTTTCCACTCTCTCTCGGCAACCTCTTGTCTGAATAGGGTTGTTAATCTTTTCACCAGAAAGAGAAATTAGGGAAAGTAGTTTTTAAAAAAAAAAAAAAAATGCAGTTGACCACTGAACAAGATGGGTTTACCCTGTGCAGATCCACATATTCATGTGGATTCTTTTCAATATAGTACAGTACCATAAATGTATCTTCTGATTTTAACACTGTATTGTCCCTAACTTACTTTATAGTAGGATACAATATATAACACAGTTAACATATAAAATGTGTGTTAATTGCTTTGTTATGTTACTGGTAAGGCTTCTGTAAACAGTACACTACAGTAAAGTTTTGGGGAAGTTGGGGCATCTGAGTGGCTCAGTCGGTTAAGCGTCCAACTTCGGCTCAGGTCATGATCACATGGTTCGTGGGTTTGAGCCCCGCGTCGGGCTCTGTGCTGACCGCTCAGAGCCTGGAGCCTGTTTCAGATTCTGTGTCTCCCTCTCTCTCTGACCCTCCCCTGTTCACGCTCTCTCTCTCTCTCTCTCTCTCTCAGAAATAAAACATTAAAAAAAAATTTTTTTTTAAAGTTTTGGGGAAGTCAAAAGTTACAGGCAGATTTGTGACTGCATGGGGTCACTGCCCCTAACACCCGCAAACTGTTGAAAGATCAACTCTATTTTCATTAAACTCGTATAAGAATCTTTGATTCCTAATCTTAAGAGCTGAGAGTTTCATTTTTAGTAAAGGATAGTGTAACATAATTTTATAACGATTGTGAAAATTGCTACAAGAGCATTTCATAAATACAGCCAAATCAGAAGGGCTCTTCTCTCTACCTTGGGTCCCAAAGCCTTCTGTAGTATCCATCCTTCTGTAGTATCCATGTTTGACAGAAAATAAAGAAATCATGAAGGCTTATTTGCATAAAAATAATAATACTTAAAAATGTTTATCCCCTGGAAGTTCTAGAAAAGGAATCATCAGATGAATTTCATGTGAAACCAATGCTTAAGACTTGCTCCATTCACAAACATCAATCCTGTGCCAACTGCTAATTCTTAAAAAAGACATTTGTTAAAATTTAAGAAGCAAAATTACTTGATTTTCCTTCCAGAAAAATAATAAAAATCATTATTTTAAAAAACTACTAGATATGCATAAAGATCTTTAGCAGAAGGCAAAAACAGAGTAAAAGGGGGAAAAAAAGCATACCAGCAATAAATCTTTATTGGAATTTTTTTTAACAAAAAATAATTTTTAAAAACAAAAGCCTCGGCATGTAAACAAGAAAGTAAATAAAGTTAGTTGGCATTATTATATACATCCAAGAATCAAAACAAATTCTGGGTTGACATTCCATAATCCAGTAAAATGTTTTGACCCATCCATCCATGTTCAGGGAAACTATTTAATACTGTAAACAATGCAACCTTGTCTTTAAACATCATACAATGTTTTATGAATTATATAGTTTAACTTTTCCTTCTTCCCACCAGTCCAAATGCCACATGGTACTAGCCCTAAAATGGATTCACGTTGTCAATTTTAGACCAAAATGTCCATCATCAGATGTTGGCCTGGTTACACCTAAGTGATCTCCTCCAGGGTGTTTATGGCGGGATGTGCTAGAACCCATCTATTACAACAGAACTCTTTAAAACTAACCTAATCCTAAATTCTATCTCTAATGTGCCACTTTGTTTTTTCTCACTTTCTATAAATAAATACCAAAGTAACTTCACCTTAAAGAATACGGCTAATACATTAATACACATTTAGGCAGTAATTTCTGACAAAGTTGTAGTTTATTTGCCAAGAAAAAAATGCTAATTTTTATTTTAAAATTTAGGTCAAGTATTGTGATAGTAGTGTTAAACTAAGAATGATGGCTTCCATTTAGAGTGTTCAAGATACACATTTAATGATCAGAATTAATCAGATATTAAATAGCTTACATGGGGAAAATTTTCTCAGTTCTTTGAAGACCGACCAAAATATAGTCTTATTACTATAAAATGTTAATAATTATCTTTTTTGCTAATTATTTTCATTTTTATAAGCTTTTACAAAAAAAACCAGGATAATTTTTCTGAGGCCTCAATATTAATTTAAAATGTAATTTTTTTCTGTCAGTTAAAATAGTTTAAAGATGTGCACAATATGTGCTGTTTAAGGCAAGTGCCAAGCACATTTTGAAAGGTAATAAACTTACCAGAATGTTCTCCCAAAGGGGGAAAGAAAAAAAAGGAAAAACTCATGACAGTTTTTAAGACAGATGTTTATATAGCACTCTTCTTTTGGGTCATTTAAAAATAATTTGGCAGCTGAACTGCCTATGGTCATAACATGTATCACTCACAAAGGACAAGCAACAGATACAGAATTAATGATATATTTTTAATATTTTACAAGTGTCTTTAGTTGGTGCCTTGCCTAGTGGCATTTAACAAGATTTTTGTATCCCGTGTAAAAACACATAGAACATAAACACTAAGTAATGAATATAATTCCTCTATGCCATGCAGAAAAGGAGTCGACTTTTTATACATCCTCGCTCCTAAATAGTTCTAATTAAAATCCAAACTGTTCCCATTTTTGCATCCTTGTGGTTCTTTGGTAAAAGATTCAAAATAGCCATGGGTTAGGAAACAACTGTTTGCTCATGGTCTTCATTTTTGCAAATAAATGTATTTTGTAAAAGGAATCTCCACTGTGTCTGATTTATACTAAATAACTGTATGTAAGGAAAATATCATGATTTTTCTGACTAATCTACTCCTAAAGCTTTGAGTTGCCGTTCAATCTCTTCATCGGAAATTGTAGCCTTTGAAGTAGAGGCAGATGGTAAGCTTCGGGCAGCTGATGGAGCTTTGGCCATCTGTATTAAAGAAAGGTAAAGGGGAAAAATGTGCGTTATCAAACATGGGGCAAGGACACCAAGAATGTGTTTCAAAGATGTTTACATTCAAACAAATATAAAATCCTTCATCTAACAGGAAAGGTCAACTTAATTAAAGTGACAAAAGCGGTAGAAACGCTTTCTGAGAAAAGACATACCTTTCCAGAGATTTCAATTCCAATTTCATCAAGAACTTGATTCACAATATCTTGGCTTTCCTCTTCATCATCAGAGCCATCAAAGATGTCATCAAGTGTGTCATTGACTTGGGGAGAAGGAGAAAAACAAAGCAGTTACTTTCAAACAGATTTCAAGTTAGATTTACAGTTTTAGAAGGTGGTCCAACAATGTGTACATATTTGTATATTATGTAAGGGCAAACTTAGGAGAATCTTTTCAAATGTTCGTCAAGTTCGCTTATACATTTCTGGATTACTAATCTGGAGTAATTTTTGTTGCAACACAAATTTTCCTATAATAAAACAAGTCTATCCTGATTTTTAAAAATGCATCTTTAATAAACAACAACTATATGAAATTCATAGCTAAAGGTTTAAATTTTTTTTTTTTAAGTTTATTTGAGCAAGAGAGAGTGAGGGAGGGGTAGAGAGAGTGAGGGAGAGAATCCCAAGCAGGCTTAATGTGTCAGCTCAAAGTTGGGCCTGACCCCATGAACCATGAGAATGTGACCTGAGCTGAAACCAAGTGAGCCACTTGGCTCAACCGAATGAGCCACTCAGGCACCCCCAAAGTTTTAAAATATGATTCCACAAATTTTATTCATTGAACTAGTAGCTGTTAAATCTGACCATGGAAGAATATGTAGGAGTCAAATATACTGTAAATATTTCATAGACCATTTACTCTGCTTATACCTATAATTATATTTTCAACTTTCTTAAATTTACATTCAACATGTAGGTAAAATATTCTAACAAAGTCTAAGGTTCAATATTTTATTAAACTTGTGTAAAGAATGATGTTCAATTTAACCTTGTAAAGATTATTACTACTATATCCCTCTCTTCCTTCCCTTCCCAAAGTATTTAAGGAAAGCCTTCTCTACAGAAAGTATCATGTTATTATGCCTGGTTTATCCTTGAAACAAAGGGCCTAGAATGTTGTACCAATACAGTTAATGTATAGAGGGAGAAGAATGAAGACCTTAAAGTAGTCTACACTTAAGCAGAAAAGAAAAAAATCAGATTGTGGTAACTAAGAAAGAAAGATGATTATAAAAGGGAAGAGATGATATCCAACTGGGAGAAAGTAACATGTGAGGTGGTTCTTGAAGGATGCAAGGCATTTGATCAGAGACAGAGGGAATAGGATGAGCAAAGACTTGGTGGAAGATAATAGGGACATATTCAAAGAAGATTAAGTTCTGTTGTGTGCATGAACAGAAAATGGTTAGGAGGGAAAGAAGTAAAGCAGCTGGACCATAGTCATTCTCCTGATTACTGGGGGATGCCCACAAAGGAAGACAGACAGGTAACCTAGTTTATCTCCTTGTAAGCATGCAGCTAATTGCACTCCTGGTAAACAGACTAATATTTGCCAGTAAGAGTGTCCTTGTCTATGGAATGTTGTTAGGATGTCCTTGGTTTAGGGCTGCTATAGTAAACAAACCTACAATATATGACTGTATGTGCCATCACTTCCTAGAAAATATCAGATAAGACAGATAACCATCTGAGGGATAAATTTAAGATGTTTCACAACCTAAATGTTTCTTCAATAGGAGATGATATGCAAACCTCATTAGCCACATCATCTATTATTCTGGGTCAAAGAGCTTATGTCTGATAGGGGAAAAAAGATCTGGGGAATAATTTGGGATGTCCCAGCCTTCTCCTCGTTTCACATATGCATCTTAATTGCTGGTATCCTTGACAATATTAACAAAGCTCGATACTGGTTAAGACCTCTGTTTGGTATGAACATGATTTGACAATTTGATTTTTTGTGTTAGCTCAAAAACAAATTTGTAAATGGTAATATTAAATTTAAGGACAAAAACATGGAATATCATCTCTGAAGAAATAAAAATGTTAAGACTTCTATCAGAGTTTCAATTCTTCCATTTAGTACCTTTTCAACTTGTGGAGACTGTCATTTTACCGCTGCAAAATAAAGGGGCACGATTTGAAAATTGTTTTTGATTTACATCTGGGGATTTTATTTTGTAGTCAGCAAGAAGCCACTAAAGGAATCTTATTGGCATGCTCAGAGGTAAGTTTCTGGAAAAATAATTTAGCAGTTGTACTACTCCGATGCTAGTGAAGTAATAATGGAGTTGGGGAATCCCGGTCAAAGTTTCTAAGGGCCCCAATAAAGAAGCAGCTGCAGAAAAAAAAAATGAAAGAAGGGAATAGAGGAGAAAAAGGAACAGAGAGGTGTAATCAGGGATTAAAAGAAGAATGCTTTCAGAAAAAGCGTGAAAAATTAACCATCTATATATATATTTATATATATTATGTGGTTATATACTATATATGTATATGGTTTTATATGTATATATATAAATACAGATTTCTCAAAGATCCTTTCCAAAACTTGAATGTGAACAAATTCTGGAGTAGCAGTGTACCACACAAATTTTCAACTGGAAAAAGATGTATCAATTTAAACCTTGAATCCTTGAATTTACCTTTAAATATTAATGTTAGTGTAATTTAGTAGGTTATAGAAGAAATGAGTAATTACCAACAATTACTATTCTTTCACACTCATTTGCAAAGTACTAAAATAAAAATGAAAACTATGATAGATAAGAGTTCTAAGTAAGAGCTTATTGATTCTCTTCATTATAGCTTAATGGAAAAGTTAATTCCTCTAAGATCTGCTCACACCTGTGCCATCACTGGAAACCACATGAACTTGCTAGTACTGTAATCATTATATAAATGACAATTCTCACAGTCATTAATAATTCACTAATGATGTTTCAAAAAAGTCATATTTTTCCAAAGATTCAAAGTCAAAGCTAACAAACTTTTTGAACTATCAAAGATACACATACAACTTCATTAACTCCTAAAAAGAAAACAGATATTCTTAATTTGAATACTTGAACAGTGATGAGTTTAGTAATCCTGATAATTTCATCAGATACTATTTTATACACCACATGCCATTAAATTAAAATGCTGGTAGCTATGCAGAACTAATCTGGCATAGCTCTACATAACTGTAAAACAATTAGAAAATATCTTTGCAAAATAATGATACCAGTTTTGACATAGCATGTCAGGTAATTATTCATTGTTGACCAGAAGCTCTAACTGCTAAAATAAAGATTGGGATAGTCTTTCTGGGAAGAATTTGGTAGTATAAACCAAAAGCTTTATAAAAGTTAATACTCTGAGAAGTAGAAAATGTAGACAAAAATAATACAGAAACTTTTATCAAAGGATTATCAAATACACTACAAATTTTAAAACAGTCTTAATGACCAATGTAAGAATGGTGCAATAAATTAAGATTGATATTATTTAATATTGATGTTATGCAGGATTAATGCCATTTTAAAGACTTCAGAAAAGGCTTAAGGTTGTGAGTACATGTGTATATCATACTATCATGTTTTTTAAAAGCAAAAAAAGGTTCAAAATTGCACATGTAAGAGGATTAACTACTATAAGATATGGAGAAGTATAGGAAAGAAACACAACAGTAATAGTAACTATATCTGGGAGGTATGATAATGGATTTTTCAAAATTTCATTCCTTCATAATCTCTATATTTCTACAACATGCAATTAGCTATATTCAAAATTTGGGAGAGAAAAGAAAAAGATAAGAACAAAAGAGCTCCATTATCTCTACCTCCACTAAAAACAGACATCTTCTACAGTATGAAAGAATCAACACAACTCTGAAACTAGGACATTCATACCAGGAAGAATTATTTTATTCACAAGTTGGTTTTGGTGCCCTAATCTATAAAGTAAAACTGCTGAGGCCAATATGGCATAGAAATATGGTATATCATATTTTACATTTTTCCTTCCACTGAAGTTGGATAGAATTTTGAGCCTTATACATTGCCAATTTAAAAATGCATTAAGCTAAGCGTCCGACTTCAGCTCAGGTCATGGTCTTGTGGTTGGTGTGGTGAGCTGTCAGAACAGAGCTTGGAGCCTGCCTCAGATTCTGTGTGTGTGTCTCTCTCTTTACCCCTCCCTTGCTAGTGCTCTGTCTCTCTCTCTCAAAAACAAACATTAAAATGGTTTTTATTAATTTTAAAAAATGTATTAGAGTTAAAATATAGACATCTATTCAGAAGGGTGCTGTATCATTTTTATCAACATTTGTGCTTTTATGAATTAGAATATGAGGTTTCTGGGGGTGCCTGGGTGGCT
The DNA here is from genome assembly GCF_003009895.1 of Hyaena hyaena. NCBI lineage: Eukaryota > Metazoa > Chordata > Mammalia > Carnivora > Hyaenidae > Hyaena > Hyaena hyaena. Next base: position 212,063 of record NW_024082048.1, on the reverse strand, counting down.
CAGTCAGTTAACTGGTAGGACTTTGGCTCAGGTCATGGTCTCATAGTTTGTGGGTTCAAGCCCCGCGTCAGGCTCTGTGCTGACCACTTGCTCAGAGCCTGGCACCTGCTTCAGATTCTGTGTCTCCTTCTCTCTGCCCCTCCCCTGCTCACGCTGTCTCACTGTCTCTCAAAAATAAATAAATGTAAAAAATAAAATAAAAAAAATATGAGGTGTCTAGTAAATAAACCTGGCTAACTCAAAGATGAAAAAATTGTAAATTTCATTACAAATTATTAAACTTACTCATTTCTTCAGTCATTTCCATTTTCATGTTCTCCTTCTGGAAATTCTGCATTGTTTGTAACGTCTTCTGTGGATCCATCTTCTTGTTAACTGCTTGCATGGTCTTTAAATATAAGGAAAGATTTGTGTTGGCTATATAACTGGGAAAATTTTATTATGAAATAAGTTCAAAGGGAACACATCAAATTAGATACATGTTATACATCCTGCCACAAACAAACAAGAGTATTAAGTATTCTAGAAAAAAATGAAATATTTGGAAACCATCTGCTTAACTGTTGTATAATAAAGACCAGGGTGAAAAAACTCATGAACAGTAGGGGAAAAAAAGTAATTAAAAAACACTGTCAACAACAAAAACATCTATTGCTATTCAAATGGGAAAACTACATTTGCCCATTATGTGCCAAGCAGTTAATGACTAAATTGAAAATAAGAGTAATTTAAATTGGACAAAATTTGTCACTAAGCTTTTGATGTTTAAATGAAAAAGGACACACAGCATGAATACTTAAACTGTTAACATATTTTAAATCATGGTTTAAAGAAATGAACAGAACACTGAGTTTTCAAAAATCTGTAAAAAGAATTCTTACCTTTTATATTCACAAGTTATTTCATTAAAAGAGAGAAATGCTATCTAGAATGGGCAAAATATTTATACATATTATACACAAAATGTACACATACATGTATATTACATACAGTTAGTTAGAATTAAAAAAGACACTATACAATACAAAACACTTAAGTTTCAAAGACACCAAGCACTCTTTTCTCAATCTGTATGCAATGCTGCAGCAAAAGTAAACTGTAACACTAGATTTCCCCTATCCGTCTCCAAACCACACACACCTCTCAAGTGGCTTTCCATTCCTCTTAGGATTAAAAGCCAAATTCCATAATTCTGAGACCAAACACCACTGAACTCTGCTTAACGAGCTAGTCCTATTTTGTACCGCTGCCCTTTAGCCACACTGATCTCACTCATTATAGATGGAATTCTCTATTTACTGACGTAAATTATATTACTTTATTTGCATCTTAATAATATTAACGATGATGATAATGATAACAATAAAGCAGTAAATGCCTATATAGCCTTAACTATGTGTCAGACCCTGTACCTAAAGCATAATTATTCACATATAACATTTAAAGTTAAAAGACATTTAAACCTGACAAATCCTTATGTACTAGGCACCACCATTTTCCTTACACTATAAACGGAGAATGAAGGCACAGAAATTAACTTGCCGAAAGTCCCAAAGCTACTGGATAGAAGTGAGATTTGAACTGAAGTAATCTGCTCCAGCATGTATGCTCCTAATCACTATGCTGAACTACCTCTCAAGTGAGCTGTTTTTGAAACAGACTATCCAGTTTAAGCCCTTACCTGGTTCTGCTGTCTACTTCATACCCATCATTTGTTACAGTTCCTACCTCTAGGGTCTAAACAAGTATTTGCTGAATTAAGACAGTTCTAAAATAATTAAGTGAAAATTCCAGTTCAACCATCTCTGTATGGCAGGACCATATTCAGTACCTTTTCCTAACCTACTACCTGTAAAAAAAAAATTGCAAAATAAGTAGTTTTCCCCTTAACATTATTGAAAAGTTACCCAGCTCAACTGTGTGATCATCACACATGATATTTTCCCAAATTAGATGTTTAGTTCTGTCCACTTGTGAAACAAAAAAGGATAACAAAAGTTTTGGCCCTTAAGTGTGTATTTTTCACTGTAAAATGTCAAAGATCCATCAAGAGTAAGTTAACTAACAGAACAAAACTTATACTGAAACTTCCTCTATTTTTTTTTTAAGAACATAATGTGTCACTGTACTTTCTGCACCTAAAATGGGAAAAATCTATTTTTGTGTGCTCTGTAATCTAAAAAAACAATGATAGTTGCTCCTCATTATTTCTCGAGTCCATATTTGTGGATATGCCTACTCATTAAAATTTATTTGTAACCTGAAACCAATACTCAGAATGCTTTTTTGTTCCTTTGTGGACACATAGAGAACGGCAAGACATTTGAGTTGCCCAACATGGTTGTTTCCAGCTGAGGTCAAAAAAGGTGACACTGCTTTCTTGTCTCAACCCTCATACTATAAACAACTATCCTTACTGTGGTCTATTTAGTGCCACATTTTTGTACCTTTTGTTGGTGATTCTGCCATTTAAAACGGCCCCAACCATAGTTCTAAAGTGTTGTGTAGTGTTCCTAAGCGTAGGAAGCTATGAGGTGTTCGTGGAGAAAATACGTTTTAGCTTTGATTAGGCATGAGTTCAATGTTAATGAATCAGTAATACTTATTAAATATGGTGTCCTTCAACAGAAACACACATTAAACAATGTTAGGTATAAGTTGGTTGACAAAAATGTTGTCCCTAAAGGCTCACAGGAACCTAACCTTGTATTTCCCCTAGGAGCAATGATTCAATATTCGCTAACTCAGTGTTCCCAACTTACAGAACATTAACCATTCAAATAACAAGAATCAACTGTACATACCATTTTTTCTAATATGAACCTCATACTTTCTCTTGCTCTGTGGCTTTCTTTTCTTTTGGTCTCATATTCAAATACTTCTCCTTCCTTATATTTAACACCTAGTGATATTTTTCAGACCTAGGTCTTCTGCAAAGTCTTTCAGATCACCCAATTCAAAGATCTGAACAGTTCACTGAAATTCAGCACACACTGATGTATAGTGGGTAGTTTCCCCATTAGAAATAGCTTAATGTCCCTGCTCCCTACTCCCATCACACCCCTAACTGAACTATAAAACCTTTGAGAACAGGGCCTTTGTCTTAACTGTCTTCTTATTCTTCACAGTACTTCATATACATCAAGGAGCTCATTATTTATTAAAAAATCAAAAAGCTCAATTCCTTTAAACTCCACAGTGAAAACATTTATTTTTTATACAAAGGGCATAAGTTAAACATAAGTTCCTGTCAAAATTAACTGTTAAGTCCTTCTGATTGAAATCGTATATCCTTCTGACACATACATGAAAATGAATCAAGAGGAAATTATTACTCAGAAGTAATCAAAACTTCTAGCCTAATGAAATAAGACCAAAAATCTTCTGGCCATTTAAGGGGAAAAGCAAACAATACTTTCAGTCAATTTAAAAAATTTAGAAGCTACATGCGAACTAAGGACAATCAAAATGTTCTAACAGAAGAAATTTTATAGTAAAACAAATCACTAAAGAATTTATGTACACCTGAATCTAATATACTATTTTAAGTTAACTATATTTCAATTTAAAAAATCTAGAAGTAGTTATCTGGATTATTATAACTCCTTTTACTAAATATTACATAGATTCCATACTCCACATACATCAGGAGATACTTGTAAATCTGATGTGAATGCTGACATTTAATATCTTAGATAAAACTATAAATGTAAGGATATAAGGTCGCCACTTACTTTTGCTGTAGTAGACATTGCTCCCGCCATCTTCATCTGGGAATTCATCACTTTTGTTTGTGTGGACATAGAAGTGACTTTTGAACTTACAGCAAAAGTTCTTGTTTTCTGTTTCCGTAGATGTACAAGCTGTTTGGCTAAAACTCTACATGCTTCTTTATTACCAATCTTAGCCATTTTCTTAATTTCTAATTCCTAAGAAAGGAAATAAAAAGAGGGGAATAAAATCATTGGTAAGTAGTTCCCAATGATTTACTTCAGAAGAAAAATCAAACACGCATTGTATACCCCTTTCTCCCTGAACATGAAAAGAAAAGGTGGTCATAAAGTCGTAGAGAAAGAGTAATTGGAGAGATCAATTTATTCTACATGTTTACATGGGAAAGACACAACTAGTACCTTCATCAACAAATACAAAGCAAGTCTACAAAAACCATATTCACAAGGAGCCTCAGGAGAAAATGGAAAAGCTCAACCCAAAAGTCAGTAGGATAAAGAAAAAAAAGCCCAAAAAAACAAAACAAAAAAAAAAACAAAGGGGAAAAAAAAAAGAGTTGGTGGGACAGAGCAAAAAGCACAAGGGTAGATTTAAAGCTAATTATATAGACAATTACATTAAGTGAGAAGGTTCATCTAACACCTTAATAAAAGGCAAGTTGTCATTTTAGATAAAAACGTAAACCCAACTATATGCTATCTCAAGAAACCAACTTTAATTACAAAACCAAAGCTAAGTAAAAAGATAGGAAATATGTTCTATATAATTATTAAAATCTGAAAATCTGGAGTGGCTACATTAACATCAGACAAAAAAAAACTTGAGAAAGGAATATCACAGGAAATAAAAATGGGCATTTCATAATGATAAAGGTATCAATATATAAAGATGTTAAAACAATCCTCTATGTGCACGCACCTAAGAACAGTCCTTCAAACTACGTGAGGCACTGGGATGCCTTGGTGGCTCAGTAGGTTAACCGTCCAACTTTGGCTCAGATCATGATCTCACAGTTAGTGAGTGAGTTCGAGCCCTGCACTGGGCCCTGTGCTGCCAGCACAGAGCCTGGCACCGCCTTTGGATTCTGTGTCTCCCTCTCTTTCTGCCTCTCCCCTGTTCACTTTCTCTCTCTCCCCTTCTCTCTCTCTCTCGAAGACAAATAAACATTACAAAAAATTTTTTTATTTTAAAAAAATATGTGAAGCACAACTGATAGAACTGAAAGGAGAAACAGACAAATACGCAATTAGTATGAGGAATATCAACAACTTCTCTCTTAAGTACATTGCTATAATTGTTAGAACAAGTAACAGACATCTGTAATGATAAAAATTTATAAAACACTATCACCAACTAGACCTAAACAATAGTTTTAATAATTCCATCACCAACAGAATACTCATCTTTTTTTACAAGTGTACACTAAGAAAGAAGAAAGAAAATCACCAAAATATGCCACATTTTGCATCAGAAAACAAGGCTCAAGGGGCGCCTGGGTGGCTTAGTCGGTTAAGCGGCCGACTTTCGCTTAGGTCATGATCTCGCGGTTCGTGGGTTCAAGCCCCGCGTCGGGCTCTGTGCTGACTGCCAGCTCAGAGCCTGGAGCCTGTTTCAGTCTGTGACTCCCTCTCTCTCTGACCCTCCCCTGCTCACGCTGTCTCTCTCTCTCTCTCCTAGAAATAAATAAAACATTAAAAAAATTAAAAAAAAAAAAAAAGAAAACAAGGCTCAATAAATTTAAGAGGACTGAAGTTATACAAAGTGTGCTCTAACCACATTGAAATAAAACTGGAAATCAGTAAAGAAAAGGAAGGAATATCATAAAGAAGCAGAAATTAACATGGTTCTAAATAAGTCATGGGTTAGAAAAATCTCAGGAGAAATAAGAGAATATTTTGAACTTAATAAAAAGGAAAATGCAACATATCAAAATGTGTGGTGCTACAGTTAAAACAGTTCTTAGAGGGAAATTTATAGCATTAAAGCTTATATTAGAAAAACATGAAAATCTCATAAGCTTCAAACCAGAGAAAGTAAAAAAAAAAAAAAAAAGTGAAACAATAAACACAAGGAAAAAATAAAAACAAAAAGAAATCCAGATAATAGGAAAGAAAAAATACAGAAAATTAATGAAATCAAAAGGCATTTTTGAGGAAGGGGTCAAGATGGTAAAACAGTATGGAAATTTTTTTTGCCTCTCACATCCATAAAATACAGCCAGATCAACACAAACCATCCTTCGTACCTAGAAAACTGATTTGATCAACACAACACTGCACGACTTGAACCGCAGAACTCAGCAGGTACATGGTGCAGAGAGGTGAACTGGGGAGGGGGGGGGAGCCACGGAGAGCAGGGAGCTGTTTTTGCTTGCAGAGAGAGGATGGAGATGGGGCAGGATAGTACAAGAAAAGCACCCCCCCCCCAAAAGGAGCAGAAGACAAAGTAGAAAAGTGAAAACAGCCACAGGGACTGAACAAAAAAGGGAGAAAGGAGAAAGGAGAGGGTTTAAATTCTATTAAGACTCTATAAATGGGAGTAAAGAGTCTGAAACTCTAGCTGGCGGTGCTCTGCTAGGAAGAGCAACTCCCCAGGAGCAGAGTGAGGTCCAGGGGGGCTCGGGCCACACAGGGAGAGGCAGTTCCCTGCTGGAAGGACATTCGGCTGTGTGGCCACCCCACAGCCAAAGATCCTAGCAGACCCCAGAGAAAACCACATTCACTGGTGCTGGAACAAGGAAATGAAGGGTGAAGCCTAGTGCCAGATGTGTGTTGTGATTTTCCATAATCCCTGAAACGCTGCTGCTACACTATCGCGTGAACTTTTTCTGGGGTGGGCTGACACGCAGCTGCAATCTCTGGGCATCAGCGGCAGCAGCACGGTCCAGTGAACGTCCCTGGGTGCAGCCAGCACCCAGCCATTGCTTGGTGAGACACTCCCCCAGAGGGTCTGGGTGGGTCAAAGCCATAGTCCCTCAGAAGTGAGGGGTTGGGAAACAGCCGCATCTGAGATAAGACTCAGGAGGGAGGTGCCTGACAACCTGACTGCTTGGTCATGGAGAGTGTAAAAGTGAAAAGTGGATGGAAACCAGAGACAAAGGATGGGTGAGCAATTGCTGGCCAGGGAGAACAGAGTTCCAAAACTAGAGACTGGGTAGCTGGATGACGCCATTTTCACCCCTCCCGTGGATGTGCATACACACCTACGTGCGCCACAACAATCCATCCCAGTAAGCTAAGCAGTGCCATTTAGTGGAGAAGAGAGCCATTACACTAAGCCCTGCCCAACTAGGCCAACCTCGCTCTTCAGGGACACCACAGGTCTCTCAGCCTGCCTTGTTAATGGCCTATAAAATCCTTCACAGTTTGACTTCTAGTGGAAACCAATGTAATTTCAATCATATTTCAGTCTGTTTGCTGGTCTGCTTATTCAATTTTTTTCTTTTTCCTTTCTTATTCTTGAATACAGAAAGAGAAAAATGTATTTTCCATTTTCATTTAATATATTTTCCTTTAATTTTTTTATACTATATTTTTTACTTAAAAATTTGTTTAAATTCTATTTTACTTCCATCATTTCATTTTATTCTATTTTAGTGTATTCATTTTTTCAAATTTTCAAACGTTTTCCTTTTTTCCTTCCCTTTTTTCTCTAATCTTTCAAGTTCCTTTCAACAACCAAACCAGAACACACACAGGATCTAGCATCATTTATTTGATTTGTGTGTGTGTATTGTTGTTTTTAATTCTTTTATTTTTTTTACCTTATTAATTCCTTTTCTTCCTTCAAAATAACAAAGGAATTCACCCCAAAAGAAAGAGCAGGAAGAAACAACACCCAGGGACTTAACACAGATACAAGCAAGATGTCTGAACCAGATTTCAGAATCATGATAATATTAACTGGGGTTGAAAATAGATTAGAATCCCTTTCTGCGGATATAAAAGAAGTAAAATCTAGTCAGAATGAAATAAAAATCATATTACTGAGCTGCAATCTCAAATGGATGCCACGGCAGCAAAGATGGATGAAGCAGAGCAGCAAATCAGGTGATATAGAGGACAACCTTTGGGAGAATAATGAAGCAGAAAAAAAAAAAAAGGAGAGTAAGGCAAAAGAGCACAATTTAAGAGTTAGAGAAATCATTACAAAGGAACAACATCAGAATCGTAAGAGTCTCAGAAGATGGAGAGAGAGAAAAAGGGATAGAAAGATTATATGAGCAAAATCATAGCAGAAAAGTTTCCTAACCTGGGGAAAGACACAGACATCAAAATCCAGGAAGCACAGAGGACTCCCATTAGATTCAACAAAATCTGACTACCAACAAGGTGTATCATAATCAAATGCACAAAATACTAAGGCAAGGAAAGAATCTTGAAAGCAGCAAGTGGAAAAAAAGTCCTTAACCTAACAAAGGAAGTCAGATCAGGTTTGCAGCAGACCTATCCACAGAAACTCGGCAGGCCAAAAAGGAGTGGTAGGATATATTCAATGTGCTGGACTGAAAAAATATGCAGCCAAGAATTATTTATCCAGCAAAGCTGTCATTCAAAATAGGAGAGATAAAAAGTTTCCCAAACAAAAATTAAAGGAGTTCGTGACCACTAAACAAGCCCTGCAAGTCATTTTAAGGGGGATTCTCTGAGGGGAGAATAGACAGGGAGGTGAGGGGGGAAGGCCAAAAGAAACAAAGACTAGAAACGACCAGAGAACACCACCAGAAACTCCACTCTACAAGCAACATAATGGCAATAAATTCATATCTTTCAGTACTCTAAACATCAATGGACTAAATGTTCCAATCAAAAGACACAGAATAACAGAATGGATATGAAAACAAGTCCGTCTATATGCTGTTTACAAGAGACCCACTTTAGACCTAAAGACACCTTCAGATTGATAGCAAGGGTATGGAGAACCATCTATCATGCTAATGGTCGACAAAAGAAAGCCAGAGTAGCTATACTTACATCAGACAATCTAGACTTTAAAATAAATACTGTAACAAGAGATGAAGAAGAGCACTATATCATAATTAAGGGTCTAACCACCAAGAAGACCTAACAATTGTAAACATTTATGCTCCAAATGTGAAGCATCCAAATATATAAATCAATTAATCACAAACAAAGAAACTCACTGATAATAATACCATAATAGGAGGGGACTTCAACACCCCACTTACAGCAATGTATGGATCATCTAAACAAAATATCAACAGGAAACAATGGGTTTGAATGACACACTGTGACACACTGAGCCAGATGGACTTAACAGATATATTCAGAACATTTCAGAACATAAAGCAACAGAATACACATTCTTCTCCAGTGCACATGGAATGTTCTCCAGAATAGATCACATACTAGGACATAAATCAGCCCTCAACAAGTACAAAAAGACCAAGATCATACCGTGCATATTTTCAGACCATGACACTATAGACTTGAAATCAAACAAAAGGAAAAATGTGGAAAGAAAACAAATACTTGGGGACTAAAGACGATGCTACTGAATGGGCTAACCAAGAAGTTAAAAAGAAATTAAAAAGTACATGGAAGCCAATGAAAATGATAACACTACAGCCCAAAACCTTTGGGATGCAGCAAAGGTGGTCATAAGAAGAAAGTATATAGTAATCCAGGCCTTCTTAAAGAAGGAAGAAAGGTCTCAATTCACAACTTAACTTTACACCATAAAAAGCTGGACAAAGAACAGCAAATAAAAGCCAAAACCAGCAGAAGACAGGAAATAATAAAGATTAGAGCAGAAATCAATGCTATTGAAACAAACAAAACAGATCAATGAAACCAGAAACTGGCTCATTGAAAGAATTAACAAAATTGATAAACCCCTAGCCAATTTGATCAAAAAGAAAAAGGACCCCAAAAAATAAAATCAAGAATGAAAGAGGAGAGATCACAACCAACACAGCAGAAATACAAACAATAATAAGAAAATATTATGAGCAATTACATGCCAATAAAATGGGCAATCTGGATGAAATGGACAAATTGCTAGAAACATAAAAACTACCAAAACTGAAACATGAAGAAACAGAAAATTTGAACATAGCCATAATCAGTAAAGAAATCGAATTAGTAATCAAAAACCTCCCAAAGGACAAGAGTCCAGAGCTAGATGGCTTTCCGGGAGAATTCTGCCAAACATTTATTTATTTATGTTTTTTTATAGTTTATTGTCAAGTTGGTTTACATATAACACCCAGTGCTCATCCCAACAAGTGCTCTTCTCCATGCCCATAACCCTTTTACCCCTCTCCCCCACCCCTCCTCAGCCCTCAGTTTGTTCTACCAAACATTTTTTTAAAGAGTTAACACCTATTCTCTTGAAGCTGTTTCAAAAAACAGAAAGAAAGGAAACCTTCCAAACTCTTCCTATGAAGCCAGCATTACCTTGATTCCAAAACCAGACAAAGAACCCACTAAAAAGGTGAACTATAGACTAATCTCCCTGATGAACATGGATGCAAAAATCCTCAACAAGGTATCAACCAACCGAATCCAACATTACACCAAAAAAATTATTCACCACAACCAAGTGGGATTTATACCCAGGAGGCAGGGCTGCTTCAATATCCACAAAACAATCAATGTGGTTCATCGTATCAATATAAGAAATGATGAGAACCATATGATCCTCTCAATAGATGCAGAGAAAGCATCTGACAAAATACAGCATCCTTTCTTGATAAAAACTCTCAAGAAAGTAGGGACAGAAGGACCATACCTCGATTTCATAAAAGCCATAAATGAAAAATACCCACTGCTAATAGCATCCTCAATGAGAAAAACTGAGAGCAGACCCCTAAGGTCAGGAACAAGACAGAGATGTCCAGTCTCGCCACTGTTATAAAACACAGTATTGGAAGTTTAGTCTCAGCAATCAGACAACACAAATAAAAGGCATCCAGATCGGCCAGGAAGAGGTCAAACTTTCACTCTTTGCAGATGACATGATACTCTATACGGAATACCCAAAAGATTCCACCAAAAAACTGTTAGAACTGACCCATGAAATCAGCAAAGTTGCAGGATGTGAAGTCAAAGTACAGACATCAACTAATTTCTGTTGCATTCCTATACATCCATAATGAAGAAAAAGAAAGACATCAAGGAATCAATCTCATTTACAACTGCACCACAAAATACGTAGGAATCAATCTAACCAAAGATGTGAATAATCTATACACTGAAAACTATAGAAAGCTTATGACAGAAATTGAAGAAGACAAAAAAATGGAAAAAAAAATCCCATGCTCCTGGATAGGAAGAACAAATATTGTTAAAATATCAATATGACCCAAAGCGATCTACGTATTCAATGCAATACCTATCCAAATAACACAAGCATTCTTAAAAGAGCTAGAACAAACAATCCTAAAATTTGTATGGAACCAGAAAAGACCTCAAATAGCCAAAGCAATCTTTAAAAAGAAAACCAAAGCTGGAGGCATCACAATCCCAGACTTCAAGCTATATTACAAAGCTGTAATCATCAAGACAGTATGCTATTGGTACAAGAACAGACACTCATCAGATCAATGGAACAGAATAGAGAACCCAGAAATGGACCCACAAATGTAGGGCCAGCTCATCTTTGACAAAGCAGGAAAGAATATCCAATGGAATAAAGACAGTCTTTTCAGCAAGTGGTGCAGGGAAAACTGGTCAGTGACATGCAGAAAAACGAACCTGGACCATTTTCTTACACCATACACAAAAATAAACTCAAAATAGATGAGAGACCTACACGTGAGAGAGGAAGCCATCAAAATCCTCATGGAGAAAGCAGGCAAAAACCTCTTTGACCTTGGCCGCAGCAACTTCTTACTCATCTCCAAAGGCAAGGGAAACAAAAGCAAAAATGAACTATTGGGACCTCATCAAAATGAAAAGCTTCAGGGCGCCTGGGTGGCTCAGTTGGTTAAGCGTCCAACTTCGGCTCAGGTCATGATCTCATGGTTCGTGGGCTATAGCTCAGGTCATGATCTCATGCCAGCTCAGAGCCTAGACCCTGTTTCAGATTCTGTGTCTCCCTCTCTGACCTTCCCCTGCTCTCTCTCAGAAATAAATAAAACATTAAAAAAAATTGAAAAGCTACTGCAAAGCACAAGAAACAATCAGCAAAACTATAAAGCAACTGACGAATGAGAGGAGATATTTGCAAATGACATATCAGATAAAGGGTTAGTATTCAAAATCTATAAAGACCTTATCACACTCAACACTCAAAAAACAAATAATTTAATGAAGAAATGCACAAAAGACACAAATAGACACTTCTCCAAAGAAGACAACCAGATGGCTAACAGACACATGAAAAAATACTCAACATCACTCATCATCAGGGAAATACAAATCAAAACCACAATGAGATACCACCTCACACCTGTCAGAATGGCTAACATAAACAACTCATTAAAACAGGTATTAGCGATGATGCAGAGAAAGAAGATCTCTTTTGCACTGTCGATGGGAATGCAAAATGGTGCAGCGATTCTGGAAAACAGTATGGAGGTTCCTCAAAAAATTAAAAATAGAACTACCCTACGACCCAATAATTGCACTACTAGGTATTTATCCAAGGGATACAGGAATGCTGTTTTGAAGGGGCACTTGCACCCCAATGTTCATGGCAGCGCTATTGACAATAGCCAAAGTATGGAAAGAGCCTAAATGTCCATGGATGGATGAATGAATAAAGATGATAAAGATGTGGTATGTACACACACACACACACACACACACACACACACACACAGAAGTATTACTAGCCAGTCAAAAAGAATGAAATCTTGTCATTTGCAACTACATGGATGGAACTAGAAGGTATTATGCTAAGCGAAATTAGAGAAAGATAAATATCATATGACTTCACTCATATGAGGATTTTAAGACACAAAACAGATGAACATAAGGGAAGCAAAAATAATATAAAAACAAGGAGGGAGACAAAACATAAGACACTCAAATATGGAGAACAGTTACTGGAGGCGTTGTGGAAGGGGTGATGCGCCAAATGGGTAAGGGGCATTAAGGAATCTACTCCTGAAATCACTGTTGCACTATATGCTAACTAACTTGGATGTTAAGTTAAAAAAAATGAATTAAATAAATAATTTTTAAAAAGCCAGTTTTTATAAGAGATTGGCCAACGGCATTGATAGACCATTAGCCAGATAGATGAGGGGAAAAAGTGATACAAAGAGAGCACAAAAATCACAAAGATGAGGAATGCAAAGGGGGGGGGGGCATCACTTTATTTCCTAAAGATGTTAAAGGATAATATGGGAACATTATGAATAACAGGTCATCATATTTTAACATTTAGTAAACATGGATCTTGACAGATGCTAACTACCAAAGCTCATTTAAAAAGACAGATTATCTGATGATCCATTCTGTATCTGTTTTTTCTAAAACCTGAACTGGTAGTTTAGGAACCTATCTACAAAGATAGCTTTACTGACGAATCCTATCAAACATTTAAGGAAGAAATCCACAAACTGTTCCAGTAAAGAAATAAAGAAACCAAGTCAGCATCACTCAGATGTCAAAACCAAATAAAGACACTGCATGAAAAGATAACTACAAATCAGTATCTTTCATGACCATAGATACAAATATTCTTTTTTTTTTTCTTTGTGAAAGAGAGAGGGGGAGAGCATGCAGGAGGGGCAGAAGGGGAAGAGAAAGAGAATCTCAAGCAGGCTCCACACCCAGCATGGCCTGATGTGGGGTCAATCCCACAACCATGAAATCATCACCTGAGTCAAAATCAAGAGTTGGACACATCACCCAGGCATCCCCAGATGTAAATACAGTAAAATCCTGGATTGCGAGTAACTTGTTCTTTGAGTGTTCTGCAAGATGAGTAAACATTTCTGATACATTGTAACTTGATAAAGAAGTGATGTCTTGCAATAGGAGTAGTATGAGGCGCTGAATGTCACATGATTACAAGAGAGCCAATACTTCTCTCTCTCTCTCTCTCTGACTTGCTCGCTGTGGAATTGTGAGTGATCATCTCCCATGCTCAGATGCTCAGTCTTAGGCCAAGGTGTTTGGCAAAAATCAGTGATTTTTCAGAACGGTGGAAGGTGCCCACAACTGGCACTAGTGTATTTTTTGTCACTTCAAAGCACCAATGGGCAGTTTTTTTGCTCTTCCGTACAAGAGTAAGCTTAGGAATGCTTTGCTTCATTTAAGTCAGGCTGCCTACAGATATAGACTGTTTCCCCTGCTGCTTTATTGCCCGTTACATTAAATACAGTATATGACAAGAGTTTATTAATACTGTAACCAACAGCTGTGTGAGCATATACAATGGCCTCCGTGCACGAAAAGGCTGAAAAGAAAGGCAGGAAAATGAAGATGATTACAGTGGAAGTTAAGAAGGAAATCACTGAGAAGGACAAACAAGGTATGCAGGTGGCTGAAATTGCAAGATTTTATAAGAAGTTTATGACTGCATCCTGTCTACAGTGAAGGAGGAGAAAAAGGTGGAGGAATCCCTCACTTCAAATGAGATTAAGGAGATGTGTAACAACAATGAATGTCACAGTTACATGAAATCCTCAAAAGAAGGCAAAAACAAGTATCATTGGATAGGTTCTTTGTAAAGTTTCATGAAAAGAAAAGATTCCAATGAGCCAAAGACAGCAGGGATTCTGTCAGTGACAGTGAAAGTCATCCTACACAAAACCCTCATACCAGCCACAAAGATTTTCAAAGGTGAAGTACAGGCTAATTTGCTTATTTTTCTTTATATTTTGCATTTCCTTATGATTTTGTATTATAATATTGTAGTCATTTTTATATTACTATTTTGGGTTGTGGAACGAATCATCTGAGTTTCCATTATTTCTTATGGGGCAATTCGCCTAGATATACAAGTGCTTTGGATTACAAGCATGTTTCTGGAATGAACTATGCTCGCAAACCAAGGTTTTACTGTATTCTTAACAAATCTCAGCTTACTAAAAATAGTATTTCAAAAACAACCCACATCATAACCAATAGAACTTATCCCAGGAGCAAAAGCCTGATTTTAACTTCAATAAATCAATAAATTCAATTCACTAGGTTAACAGACTAAAGAAGAAAAACTGCATGACCATCATCTCAAAAGATGCAGAAGTGAGCCTCTACCCTCACCTGATAGCACAGTGAAACTTAATTCATTATGGTTCAGTGTCCTAAATGTAAGAACTAAAACTATCATTCTTCTAGGAGAAAACAGAAGAGAAAATATTTGCGACTTTGGGTTAGAGAAAGATTTCTTAGGATACTAAAAGTAGTAGTCATAGAAGAAGAAATTTCACTTAATTAAAATAAAAATCTTCTGTTCCACAAAAGCCACTATTAAGAAAAAAAAAGACAAGGCCAATAACTGGAGAAAATATTTACCAAATATATATTTAAGTATACATATAAATACCAAATATAGAGTAATTAAATATATATTTATGCCAAATATAAAGTAATTATATTTGAAATATATAAGCTCTTACAAATAAACAAAATAAAACAACTTGATGAAAAAAATGGGTAAAATATTTTGATAGACACTTTGGCAAAAAGATATGTAAATAGCAAACAGGCACATGAAAATATGCTGAATGTCATTAGAAATTAGCAAAATGCAATTTGAAATGACCATCTACTATACACCACTAGAATGACTAACAGAAAACTGTTAACTCCAACTATTGGCCAAAATGTGGAACTTTACTTTCATCTATAGCTGGCGAGAACAGAAAACATTACAACTGATTTGAAAAATTGTCTAGTAGTTTCTTACACAGTTAAACATACATTTACCCCATGAACCAGCAATCCCACTTCTAGGAATATACCCAAGAGAAATGAAAACATATGTTCACATAAAGACTCCACTTGTATCTTTACAGCAACTTCATTCAAAATAGCCCAAACCTGGAAATAACCCAAATGTCCACTGGCTGGTGATCAGATAAACAAACTATGAAACATCCATACAGTAAAGTAATATTCATCAAGTAAAAAGTTAATGCTAATTATGTAACATTGATTAATCTCAAAATAAGTATGAGTGAAGGAAGCCATATTAAAAGAAAGTATTCACAGGATTCCATTTATATAGTCTAGAAAAATGTAAACTAATTTACAGTGACGGATCAGTGTTTGCTGCAGAGGAAGGTGTCAGGGAGGGATACGTAAAAGTAATTGCAAAGGAAATAAGGAAACTTTTCAAGATGGTGGGTATGTTCATTATCTTGATTGTAATAAAGATTTCATCAGTTTATATATATATACATATATATGCCAAAATATATCAAATTATATGCTTTATATAATGGACTTTATTGCATGTCAATAATACTTCAATTATGCTGTTTAAAAGATTTTAAGCAACATATACAAACATAACATAAAAGTATTTCAAGATAAGACAGTCTATTTTAAAAAAGGACATTTGATTATCACAGACACAATGATCACTAAAACATCAAGTAAGATATCTACGTGTTAACATAATTATTTCTTACAACCTTTCTTACTACTCAGGACCATTTTATCTTTGCTGTTAACTGAGAATAAAGTAGCTGTGTTTTGAGGAATATCTCCTCCTGGGCATTCCTGACTTCTACAAACTGAAGAATAATTTGATTTTATAATCACCAGAATACACAGAATCCTGATAAATGTTAGCAGAATGACACAATAAACGAAGGTAAGCAGAAAATTCAGGAAGACATAAAATGCCATTTCTTAGTAAATCACTTACCACCTGCCATGTGTCTTTCTCTTAGTTAGCCAATTATTCTAACACTAATTTCCAAATTTGTTTGAAAAGTTAAACTGAAATTTAATGTTCTACTTACCAGCTGTTTTTCTTGTTTCTCTAAAGCTGCTCGATCTCTGATTATAGCCCTCTGCGTACCTCGTAATTCTCGATTCTGTTCCTTTATTACATCTAAGAGAACCACAAAAGAAACCTAAATGTATGAATTCTAAAATGTTCTTCAATACCATTTAAAATACTAGACTTGGAGACCTTAATAAAAAAAGAAACCTTGCTTTAGTAGATGTTAATTTTTTAATTCAATATAATATATATATATATAAAGTCAAATATATTAAAACTTGGATTATAAAAATTATATAAAGAACTACAAAAGGTAAGTGCAGATATCTTATAGTCTCCAAAAGTATATATAAATCACAATAAAAGATTCTCTTTGAGAACTGATACTACACAATGTTTTATATGGCATATATATGTCACACACACATTCTTCATCTCTTCTTACCCCATGATTATACGAAATTCCAGGAAGGAAGACAGATCGTGTGTTTATTAAATCTTTTTTCCTATGCTAGGGGCGCCTGGGTGGCTTAGTCGGTTAAGCGTCCGACTTTCGCTTGGGTCATGATCTCGCGGTTCGTGGGTTCGAGCCCCGCGTCGGGCTCTGTGCTGACTGCCAGTTCAGAGCCTGGAGACTGCTTCAGTCTGTGACTCCCTCTCTCCCTGACCCTCCCCTGCTCACACTGTCTCTCTCTCTCTCTCTCCTAAAAAATAAAAAAAAATAAAAAAAAAAAATCTTTTTTCCTATGCTAAGTCATCATAAAGGTGAAGCAGTAGACCTTCGAATGGGGCAGCCCTGAATTTGAATCTTCCCTCTGCCACTTGATCATTATATGATGTTATCTTGGGAAAGTTGGTTAATATTCTAAACCTCAGGTTTCTTATTCATAAAATAGGGATAAATGTTAAGGGGTAAATAACACACAATGTCGTGATACACTATTAAATGTCCACTCAATTTTAAAGTTTTTCTAATTTATTTCAATTCATTTGAATCCATCAAGTCCCGTCTTTTGAAGAATTAAAGTACTAGTTTAGGCCTGTGGGACTGTCATTTGGGTTAGTTGTTACTAAATAGTAATTTCTTCAAAAATCATAGATATTGATGGTAATTCTTGCCAAAACTGATCTTTCATTACCAGGAATCTTGATAAGTGCTGTCCATATAGTACACAATATAATATTCACAATAATGCTATGGAGTTGATTTTTCTATCATTTTACATTTGAAGAAAACAGAGTTGGGAAGTTTCAGTAACTTGCCCACGGTCACAAGATAGTAAGCAGTAAGGCCAGATTTGGATCCAAGTGTTCCGTTTCCTGAATCAGTAATCTTAATCACTTCACTAGAGTACCTTTCTAGTCAAGAAGATTTAAAAACAATGGTAATAGAAAGAATAGTCTCTTTATCAAATGGCATTGGGATAACAGGATGTCCACATGAAAAAGAATGAAATTGGACCTCTACCTCACAATGCATATAAAAATTAACTTAAAAAAGATTAATGACCCAAATATAAGAACTGAAATCATATAATTCTTAGAAGAATACACAGGAATAAATCTCCATGATCTAGGACTTAGCAATAGATTCTTAGATATGACACTAAAATCATGAACAACAAAAGAAAAAAAAACATAAATTGGTCTTCATGAAAATTAAAGGCTGTGAACCAAAGGAAAGTAGAAAGACATCCCACAGAAAAGGAGAAAACATATAACTGTATGTGTGTGTGTGTGTGTGTGTGTGTGTGTGTGTGTGTGTAAGGAGTCTAGTATCCAGAATATATAAATAACTCTTCAAACTCAAAAACAAGACAATCTAATTAAAAATGGTTGAAGGACTTAAATAGATGTTTATCCAAAGGAGATACAGAAATGGCCAAAAAACACAAAAAGATGCTCAGCATCATCAGTCATAAGGGAAACGAGAGAAATTTCACATCTAGCAGAATGGCTATAATCAAAAACAAAAATGAAAATAACAAGTGTTAATGAGGATGTGAAAACTGGTACCCTTATATATTGCTGATAGGAATGTAAACTGTTTCAACCACTGTGGATAACAATTTGGTGGTTCCTTAAAAAAATTAAACCTAAAATTACCATATGACCTTACCAACTCTACTTCTAGGTATAAGAGAGCTAGATTATAAAAAGAAATCAAGTACTGATACATACTACAACATGAATAAACTGCAAAAATATTACACTAAGTGAAGGATGACAGATATACATGGTCACATTTTATGATTATGCTCGTATGAAATATCAGAATAGATTAATCATAGGGGGGCCTGGGTGGCTCAGTTGGTTAAGCATCCGACTTTGGCTCAGGTCATGATCTCACAGTCTGTGGGTTTGAGCCCCACGTCAGGCGCTATACGGTCAGCTATGAGCCTGGAGCCTGCTTTGGATTCTGTGTCTTCCTCTCTCTCTGCCCCTCCCTGCTCACACTCTGTCTCTCAAAAATGAATAAACGTTAAACATTTTTTTTCTTAAAAAAAGAAAAAAGAATAGATAAATCATTAGGACAAAAAGCCACCTGGTATTTGCCAGGGGGTGGGGAGAGAATGCAGAGTCACTGTTTATCGCATACAGAATTTTAGTGTGAGGTGATGATAATGTTTTGGAACTAGAGATGGTGGTTACACACCACTGTGAAAGTACTAATGCCACTGAACTTTTGTTCAGTTTACAATGGTGTTATATGAATTTCACCTCAAAAAAAACCAACAGAGCCAACACCCATTATTCTCTTATTGATGGAACATCACAACTTAACCACTTCTGTATATAATGTATAACTTTACTCAGAATAAAAATAACTAGGGGCACCTGGGTGAGTCAGTTGGTTAAGTGTTTGACTCTTGATCTCAGCTCAGGTCATGATCTCATGGTTCGAAAGTGGAGCCCCGCATCAGGCTCTGGCTGACAGTGCAGAGGCACTTGAGATTCTCTCTCTCTGCCCCTCTGCCCCTAATAGTTGAATAGATTTCTTGGCCTCAGGGCCTCTTAGACTATTTAGCATATGAATATGCAGCCAATTCTTAAGGGGAGAATATATTATAGATTATTTCCTACATTTATTAAGTCAAGGATACCTTTTAAGAAATCTGTATTAACATTTCCTAGATGTTAATGTTCCATGGAGCACTGGTTGGGATTCTATTCTAAAATAACACAAGTTAGGGGGCACCTGGGTGGCTTAGTTGGTTAAGCGGCCGACTTTCGCTTAGGTCATGATCTCGCGGTTCGTGGGTTCGAGCCCTGCGTCGGGCTCTGTGCTGACTGCCAGCTCAGAGCCTGGAGCCTGNGCTTAGGTCATGATCTCGCGGTTCGTGGGTTCGAGCCCTGCGTCGGGCTCTGTGCTGACTGCCAGCTCAGAGCCTGGAGCCTGTTTCAGAGTCTGTGACTCCCTCTCTCTCTGACCCTCCCCTGCTCACGCTCTCTCTCTCTCTCTCTCTCTCCAAGAAATAAATAAAACATTTAAAAATAAAATAAAATAACACAATTTATTAGTTTCCGAAGAGTGCTATAATAAATACCACAGACTGGGTAGCTTAAACAACAGAAAACTAATTTTCTCACAGTTCTGGAAGCTGAAAGTCCAAGATCAAGGTACTGGCAGGTGTGATTTTTTTCCTGAGGTCTCTCTCTTTAGCTTGCAGATGTGTCTGCCTTCTTGCTGGGTCCTCATATGGCCTTTTCTCTGTGTGCCTATCCCTGGTACCTCTTCCTCTTCTTATAAGATCACCCTCCTCCTGAATTAGGGCCACATCCTCACAACCTTTTAACCTCAATTACCTCTTTACAATCCTATCTCCACTCATAGTCACATTAGGGGTTAGGAATTAACATGAATTTTGTAGGGGCTTCAGGGTGGCTCAGTCGGTTAAACATCTGACTCTTGATTTCAGCTCAGGTCATGATCTCACGGTTCATGGGATCAAGCCCTGAGTCCACACTGTGCAATGTGAAGCCTGCGTGGAATTCTCTCTCTCCTCTCTCTGCCCCTCCTCAACCTGCTCACTCGCACGCGCGCGTGCGCTCTTTCTCTCTCTCTGCCCTTCCCCAGCTTACTAGCTCACACATGTTTTCTCTCTCCTTCTCTCAAGATGAATAAACTTAAAAAACAAAAACATGAATATTGTGGGCATACAATTCAGTCCACAGAACACAGTATCTTTCCTCTGACATATACAGATAGACATTAAATGGCAGAGCTCTTATTTCCCTATCTTGAAAAACAACCATTAGCCTTTTCATCCTCAACACTCAAATACTCCCAATTTTCTTCTTTTGAATTTAGCATCCTATCTGCCAAAGCCAATGAATTGGTATAAAAACATTCACCACTTATCCTACTGTTTCAACAGAAAATATGTTCCAAATGTAAAACTATGAAATTACAAATAAACTTTTGGAGTATAACATCTTTGTGTACTGAAAACTCCCTAAACTCAACTAACATAAAATGAAATGGTAATACTGAGATGGTGATGAGGATCTTCTAAAGCCACAGGAGTACAGACGTGAAAGAGAGGCCACCATATTGAACAAGTTAAATTGTGGCCAGATAACTGACACAGGTGCAAACCAACTGCTGAAAGCCTTCATCGTGAAGATCTAGAATTATATCAACATATACTTTTTCATTATTAGGGTGACATAATAAAAAGCATATATTTGATCTTTGTCTGGAGTTCCTGGCACAGAACTGCTAAAATCCTTGGAACTTCTTTAGTGATAGCAATATCTTTTTAACTCAAGAGAAGGGAGACCCCTAGGTAGCTTCTGTAGGGAGCTGGTTACCAGAAAGACCAGATACTTGATTAGACTATGGGAAGCTCAGCCTCACCCCGCTGACCTCAGGAGAAGCGAGTGGGGCTAAAGATTGGGTTATAAAACACTCTTGAACAAAGAGATTAGGAGAGCTTCTGGGTTGGTGAACTGGGAGGGCAGCATGCCCAAAAAAGGGCATGGAAGATCTTGTGCCACTCACAGCCCCCAAAACTTTGCTTCCATTTGTCTGTTCCTAAGTATAGCACTTTCCTGACTTCTACATCTTGTTCTAGCAAATTATCAAACTGTGAAAAGAGTTACAGGGACTCTAGAAGTATTGGTCAGAAGTATTGGTGGCAACCTGAGACTTGTGACTGGCAATTAAAATGAGTACAGTCTCTTTGGAGTCTTTTTGGACATCCCCCATTGGTATCAGAGAGTAGAAAACAGATATAGCCATCTTTGTTAGAGAAACACATACTATGACATGAAATTTTACCAAATCATATAACTTAATCAAAATAGTTTTACTTCAGTTTTATGTATGTATGTGTACCATAACTGTCACTGTATGTTAGAGAAAGAAAAATAAAGAAAATTAACTACTGCATATTCCATAGCCTCATAGTTAATAGACCTATTAATATTTAAACAGTTCTAAGCTATAAACTGAGAACATCTAATGTTGCATATTAAAATATAGTCATAACACTTTAAAACATATTAAGTGAGAAAAGATAGTAAAACATTTTCTTCATATGAGATGATAGGCATATCCTACAAAACTTAGAATACAATATCCTTTAACTTTTAGGAAAAAAATCCCTATTTAAACCCACATGATTTGGTCTTCTAGATAATTCGGAAGGAATAATTTGAGAATGGTTCTGAGAAGCAAATGTTTTTCAGGCCAAGTTTATTTTCTATTCTATTTATTTTTTGGTAGGTCTAATTTCCTCCCAAAATTACAAGCTCTTTAAGAGCAAGGAACACAAGGATTTTATTTATTTATCTATTTGTATCCCCACTGCACTTCATGCCAACTACGATCCCAATATAGTACAGTTAGCAGTGACCTAAGGGAGTACAAACATATACTGAAATGTAAAAGAATGTGCCTCATAGGCATAGTTAACACATTTCTTTAAAACGTATAATAAACTCTATTTGTTACCAAGAACGATGGTTGATAATTTAACAATAACAAAACCTGAATTATGATAGATCTCTTTGTACAGTAGAAAAAATGAGCACTGCATAACCAGATATTTCCTTTACAATTTTCTACTTCCCCTTTTTTTCATTCTGAGTCAAGACAATGACAGAAACATGTACTGGGTATTGCTGGCATATAGAAGATAGAGGGCTGGACTCCTGTCCATACTGTGTGTTCCTTCTCTAAGCAAAAAAAAAAAAAAAATCCCAATTTTTAGATTCCAGCACTTCATCTACCTTGTGGGGTTGTTGTGAAGCACTTCATAATAGGTAGTAAAAAAAAAAAAAAAAAAAAAACTTTCACACTGTTAAAATGGCACTGGTACTGGTGACTATGGTATGTTCTCTTTGTTACCATTCCCTGAGGTAAAAAGGGTCTGGGTCCACTCTACCCACCACCCTTTTTACCCACCTATACCCAGCACAACACTTAGAGAAGGCCACCCAAGTAGCTCCACTGCAGTCATTAAAAGTCTATCTCAAGCTTTTCAGATTCTTTTTACTGAATGGAATATACATGTATGTACTAGAATGATGACAGATTTAAATTATGGCCTTAAGATACAGAAAGAAAAGGTCACTCTGCTCTTGTTGGTTTTGAATCAATAAGGTATATCTGCTTACAGAAAAAAAAGTCAAAAATAAAAACAAAACAAAAGGGATCTCCATGATGTAGTCCAGCCTAGCTTACTAGAATTCTCTATTGGGATTTGAAACCAGGCCCCAACTTGAATTACAGCTGTCCTTCCAGACCCTGCTTATTTACATATAATTTATATATTTGAGGATTAGAGTGAAAAGCAAAAAACAAACAAACAAAAACCCCCAAAACCTTTAAATACGGGCATTCATTAATCTGTGAGTTCTATTTTAAACATGTTTCAAGTGCTCTTCTTCTGGGGAGAAGGAGGGAGCCTACTTCAACTTTACAGGGTAGGTGAGGATTATTGTCCCAGAAGCTCTGAGGCAAAATATGCAGATGCTTTCCATTCAGTGGGATTCAAGCTGGTCTACTGGACAGCATCCTATCTATCATATACGGGTTTTGTGCTTTACTACAAGGTCATGTTTACTATAAGGTCATGACAGAAATTTTAATCTAATACACCATATTTTCTGCTTTAAATGTTTTCTTTAAAGAAAAAAAAAGTTTTGATCTATGCAATTTTATTGTCATCAGTCGTCCTAAATCTAGCCATCACATGGACTGAAACAGGAGCACAAAATGTTCCCACGTCCTGCTTTACCATTTTTTTTTTTTTTAACTTGCTTTGGAGATCAAGAGCTGAGACGAGACGGCATCACTTTAGTGAGATCTCATCTACAATCTCTGCAGCAGCTGTGAGTGGAAGTGGTGGGTCTGCAGCCCTGGGGTAGCAGGATAATGGGCATCAGATACACCCTGATCGTGACTGAACAGAAGAACCACCCGTGTAAAGGCAGTGTGGTGAAGCTCATCCTACAATAAAAAGGAAAGGAGTCCTGGCTATCCAGGAATCTACCACCTTCTTGGGTTGATGAGGAGAAAAAAAACTGCAAAAATGCGACAAACTCAAAAGTAAAGGGATAAAAAGGAAATGTTAAAGGTCAGTTCCTGGAAAACCCTGGCTCCGAGAACCAAATTTACTGAGAGGCAGAAGGAAAATGACAATGAAGGAATGGGTGGGCAGGAATCAGATTTCGGTAAGCAAATCTGTTTCTTAGGCTGTGGAAATGGTATACCAAAAAAAAAAATCAGGGAGGAATGGTATCAGCTTAATTAACCAGTTTTGCTACATAGTAAAGAAAAAATAAGAACAAAAAATAAAACAGAAAACAACTATGGGCAAGAGAAAGGACTGTGGAGGATTGTGCCAACAGATTTCTACATATGGTCCAGGGAGCCAAGGATCCATTTAAAAACTAGGTTGAAGTTGGAAAATTTCTGCAGGACTTTCTTGGAAGGAAGAGGTGGAATACTAAAGAGAAAAGAGGAGGGGTGCCTGAGTGGCTCTGCTGGTCGGATGATCGACTCTTGGTTTCAGCTCAGGTCATGATTTCAAGGTTCATGGAATCGAGCCCTGCATTGGGTTGAAAGCCCACTTGGGATTCTCTCTCTCTCTCTCTCTCTCTCTCTCTCTCTCTCTCCCCCCCTCCCCCCACTCATGTTCTCTCTATATGAATGAATAAATAAAGAGAAAACAGAGGAGAGTCTAGCTGTATGGTAGCTTAAAAACTCACTCAAGCCCTGAGAAATTCATTCTGATTAATTTATTATAGTAAAATATCAGTGTTTTTTTAAAAAAAAATTTTAGCATTTATTCAGTTTTGAGAGATAGAGAAGGAGTGGGGAAGGGGCAGAGAGAGAGGGAGACACGGAATCTGAAACAGGCTCTGAGCCATCAGCACAGAGCCTGATGTGGGGCTCGAACCCACAAACTGTGGGATCATGACCTGAGCTGAAGTCAGATGCTTAACTGAGCCACCCAGGCGCCCCAAAATATCAGTGGTTTTAAAAGCTGAAGGAAAGCTTTCAGATGGGTTGTGTGTCAGCAGATCTTTAGGTCTCACTTGGTCTTCAAAGACGCAGGCTTTGGTACCATCATTAATAACGTCAGTTCAGAAAATTGTAAAAGAATATTTTCTCACTTTAGATAAGTGAGGGAATGACCAGGAAAGCTCCTATGAAAGGAAAGTTTCACTGACTTACGGACATGGAAGGTAGAAAATAGCATGAAAAGAAATACTAGCCTTTGGGGTCATGCTAGGAATGGAGAAATATAAGAGGAAGACATGTTCCTACAGAAATATCCATACCACAAGTATGGAGACCATTTACTAAGAAAAATGCTCAGTGGAGAGTACTGTGCTTCTGAATCCCAAACTCAATTATTTTTCTTCGGTGTGCCAAGAACGTAGGGACCAAACAAAGTGAAATTTGAGTTTTTAAATATTCAGAACAGCAAGCACTAAGGGAACACACAGCATACTAGGAAAGATCTAGGTACTGTAGACAGCACCAGAAGGTTCTAGCTTATTTGGAAGAAAGCAGAAAAGTTCTGGATGGGATTCAGTTTATATAGATGGTGGATTTCATTTTCTCTCAAGATATCACAAATGTGGCATCACAACCTACTGTTTGACAGGAGATTCATCCCAAGTTAGTCAAAGCATCACAATTATGAACTCTCGACTACTAGCATGGATACAATCCCAATAAGGTAAAAACCAAGAAGCTTGCTCCTCTTCTGTCAGTAGGGTTCCTCAAATTATGTTTGAACTTGTAGGTGGGTGACAATGCTAAATGGATGTAGATTATAGTAAGCTCTGGATTTTGGAAACACTACTTTTGGTTAGTAAACACTGTTATTTGGAAATTTTGTCTCTAAATGTAAACTGCCACAGAGATACTTCCATGTATTCTAAAGAGTGTCTGCCACCTTGCATACATGGAAAGTAGGGACAACTCAGGAAAGGCATAATCCAACTTTGGAAAGACATAAGGATCTACTCTAGCTCTAATGAATGCAGGTCAGGAAACAGAGATTAAAAAAATAAGAATACAGGAGTGAGTTACTTAACATAGTCTGAGATGGCAACAGAGAGAAGCTCTGAGAAGAAAAACACCCGAGACAGTGCAGGTTAGCCAGAGAAAGGAAAGAAAGGATCCTACGCACAAGGACATCATAAGCAAAAATATGTCAGAGTGAGAAAGAGTATGTATGGTGTGCTCTGATAAATATAAGAACAATATCGCTGGAAAGTAAAATGTTCAGAGATAAGGCAAGAAAGACAAGGGCCAGATCAAAGAGGACCATATATGCCTTATCAAAGAGCTCTCACTGATCCTGTTGGTACCAAAGATTTAAAAAAAAAAGGGGGGGGGAGGTTTACAATGAAGAGCAGCATAGTCTGATTTGGGTTTCAGATGGATCAAATCACAAAGTAACTCTGCAGATGAACAATTAAAGAGCTATGAAGCCATAGGGAGGAAAAGCAGAAAGGTGACATAATAAAGTGCAAGATAAGTGGGATCCAAATGAGAGCAGGTGTTGCAGGCACACAGTGGAGAATCACGTATGTCAAATATGTAAGAGGCAAAACGAGCAAAACTTGGAAATAATTAAAGGTAGGAGGCAAAATCAGGACCTGCCAACATGGGAAATGGAGACTCACGGAAGGAAATGACTTCATGGAGATGGTGATAAACTGGAATCTCTTTAATTTGAGGTACTTGTGACGAGATACTCAGCAAGCTGTTGGTCTGAAACTCAGAAAAATGTAACTAGAGACACAAACGGGGATCCATCAGCACTCAGGCAATACTACAATAATAAGAGTTTGGATAAGATCACGTAGGGAGAGAGTGTACAGTTAGAACAGTAGTAGCCCAAGATAGAACCAACAAGAACATTAACATTTAAGGACTAAGTTTAAAAAAAAAAAAAAAAAACAAAAAAAGGAAGAAAGGAAAGAAGAGAGGGAGGGAGGAATTCCTTCACCTATAAAGCAAGAAGAATAACAGTGAGAATTAAATAAGATTCTGTATACAAAATGCTAACACAATGCTGGCTTAGAGTAGGACCTCAAATTTTTCTTTATTGAAGATAACAGGCAAAAATTATACACACACACACACACACAGCTTAAAGAATTTCACTTTTTACAAGACACATTCAGTTGTCCATTTATGACAAATCCTCGGTGCATCCTGATTTACAGGCTCATAATTAGTTTCAATAAATAGGTCACCATTAGTCCACTTGGGGGGGGGACACTGTATACACATTACCCTATGTATATACCTTATAAATCAGTAAAAGGAAAACCAAATACTAAATTGTAATTTCAAGTTCAAAGGAATCTTTCTCTTCTATAGCACTGAGGTACAATTCTCATTAATTTCTGTAACAAAGTATGCACTACAGAGACTTGTTCATCTTTGTGTCAAAAATGAATTAAACATAACTCTGAAGAGTAATAAGTGCTGTAATGTTGTCTCCCTTTTTAATTTACAAGTGCAGTAGTCTTTAATGATATAGTATGCAACTCTTCCAGCCAATCCAAAGAGACAAAAAGATTCAGTTATTCTCCAGATCTGTAAGCAGTTACATATTTCCCTTATATATCAGAATTCCATTACTGCTGAAACAGATAAAAAGGCAGCGCACAGCAAAATATCTTATGATCAATAATCAACGAGTCCAAGGATCTGGGAGAAATGCATAAAAATACATTACATTTCATAATATATAGCCTCATTACTGCTAAGAAGAATGCTGTCACCTTTGAAACAAAACACCTTCTTTTTAGTAAAACAAGGAGTAAAAATATCAACAAAGCTCTATACCAAAATAATGAAAGTACAAATATATAATTAAAATGTCATTAGGTGATTTGAATTGACGTGATAATGCAAAAAAAAAAATCAGGTATGCAGTTATAGTAAGTAGTACCAGCAGTTATGGTAAATGTGCATGGTGGGCAAATTTACATTCAGAAATTTCACATAGATCTTTAAATCAGTAGTATAGCTCCTAGCTAAAGTCCTTCAGACTTAATTTTCACAAATAAGTCTCATTTAGCAAAAAACATTATTTCTTGAATGAATTAACCCAACTACAAATGAGCACACAGTTAAATACCCTCCCTGCACATCCTCACTGTTTGCTTTTTTTTTATTCTGCTCTATATACTTCAAGCACAATAGTCACTAGGATGCCAAAAGCACCAAGAAGCACAGAAATGAGAATATAGAACTGATATTTATGTCTTTGAAAACAGTTGACAGGTTTTAAGCAATTAAAGCTGTTTAGCCTTTAAAGTTAAAATGTTTTTTTTAAATTATAATTGGTAAAATCACAGTAACAAAGGTACAACTCCTTTCCTCTGCATAGTAAATTCTCACTATATAAAACTGAAACAAACCTTCCCCCCCACCGAAATACCATACAATAACTGGATACCACTGAACCAGTGGGGGGGAGGGGGGTGCCCCATTAAAGATTAGACAGCAGTCTCAAATAAAATCCATCTTTCCTAAGTGTACTGCATCCTATTCCAACTTGGAAGGTGCCCCAGGTACTGTAAATGGTACTCCTTAGTTACCAAAAAGTCCATAAATTAAAAAAAAATTTTTTAACCACTCAGGGTAAGCAAAAATGTATTATGCTGTGTGCTAAATTAGAGCTAAAATTACATTATATGTTGAAGTAATGGGGAGAGTGGCAAAGTAAAAATGATGTCTTTGTTATCCTCCAAAAAATAAAATTGTTGGCAATGGAACAGTCAATACAAAGGAATGAAGGAGTTACCCCAGGTCTGGACTCAGCACCCAGTTTGTACCAATCACTGTCTAGCTACCACTGCTCCTTTTGTGACAGAGTTAGACCCTTACAAAGAAGTGATTCTTTAGTTGAACCAGCAGCAACCTAGACTCAACATGTAATAGGAAACACGATTTTTAAACAGCTTGAATGAATTTGGTTCCTGGTGGCAGTCAATGAAAATATCAAGAGTAACTAATCAGTGTTATATAAATACACATTGTAGTAATTGCTAATAAACACCAATTTGTATATTTCTATATACATTCACTTCTTTCCTCTTAAGATGACATGGAGCTAAATGTCTGAAACAATGCAACCATCTTAAAATGTAAACTTCTATGCAGATAATACATACCACATCTCTTACTTTAGAGAGTAAAAGACAGTCATAAGGAAGGAAAGATACATTATGTAAACTAAACCTAAGGCACTTCCCTTAGATTTCTTTTATATTTTTACTCGAGTCAGTTAAGAAGCATTTCACATCTCTCTGACGGGATATTCTGAGGGCAAAACGACCCAGATTCATTTTGTAACTGGAGCCTGTTACACCCTCTTCCTGCTCAGTACAGGTTTCCTGTTCATACGGCTGTAAATAGTACGGCTACAATTGAAGAAGCAACCAACCAACAGATGAAACCAACAAGAAATTGATCAATTCACAGCCTAACAACACTCAAGGGCCAGCTGAATCCTGTCTCCTTAAAATGCTCAACACCTCGCTAAAGTCAAAATTGGGCGAGGGGTGGGGGGTGGGGTGGTGATAAAGGTGGTGTGTGTTGTGTTATCAGAGAGAAGCAGCCAGACTGCCCAGGTGAGGTAGGTGTGGCGAGTCAGAAGAGATGGGGAAGCAGAGAAGTGACGCACGAGGGCGGTCACCTGTGGGGCCACTTGATCCAGCCCCGCCCCTAGGGACAGCAGAAAGAATCGTGGCCGGAAGCCCCCAAAACACACTAGGGAAACGCCGAGCTGGGCCCCTTCGGCCCGGCCTGAACTCACCATCCACGGTTTTCTTCTTGAAGAGAGACGCCATGGTCAGAGACCGCGCCCAGGCTGCCCGGCTCGGCCCGGTCCGACCCGCGACTAAGAAAACACAGGACGCAAAGGACAGGCCCTTAGAGGGTTTGGGGTGGTGGAGGGATGGGCAAGAGAAGAGGGAGGGATCACCAGGCAGGACCCGCGGAGAGCGGGTATCTGCGAAGCCTACCGCAGCCGAGTCACCCCAGAGCTCAGGTGACCGAGAACTAAGGCACTTTTTTGGAGAAGTCACTTCTAGGCGGCGCCTGCGCATTGCGGCGGTTGCGCTTGCGCACTGGGGCCTCTGAAGCTGCTGCCTGTGCCCTCACCTCAGCTGCTGCCGGGTTTTCGCGCTTGAGGGGTCGCCAGGAGGGGGCTTGCGGTGGTATCGGAGTGTGGGAGACCGGGAGCGGTGCCGGGAAGCTTCAGTGCGTGGGTTCCTTGCCGAATGCAGACAGAGATGAGCCTTGGTTAGCCCTTTCCTCCTTGCTTAGGGGTAAGCTGGAAGTGGGGTTCCCCAGCGTCTTAGGACAAGTGTGGGTCGTCCCGGAACCAGTTGGTTTACGATCTTCCCATTGCTGTCAGTATCAGTACTTTAATAAAGTGCAGAGGCTGGTTGCACTGCTGTGGTCCATGCCCCTGCGGTGTTTGTCTCCCAAGTTCACGTTCTTTCCCGCCCTGACTCGCCGGCGATATCCCTGGAGCTCGCCCTCGCAGCCCCTGTGGGTCCCGAGACCTTCACCTGCAGTCCTAGGCCCAGGCATCCGACCACCCGGCGTATCTCTGGGAATCCTGTTCCTAGTCTTGAGGATGACGGGGAAGGAAGAGAATGAGGAGCAACTTTTTTAATGTAACGCTTGTTATTTACAATTTTTGGCTGGAAACATTAAAAAAAATCCATGCATATTAGCATAACGGTTTAAACGTCTCCAATTCTATTTAAGTCTCGATTTCTTGAAATTGCGTGAAAAAAAATCATGGCTATACTGTGAACCTATTAGAATGCTATATAGCTGCATATTGGTGCTTAATGTGGAGGGAAGGAGCCCCTAAAGGAAAAGCATAATAAATTATTCAAAGAATACTTGTGTGTATAATATAGAAATTGTGTATAAATGGAAAGGCATAATAAATTATTCAAAGAATACTTGTGTGTATAAGCATAAATATAGAAAATACAATCTTAGGATCAAAACCTTAAATTCATTGTTTTACTTAAGCGTGTGTGTGTGTGCACATATTTCAGCTTAATATATTATTTCACTGTTAAGAATATTAATTTTGCTGTGAACTTTTTTCCTTCCAATCTATTAGAGCTTTAAGCAACACTGCCTTCCATAGGATAAAAATAATAGTAGCCTTTGTTTCATGTCATTTCTGCCAGGGAAAACACTCCAGTAATAGTGTCGATACTATTAGTCATTTCTGGGTTTATGAATCACGTCTCAAGGATTTTTAAGTGTTTGTGGGAGTCAGACTTCACTAACCCATTTTTTTCTCTCTGGTATCAAAGTCCTCAGAGCCACTGATAATCCTGCTGTTGTTGCTAGAATTTCACTAAGAGACTGCTCGTGAAAGTTTCTCAGAATGCCATGGTAATATGCAATTGTCTTACTCCTTCATGGTAATTGTCTTACTCCTTCGAATTATTGTAGATTTTATGGGAAAATGGAGAAGTAAGGAAACTGGGAAAAAATGTAAACAAGAACACAGTCCCTGTGCTCAAGGCCTGGCCTTTCTGGTGTATAAACTCTATGGCGAAAGGCAGTTTACCCTCTCTGCCTGTTGTAATGGATGGCATTGGGCTGTGCTTGAATGCATGAGGCAATAAGCTGTTATGTGTGTAGTAATCGTACTCCTCCCTGCTGCAGTCACCCTTGTTTTATTACTCCTATACAATCCCCCCTACTGACCCAATTGTAACAGTTGGGAAAATGCCAAAATACTTAGCAGCAACCATATGGAAGACCCTCCAAAAGTGCACAGCAGGAGCTGAAGACAGGGCTTGTTCATTACAATAAAGACAAAATAAAAATGTAGTATTTAAACTCAGCATTCTAATAGCTTGATTCTTCCATAGTTTGAAGCAGGCAGATATTTAGCTGACAGACACCAGGTTGGCTGGCATCCATTCTGATTAGTTGGTGACCAAACTACTAGTATGTTTTGTATTTGCTCCTTATTTAAAGGAATGTACACTTAAATATAGCTGAGAAGCAGATATCAAGGAGCTAAAAACTGGAATACATAGGCATCTTCCATTTGTTTAAAACCACTATCATAAAAACAACAACAACCCACCATCATCATAAACAAACTCCCTGAATCAATAAGATACACATATAAGCATAGTGGATAGAGGAGACCTTTTAATTTGATTCTTTTGAAATCTCATTAAGAAATGACAAACTAATATTCTATGGTCATATCATTATGATCCAATGCCCTTCTTCCAAATTGCCCAGATAGCAAAAAATATTTATTACATACCTAATGCCACATACCATGCTTGAAGTGAAGAAACAAACACAGTTCCTCCCCTCTTTTCCTTTCTCTTACCCACCTTCCTCACAGGTTTTTCATCTCTTCTCATTCAGTTGTTACAATTCTGACACTAATTTCAACGTGTGTGTATTTTTTTTCCCTACACCAAGCAATTTTCAGAAATCACCTAAGTATTCTATAATTCAACTCAGTTCTGACACTATTTGGAGATAGTGTCAGATTCCACAGGTTAAATGTTCAGTCTCATGGATTGCCCCCACTTCAGATGCCAATCGCAAGTTCAGGTTGTTACTTGTTCTTCTGACTGACCAGCTATAAATCAGAGATTCCCATCCTCCTCACCCCCTCCTTGGGTTTGATTAATTTGTTAGATGGGCTCACAGAACTCAAGAACACTGTTTATTCACTAGATTGCTGGTTTACTGCAAAATATATTAAAGGATACAAATCAACAGTCAGAAGAAGACATACCCAGGACAAGGTTCTGAATGCAGGTGTTTCTGTTCCCTTGGGGTCTGAGACCCTGGGCACAGTGGCACATGGAGGCATTCTGATACACCAACCCAGAAGCTCCCTCAACCCTGTCCTTTTGGGTTTTCACAGATGCTTCATTACATTGCATGATTAATTAAATCACTAGCCAGTGGTGACTGAACTCCATCTCCAACCCCTCTACTCTCCAGGGAACTGAAAGTTCCCACCCTCTAACCATAATATTGGTTCCCCTAGTGACCAGTCCCCCATCCATAAGTGCTTTCCAAGAGTCACCTCATTAACATAAAGTCAGATGTGTTTGAAAAGGCTTTGTCATGAATATCAAGATACCTTATCACTCTTAGCCCTTAGGAAATTCCAAGGGTTTTAGGAGCTCTATGCCAAAAAGAGGAGGAAGATCAAATATATACTTCTTATTGTAAAACACACGATCACATTTGTTCATCGTGGAGAAGCAGGCTTTGACTCCTTGTAAGAAAAAGAGCTCTTAAAACCAGAGCTATTCTAAAATGGGTGCTGTGTGAGCTAGTAAATTCCTAGTCAAGGAAGTGTTCAAGGAGCAGGAGCAGGTTCTTGTAGACAGAATTCCTTTAAAGAATCAAAGTTTTCATTAGAAAGTTTCTAAGGTTTCTTTAAAATCTGGAATTTTATTTGCATAACATACAGCCCAGGACAAATACCTTGGCATATAGTGTTTCGTACCCTGCAGATCATACTAGAAGCTACCAAGTCCTGTTGGCTTCACCTTTAAGGTTATGATAAAGCCAAAAAGATACTGCATTTCATCATTTTGAATCATCCCAATTCAGGTAACCTTGATCTCTCATCTGGGTCATTACTGCCTATGTTGTTTCCTTGCGTCCATCTTTCCATCACTCCACTTTTTTTTTTTTTTTAATATTTTTAATTTATTTCTAGGAGAGAGAGAGAGAGAGAGAGCGCGTGAGCAGGGGAGGGTCAGAGAGAGAGGGAGTCACAGACTGAAACAGGCTCCAGGCTCTGAGCTGGCAGTCAGCACAGAGCCCGACGCGGGGCTCGAACCCAACCCAAGAACCGCGAGATCACGACCCAAGCGAAAGTCGGACGCTTAACCGACTAAGCCATCCAGGCGCCCCTCCATCACTCCACTTTTGTCTCAACATAGCAGACAGGGCTTCTGTTAAAATGTGGATCAGATCATGCTGTTCTGTTTCTCAAAAAGGGATCAATGTACTCCCAATATTTATGTGTGGAGCACACATGCACATGCACACCTGTTCTACAGACTAAATTTATGTTGTTAATTCATTAAACGTCCACATTTTTACCGTCCAGGTTGCTCTCCTAATTATGTCCCTTCATTATGTGTCACTCAGGTGTAATGTAACTTTTGAGATGTGATCTTAGAATTATACCGTCCATTACCTCTCTTGTTCTGATACTGTATTTCTGATAGCGCTCCCCTTGAGCGCATTAGCATTTTTGACTACCATTCTTTGAATCATATCAAACTTCCAGTTAAGTAAAGCTTTCACACTTTAAAAAAAAATATAAATCCTTACTTAATCCTCCCCATCCTGTATTTGATTGATGGATAATTTCAACCCAAAAACCCCAAAACAAAACTTTTTATTCATCAATCAAGACATCCATTCATCTTTGTATTTATCTACTTGTAAGCACTTTTGAGGCATTGTAGTTATCTCTGACTCTATTTAGACTAAATCATCAAGATTTTATTTAACGTTCAGTTTTAAGACGATTTTGATGATTTTTGTAATTTTTAGTAAGACAGAAAGACATTTCTGCTAAAATCAAGGTACATTATGCCTGTACTATATTCATGCTTTATAGGTACAGTTAACCATAAAGGTAAAGAGATGAGTTTGGCATAATTCATACCCAAGGATTAAAATATTCATATGATCAATGATTTATTTCCTAAATATTAATAAAACATAATTTAATAACCTGTTTAAAATTGTTTTCTATAGTATTTCATAAAATAGTTTCCTCCCCTTTAAAAACTGGATATTTGCTATTTACTGCTTTTTGTATCTTAGGTTATGATTTGAATGGATGCCCTCATCTACTCTGTTGACTCTCAAGAGGTGTACAATGTCAAGGTTGAGAGGGCTGACTCTGGACACAAACTACCTGGGTCTGTAACCAACTCTGCCACTTTCCAGCTAATTAGACCTGGGGCAAGTCACTCAACCTCTCCATATCCATTTTGTCCATATAGAATCAGGATAATACCACTTTGATTTGGCTGTTGAAAGAATTACATGAGCTAATACATATAAAACTCACAGAAGAGGCCTGACACATAATAACCATTAAAAAGGTATTGATGATCTATATTACTGTTCCCAGTTCACCTTTCCATTTTCTCAAGAGGTAATCACTTTACTTTGAAATTTATTCAATCCTAGATACCTTCACACTATCAGCCTCCCCACCATTAGTCTGTTTCTTTCTCTTTAATTTAAAACTTTTTATGTCTTTATTTTGAGAGAGAGACAGAGAGTAAGTGGGGGAGGGACAGAAAGAGAGGGAGACACAGAATCTGAAGCAGGCTCTAGGCTCTGAGCTGTTAGCACAAAGCCCAATGTGGGGCTCGAACTCACAGACTGTGATATCATGACCTGAGCCAAAGTTGATGCTTCACCAACTGAGCCACCTAGGCGCCCCTCTCCTTAATTTAAACAAGAAATCTGTTTTTCTCGTCCTTGATTCTATTATTTTTATAATAGACTTGTTACAGGAATGTGTGTCTAACATTGGTTTTTATTATCTTAAGATACATTGCAGGTTTCTTTGTGTTGTCTTTTTCTCCCCAGCATTAGATCCTAAGCTCCTAGGGTTCAGAAAGGATGTGTTGTCATATTCTTCAGCCAATTCCCCATTGAAAGATACATATATTTTTCAAACTTGATGATGCAATAGCATCTTTAATTATTCTATATTTTAATATTTTTAATACCAAAATGACATGTGTGTTTAGTATTTTTGTCCTGACTTGACATACTCAATTTCAAGCCTCCCTATATTTGAAGGGCAGCCAACATTATCCATCTCCATAAACAACATACATCTAAAGAGCCTGGTTCAAAAGCAATAAATAATTCTATCTTAGCTCTAAGTAAGAATTTTGTGTGAATATCCCCATTATTGTTTTCTGTTACCCTTTGGTTTAAATCGGGGCATACTGCAAGATATTTTGCCATTTCATTCTCTACCTTGTACTTCATTTTGTTTTACCTTCAATAATGCTACAGTACAAAATATGACTACTTATAAACAAAATTATAAGTAACATGTCAACTTAGATGGCATTAAAAAATTTAGAGACATAAGTGTAGGACAGAAAGAATCATTGGCAAATTCTAAAAATCTCTTATATCTTATACAAGGTAGACAACCAACAGAGAAATGAAATGGCTTTTCAAAATCCTTTCATTAGTAAGATGTTGAGCCAGAATGTGTGAGGACAGACTCTTAGTGTGTTTGTACTTCATAGCCAACCCTGTAGGGTCTGTTTGTCAATTCCCTTGTGACCGTGACTAGACAGGTTGTATGAGCTCAGGGGGTGGGACAGCCAAGAGTGTGGACTGTCTAAGGTTGCTCCTTCCAACATTTACTCGCAGAGGAATATAAGGTTTGATTTCAGGGAAGGATAACCTATAGAAGGATCTCCTGTTGTATCTCCCTTCCTGGCTCCCATCTCTTCTCAGTGTTCAATATTCCCATGAGGATCCCCTCTCTCAACTTCTCCAAATTCAGAGCGATTAGGCAGCATTTATTTTACTTGACCAAACAACAATACTCAAATGAGATTATCTCAAACCATATGGATAATCTTTGTACATTTAAAGTCAAACAATGCAAGCAACATTTTCCTGTTTCATCATGTCTGCTATGTGTTAACCTTAAAATGTAGAATTTTTTCTATAATTTCTGAATCCATGTTTTATAGTTCCAGAAATCCACCTCATTTCTCTCTTTGTCAAATCTTGCTTTTAAAAATATATGCCATAAAGAATGAGTCAGACTAGTCAGACATTTAGTCAATGAAAAAGCCAAATGAGTACCCTAAATGTGTGTGGCTGCACATCATTGGTTTTATAGTCTAAGAGAGTTCATGTGTTATTTGGAATATGTAACAACATGATCCTTTTTGAAAAATAAAATAAACTTTGCCCTGAATTCCTCACCGTGTTAATAGTAGTTGCACATGAGTAAATCAAGACAGAATTTGTGCCCCCTGGCATAACAGAACATATGTATATATTTGCTCTTCAATCCAATAAGGACTCCAGAGTGCAGAACTACTACCACACAAAATAGAAATGAACTTCAATACAGGGGTAATGGATTTGGTTCTTCAATAAAATAAACCTTAATAGCTATTTCACTATTTCAAATAGATAGAAATTAAGAGAGGCACTGGATGTTAGAATTTGGTAAATTAGTAAGTATAAATAATTTTCTAAAACAAAGACACTGCGTTTTCTATACAAAGAAG
Source organism: Hyaena hyaena (assembly GCF_003009895.1). NCBI lineage: Eukaryota > Metazoa > Chordata > Mammalia > Carnivora > Hyaenidae > Hyaena > Hyaena hyaena. The sequence continues at coordinate 174,623 of NW_024082048.1, read as the reverse complement.
GTGGCTTTTTTATAAGATCTATTTCAAGCTACATTTAAGTGGCCTTCTCTTCATTGTTTTATTCAGTCTTGTAACAAACACTTCTAGAGCAGCTACTATATAAAATATATAATGCTGATTAGTAACTTTGAAGGATGTAAAAATGAAGTAGACATGAATTTTGTCTTAAAGAAGTTATAAGTCCAATAAAGATATTTGAGGTACATAAAGAATTAGATGACAATGAACAATATGTGGCAGTAAAACTTGGGGCCCCTAATAAAATTATGTAATTAATTGAATTTATGACTGTAAATTTGATGTTTGGGGATCTTTCAGATAGCTAGAATATAATTAATGTATTGAATTTAGAAGTTTATCTTCATTTAAAAATATATCAAATACATATTAAAATACACATCTCCTTATACATCTTTTTCTCTTACATTCAAGGAGGTAATTTGGAAGTTCAAAGATGCCTATGCAGATGAAACATGAAAACAATTTTGAAAATAATTTTAGACATTTTTGATATAAAGAGATACAAGGATGTCCAAAATGCCTAAGTCTGAACTTACTGATAGACACAATAGAAATGATAAACATTCTACATACCTGAATGAACATAATGTTAAAACTCCTAGAGAATACTATATTGTATTTACATGGTTTCATAGGAGAATTGCTAATCCTCACCTTCGCTACTTCTACTGTAATTGTGAGAATTACAATTTAGGCTACAAGCTACCATTTCAAAATATAAAATAACAATTAAAATTTTAATATTATATTTATATTATAGAATTTAAAAATAATCATTCATAAACAGAGACCTGGACATTGTTTGTTGAAATCTTATTAATATGCATTTACCTCCAGTTTGGGGCTTACTCTCTACCTGAGACTATTATGACGTCCTTATGATAACACAATCAGTAATCATATTTAATTATGGCCTACTCAATGTACAGTGTAAAGAGATATAAAGAAGTATTAAAATAGGGCCTCTGCCTATTTAAGAATAATCTATTTTGGATGATGACAACCAACCCCACTTGTACTAGGAGGGTTAAGGCACATTGGTTTGTCACATCAGAAGAGACTTTATAGGTTACAACAGTTTTTATGACAATAATTGTTGCCTCTGGAGATGTAGAGTCTCAAGTACTTTGTGGAGATCAGTCTGCACAGGCTATTGTCTTATAAAGGAGCCTGTTCAGAAGACATTTTCTTCTGATCTCTCTACTGTCAGAAGGATGCTGTATGAGTTTGCCATTGTTGCTGTCATGAATTACCACAAACTTTGTGGCTTAAAACAACTCAAGCGTATTATTTTATAGTTATGGAGGCAAGAAGTCTGAAATGATCTCACTGGACTAAAATCAAAGTTTGATCAGGGCTGTGTTCCTTCTAGGAAGCCCAAGGGGCAAATCTGCCTCCTGCCTTCCCAATGTTTAGAGGCCGCCCGAATTCTTTGGCTACTTGCCCCTTCCTCCATCTTCAAAGTCAGCAGTGTAGCATCCTTAAATCTGTCTCTACCTCTGACTCTTCTGCCCTTCTTCCACATTTAAGGTCACTTGTGATTACACTGTGCCCACCCAGATATTCCCAAATTGCCTCCTTATTTTAAAGTCAGCTGCTTAGTAAACTTAATTCCATCTGCAACTTTAATTCCCCCTTGCCAGTTAACAAAACATAGTCACAGGTTCTAGGCAGTAGGATGTGAACATCTTGAAGAGATAGCATTCTATTTACCAGAGTTGACACTAATTTTTAAATACAAGTATGCATCATTGGTTCCGCATAACATTTTTGGGCTGTTCTAGTTGGAGACAGTTTCTTCACTGGTACCCAACACCTCCCTAACACCTCTAACATTATAAACAGTACTGTTGACCTTACTGACATGAACATGCAGTGCTCTTCCTTGCTATTGCTATGCCATGGTTAGATGTATACAAAATGTTTATCTAGTCTTTATTTGGCAAGAGTAGTAAATATCAGCCTGGGTATATTCCTAGGAGAGGCAGTAAAAGATATTTGGACAAATTCTGACATGAAATTTTTCATTGAAACATACTTGGTTTAATACTTTGTTCTAAATTCTGCCCTAGGGATATAGCACATTGTATTTAATCAGACTTTTATGTAATTGATATTTAATTTTGGACTCAAGCTACATCCATAGAATTAACCACTGACATATTTAAATGTTTAAATAATGAACTGCTTTTTTCTTTTATCTTTCATATATCTAGCACATACAGGCCCAATAAATATTTGCTATATTGAGTCAGCAATTTTTAATCAAAATTTAGCTTACAATGAAATACATTTCAAAAATGCACATTTAAGTAAATCACTGTTTAATTGTAAGAAAGAAATGAGGTCGAACTAGATCAAAATATTCAATAACTGTATTCTGTCATTCAGTTCTTTACTTGTTCATTGACTTATGCTAAAATTTTCTTTTTACTAAATGTTTATTTTTGAGATAGTGAGAGAGCACACACGCATGCATAAGGGAAAGACAGAGAGTGGAAGATAGAGGATCTGAAGCCGAATCTGCACTGACAACAGAAAGCCCAATGAGGGGCTCAAACTCACAAACCATGAGATCACCACCCAAGCTGCAGTCGGATGCTTAACTGACTGAGCCACCCAGGCACCCCTATGCTAAAATTTTAGAGGTAAAAGAGATCCTATAAGTCATCTATTATAAGCTCTTCATTTTGTAGATCAATATATCAAGATCCATAGCAAAGCATTGCTGAACCTCACTGTTGGCCAGTGAAAGATCTATAGTTAGAAAGTCAGATAACCCAACTCTCAAGCCAATACTTGATCTGTCTCATAGATTTGCCTTAATAAGGAAGCAAAGAATATACAAGAAGAGAGAAGATCTGGAAGGTAGTCTCTGAGAATCTGCAGTTGTCGTTGATATACCTAAATATCTTAATTTATGAAGAAATGACAGGATGTTTCCACCACCTTCAGTGCCCAGGATATAATTCATGTTCATTAAAGCTGATTGTGTAGGGACGCCTGGGTGGCTTAGTCGGTTAATCGTCCGACTTTCGCTTAGGTCATGATCTCGCGGTTCGTGGGTTCGAGCCCCGCGTCGGGCTCTGTGCTGACTACCAGCTCAGAGCCTGGAGCCTGTTTCAGTCTGTGTCTCCCTCTCTCTTGACCCTCCCCTGCTCACGCTGTCTCTCTTTCTCTCTCCTAGAAATAAATAAAACATTAAAAAAAAAATAAAGCTGATTGTGTAGATATGAGGAGACCGCCCTTTGAGTAAACTTCTCATTCTTTTAGGTATTTTGAGCTAAGATTTTTTTTTCTTTCAACAAATAATTTCTGCTATTCAATATGGAGTTTCAGTAGAGTCTCATTAATATTTTTATAGAGATATTCTAATTTTAATGAAGACAAAATTATTCTAGGTCAGAAGAATAAATGGGCAGAGTTGAGATCAGTCCCTAAAAGGAATGATGCAGAGATGGGATTGGGATTATGGTGGTGGGATTTTTTGAAGCTCTATCCACAAGCTGCTAGGGAAATTAGAAAGTGATGAAGGCAATTCCCATGAACAAGTCAGGATACAAACTTGTACCCAGATCATCATTTAATTTCTAAGCCATCAGAGACTGGTCTTAATTCTCACATTTTTCTCAAACCGGGCCTAAGGTTATCCTGGTTGGGTGATGGGGTAAGGATTGAGAGAAAGTACTAGTATTTCTATGGGACATATTCTACATTGCAGAAGCAAAAAGCACAGAAATAAAAAGGGTAGACATTTTAACTCAACATTACAAAGATTCAGTATATTCTGGGGTATGTCTTTACACTGGAAAATAAATTACAACAGGTTTTATGTCAAGAGAATGTCTAATGACAAGCTAGACTTTTCCAAGATAGAATCAGAATTGTTGATCAGTTATATGAATACAAATATAAATTATGGTTAATCTTAGTCATTTAGTAATATCTGACATTACAAGAGAGGGCAGTTTATTTTTCTACATTTCACTCATAATCCATTACATGGTAAAGCGGATCTAAGCACAGGGTTGTGTTACCAAAGGAGGTTGGAGACTCTCTCCTTGGGGGTCATAAATATAGTTTTCCATCTGCTGGAGACTGTTTAGGTGAAACATGCCTGAAGTCAGGGGCTGGATCAGATGATCTCTGGGGGTCTCTTCTAGCCTTTTGAGTCTTTGAGAGAAATTTCTAATCAGCATGTTAATGAGTACTTTAAATTTGTATTCTGGTTTCCTTGAAGATAATTATCAGAAATGCTAAGCAGAGAACAGCATTTCTAAATGCCCGTTTAAAAGAAGACGGAAAGAAAGGAAAAAAACACAGTATCCTGCTTAAAAAGGAAAAAATAGGAGGCAATAAAATGTGACCCACTTGATATCAAAGAAGGCAATTACCTGAGAAGGTAGTATGGTTCAGTGGTCTTGGTAACGTCTAAAATGTCCAAGGCTACTGTATCTTTCCCTGTTCTTATGATGTCTTGCTGTGTGACCCAGGGCAAGTCACTTGACCTTAGTTTCCTCATCTGAAAACACAAGACCCCAGGAGTTGTGCTTGATTACCTGACTAATATCAAGCTACAGGAATTAAATGAAGAATGGAATTTCATTTTGGGCTTCACCACTGCTGTGGCGATGACAGATGGGAATCATATGAGTTAGGTTAGCCCCTGCACTCCATTAACTGACAGAAAAAGAGTCTGAATGACATGGATGGTAAACTAAACTTTGAAAACCCTTTAAAAAGTCTTAATTTAGATATTATATAAGTGGTACATACGGCAAAGATTTATTTTTATTTCTGCATTATGGAAAATCAGTTGTAATATTATCCTATGCGTTTCATTAATCTAGTTACTCCAAAACTGGCCCTGGGAAAAACATGTAGGTTTGGCCAATATCTCTTCTTTCTGTTCTTAGTTTCTAGAGAGGAAAAAAAGCGTTTTTGAATTAACATTGGCATATAGCTTCTTTAGAAATAAGAACAAAAGTGTATCAGTCCAAATTATTTTTCTCCCTCTGTTCTTCCCTTCTTTACCTATAGTAAAACAAGTTTAATCTGAATTTTTAGATTTGTCATAAAATATGATTTTCTCTGGGTCACTAAGCTGACAGTTTTCTAAACCTGGCACATAGGGTTAAAGACTTAGCCCCATGCTATTTTCCTTCAATACCTTTTCCCCCACCAGAGATCACTGCTTGTTTTAGTAAACACACTCTAAAGAAAAAAATCAAATGAGGTAGGAATTAAACAAACTTCTGTTTTGACACACACTTTAGAGAAGACAAATAACAAATAAAGAAAACTAAGATGATATAAAGATGAATTGAAATTATGTTTTGTGACCAAGTTTGGAAAACTGAAATATCTATACCAGATTAGATGTTTGAGTACTACTGATAAGCATGATCTACATTTCCATAAACTATATATTTCCATTAAGGTGAAAGAGTCAAATACATCCTGAAACAGTAGTTGGGATTTTGTTAGAGACTGCAATTATATGAAGCCTTTTGTTCGCAAACACTAAAGAGAGACCAGGGATATCACTGGAAATACTGCTCTACATAAAGGCTTAGGGAATCATAAATTCTGGTTCCGACTCTGCTATTCAGCTTTTAGATGGCATTATACCTTAGTCTCGCCATCTGTACAGTATGAATAATCATATTTTGCTAACTCACAGGTGTGTTGTAAAAAATAGACAACAAAAAGTAACTCTGAACATATAACCATTCTCATAGCCCTGATAATAAGGAAAACAAATGGTTAAGAGATACAAAACAAATGGGTTGAACTTTACAATAAAATTCTGAGAATCATATTTAACTTGATGTAAAAAAAAAATCTTATCTAACAATGTTCACCTACCAAACTTCGCATATTACTTAACTTTACTCAAGAAATATATAGGATTTGGACTTTGGAATGAAATTCCAAATGAAGTGAAGTTCGAAAGTCCAAATCATATATCCTTTGTGAATAAAATTTTATTCCAAAGTCTTTAAGGAACAGGAAAGGAGAAAACACATCCTAAACATTCAGAGTGTTTGTATCTCTCTGTTGAGGGATCAGCTAATGGTAGATTCTCACTGTTGGTCTATGCAGTGTTTAATATTAAATTATACCTTTAACTGAAAACCTGAACAGTATACTTTATCACAAGAGCAGAGAGCAGGGCAATCGTTAAGAGTAGAAGGAACACGGGACACCTGGGTGGCTCAGTCTGGAAAGGATCTGACTTCAGCTCTCATGGTTTGTGGGTTCAGGTTCAAGCCCTGCATTGAGCTCTGTGCTGACAGCTTGGAGCCTGGAGCCTGCTTCGGATTCTATGTCTCCCTCTCTCTCTGCCCCTCCCCTGCTCATGCTCTGTCTCCCTTTCTCTCTCAAAAAATAAACATTTAAAAATTAAAACAAAAAAAGAGAGAAGAGTAGAAAGAACACATTTTTGTTCCAGTTTTTGACATTTATTACAACACACTTGGTAAAATGCTCAGCAAACCTTTGTGTCTCTTCTTTTTAAATTTTGAATTCCAAGGATACCAAATCTATATGTCCAATTTGATCAGATATCTAACCCCAGGTACATATTTGTTCACTATTCCCAAAATAGGAAAAATTGTTGTAAACTAGAAAATCACCCCAGGTGGTGATTTTTAAAAGCAGAGAGGAGGTGGGTTGGGGGATGAGTTAAATAGCTGAGGGGGGTTAAGGAGTGCACTTGTGATGAGCACCGAGCGTTGTATGTTGAATCACTATATTGTACACCTGAAATGAATATTACACTGTATATTAATCAACTGGAATTTAAATAGAAACTTTAGGGGTGCATGGGTGGCTCAGTTGGTTAAGTGACCAACCCTTGGTTTCAGCTCAGGTCATGATCTCAGGTTTCATGAGTTCAAGCCCCGAGTCAGGCTCTGCACCAGCAGCAGGGTTCCTGTTTGGGATTCTCTCTCTCTCCCCTTCTCTCTCTGCCCCTCCCCCAGTTGCGCTGGCTCTGTCTGTGAGACCATGACCTGAGCTGAAGAGGTGGACACTTAACTGACCAAGCCACCCAGGTGCCCCTGAGAAAGAGAAAATCTTAAACAGGCTCGATGTTCAGTGTGGAGCCACTTGGGGCTTGATCCCACAACACTGGGATCATGACCTGAGCTAAAATCAAGAGTCAGGCAAACAACCAACTGAGCCACTCAGGCACCCTGAAATTTGAGCTTCTTTTAAAAAATGAGATAAGTAACACAATTAAATATGTTGAAAAATCCTGCTGTAAGTATTAGGAAAGTAAGAAGAAAAGAGAATGTCAAGTCTGGGGTAGTCAAAATTGTGAAAATCGTTCACAGTGAATGAAAAGCATGGGTCAGAGAAAAATGCCATTTTGCATTGTGATTACTATCAGTGACCTTCAGAACTTCTGTTTCATTAGTGTAGTGCAGAAGGTCAAAATACTTTGAGGTAAAGAGCAAGTGATGGTGAGAAAGAAAGTAAAATCAGCAAGTATAAAATACACTTCAAAATTTCGAGAGTTCTCTAAGTAGGGTAGGAAGTGATGTCATCTATTGAGAAAGAAGTAAATGGGTGGAATTGTGAGTGGAGAATAAACAGAGAAGTTCTAGAAGGGTCACTGTGCTGAATTCCCTTGGAATCAACAATATTTTGTTGTTTATAAGGACTGATTTTTTCCCCTAACATTTTAACAACTGATGGCAACTTACCATCATTGCTGGCTCAGTCTTGATGCAACTGCTGTTTCCAGCACATATGGGAACTCCATCATGGCTATTCATATTGTCACTTAAATTGAGTTATGTGCATTGCTGAAAATGTCATCAAAAAGATCACTTACTTTGTGATTCAGTATTGAAACAATAAGTTATTTTGTACTCAGAAAGGCATGTACTCAGAGCAGTGGGGCATGAATTAGATATTAATGAAGCAAATATTCATCAGGGGGGATGAACACAACTCTATAAATTTCTTGTAAAGAACAACCAAAAGCTCTAATGAGATCCAAGAATATAAGACACATGTATTTATTACCGAGTTGTTTGTAAAAAGATTGGCTATCGCACATGAATCAATGCAACTGAAGGAAAGAAAATTTGTTGTATACCTCAGAACAGATGAATGCATTTCTACCTGAATGAGAAATTGCTGTGACCACTACAACTGTAGCCCAGGATTATCTTTAAGGTGCTCCACATCCACTGGTCAGAAACTTCCAGCTAGTTGACTAATAGCACTTTCTTCCAGCAACATGTGATTCAACTGAAGAAAACTAAATAAGTATATGTTTAATCAGATAGGATAAGCTGACAAATTCTGGAGCTTTTTGACATGCTGTAAAATTATATTGTTAATACCAAAGCACTAAATGAAGAGTCCTGAGCATTGATAAAGAAAGGCAATGTATCACCAGGACACTGTGCATAACTGCCAAAGGCCAAATGCTTCCTTCATGGTGAATTTTAAACTCAAGCTACTTCTGAAAAATATCTCCTCAAAAATGCTACTCTGTACTTGCAAACATACGCATGGGCATACACACGTGTGCACGGGCATACACACGTGTGCACGCGCACACACACATGCAGATGGTTGGCGAATGGTTAAGCTGATGAATGAGATAAATGCTTTCTGAAAGTGATAACTAGGAAACTTTCTTCATGAGTGTTAATATTTTACCTCATTACAAATTCATTTTAACGTTTGTTTATTTTTGAGAGAGACAGGACAGAGTGTGAGCAGAGGTGGGGCAGAGAGAGAGAGAGAGAGAGAGAGAGAGAGAGAGAGAATCTGAAGCAGGCTCCAGGCTCTGAGCTGTCAGCACAAAGCCTGACGCGGGGCTCTAACTCACAAACAGTTGAGATCATGACCCAAGCTGAAGTCAGGTGCTTAACCAACTGAGCCACGCAGGTGCTGCAATATTTTGCTTCTTGATTTTAGTTTGTTAGTGTACATCCATTGGACTGGTTTAAAAATAAGCTTGCCAAAACTATAATGACTTGTCATTATTACTGACAATGTGAGTGAACAACTGCAACCTCATGATTTTCAACCAACCATCCATGTAGTCACCGTCTGAAGCAGGGCATGGGTCCTTGTTTTCAAAGAAAACTATCTATGAACACATTGTAGTAAGATTTATAAAGTGCCATACATTAAAAACTACCAAAAGGGGGACACCATAGGGGCTCAGTTGGTTTACCGTCCAACTTTGGCTCAGGTCATGATCTCAAAGTTCATGAGTTTGAGCCCTACATCAGGCTCTGTATTAATAGCTCAGAGCCTGGAGCCTGCTTTCGATTCTGTGTCTCCCCCTCTCTCTGCCCCTTCCCTGGTTACACTCTGTCTCTCTCCAAAAATGAATAAACATTAAAAAAATTTAGAAAAAATGCCAAATGGAAGTCAAAAGTCTACATGAAAATTTTATAGAAAATAGAGAAAGTGGAAGAAATAACTTCATTCACGACATACTTAGCAGCCCAGAGAATGGTAATTGGTATGAAAACATGCTCATTGATGAATAACTCAAAAAGAGATTCAAAAGAGGGGCACCTGGGTGACTCAGTCAGTTGAGCATCTGACTTCGACTCAAGTCATGATCTCACACTTCTGGGCTGGAGCCCCTCATCAGGCTCTGCATTAATAGCTCAGAGCCTAGAGCCTGCTTCGGATTCTGTCTCCCTCTCTGTCAGCACCTCCCCCACTCACACTCTGTCTCTCTCTCTCTCTCTCTCTCTCTCAAAATAAAGAAACATAATAATAAAAAAAATTTTTAAGGATTCAAAAGAGTGAAATCTGAAATTTCAAAAGCAAGTGGAATTGAGATTTAGAAAAGTTATATAACCTGCCCAAAGTGATTTTGCTTATAAATTACATTTAAAAATTTTTGCACATCTAAATAAGCCTAAAAGAGCTGGTTTGATAACTATAAAAGTTTTGAAAATGTAAGTTTTAAGAAGTATTATATTACAGTTCAATTGGCAAAATTGTTTCCCTTTCAACTGCACATAAAATAATGGCACTTCTAAGAACTGAGGCATCTTAAATGAACTACTCAAACAAGAATTTTTGTTATGTTATTTGCCATTTTTCTTTCTATGTATTCTCATTCATTGATTTGTGCAACCCATAATAAGTAGCGACTTTGTTCTAGGAATTCCAATAAAAACTGAGGATAAAAAGGCTAATGAGGCACAGTCTTGTGATTAATATGTTCATAGTCTAGTATAAATAACTATACTATAAGGTGATAAGACATATATAATAATGCTATTATTGGAGTGTTTATAAGGAAATCACTGGTCTCTGCTGAGAGATTTTGAGAAAATTTAACAGAGAGAATAGAGATTAAATCATCAATAAGAGTTCATTACACCCCCCCCCCAAAAAAAAAAACCCCACATATTTTGAGCAGAGAGAACAATATATTCCAAGGGCCAGTGGTAGTAAAGACTCCTAGAATATTCAACAAGTAGGGTGAAGATAAGAATCACAGAAACATCAGCAGCAGAGGAATTTCCATGGGTAAATTGGAACCAGGGTTTGAAATATCCTCTTTGTAGTAATGGGAAATATTAAAGCATTTTTACCAGAATTTTATTTTTATTTTTTTTATTGTGGCAAAATATACATGACAAAATATATAGCATTTTAACTATTTTTAAGTGTACAGTTCAGTACTGTTTCATACATTTACATGGTGGCGCTGACATTTGATTTTTGAGATAATTTTGTGGCAGATGAACTGGGAGTTCAAAGCCAGTAGAAAAAAGATGATTTAGGGGCGCCTGGGTGGCTCAGTTGGTTAAGCGTCCGACTTTGGTTCAGGTCATGATCTCACGGTTTGTGGATTTGAGCCCCACGTCGGGCTCTGTGCTGACAGCTAGCTCAGAGCCTGGAGCCTGCTTCAGATTCTGTACCTCCCTCTCTCTCTGCCCCTCCCCTGCTCACACTGTCTCTCTCTCTCTCTCTCCTCTCTCTTTCTCTCTCTCTCAGAAATAAATAAAATATTAAACAAAATTTTTAAAAAAAGAAAAAAGATGACTTAAACATTTAAATTGAGATATGATAGGATCAAAGTTAAAATTAGAGACGACTAGGGGGAGACAATTAAAACAAAGTTTGCAGGAAGAGCATCACTTGAGGGGAATACAAATGAGTTCCATTGAAGACATGTTATTTTGATATTCAGCCTATGAAACATCTGTGGGAAGCCCTTCAGTATACAATTGGAAATACAGTTTCAGAGCTCAGGGAAGACGTGGAACTAGAGTCATTAGCCTTGTTAAAGTGAATTATCTTAAGGAAACTGCATGAAAGTGAAGGAAATAAAATCAAGGACAAAATCTTGATGAAATTCATCATTTAAGAGCTAAGAATAAGGAGTCAATAAGGGACACTGTGTAGGAATAGCAGAAAAAAGAACTAAGAAAGACATTGTAAACATCAAATGAGAAAAGTATTTCAAATGGCAAAGGCATCTAACAAGCATCAAATATTAATATTCAAAGAGAATAAAGCTTCTAAAATTGTTCATTGGGTTTGACAATTGAGAGGTCATTGATGACCCTACCCAGGATTAGGTTATGAGCAGAAGTGGGCTGAAGAACAATAGCAGAAATAATAGGAATAAAAATATAAAGGAATAAGAATAATGATAGATAATATTTATGGAACACCTACATATACCACTTGTATAGTGCCACGCATTGTACCAATGTATAACATTATGCCTTTTAATTCCCCTATCAACTTTTTCACAGTAGGTATGAAAATTGTATAGGTTTAGAAGAATTATATAACTTGCCCAAAGACACATAGCTTTCTACAAATACTAATGCTGGGTTTACACCAGTGGAAAGTCTGGATATTTACAAAAGTAAGTATAAAGTATTCTTTCAGGACATTTGACCATAAATGGAGGAAAGGAAATAAATCAGTATCTCCTGGAGGAGGTAGTAGTATTGAGATAAATTCTTTTGTGTGTGGGGGCGGTTGGGGTATTTTTTTGAGGGGTGGTAGGAGGTAGAGTTGTTTTTAGGTTGAAGAAGACTTAAACTATTTTAATTAGGTAAGTAAAACAGTATTTCAATAATGCAAAAGGGAGAATAATTAATGGAATAAGAGCCCAAAGAAGGAAAGAAAATACAATTTTTAGTTCATGGGTCAAAGGTTTACTCTCTGAGAATAGGATAAAAGCAATCTCAGACACAGAAGTAAAGGAAAGAGGAATGTGTGCCATTATATATAGATAACTGAACATGGTAGAGAAGTTATGGAGAGTTTTTTTTTTTTTACTGATATTCACCTTTTCTAACTCTGAATTATGGTTGGGGATTTATAGTATAGTATAGTAAATAATTATAATAAATGTCTCAAAGAATTGGAAAAGAAGAATTTCTTTGAATTCTTTGAATATTATAATTCTATTGAATTATAGTAGTAAGCATGTTAATGGTGCAGTTTAAAGTAGACACCATAGGGGCACCTGGGTGGCTCAGTTGTTTAAGCATCTGACTTCGGCTCAGCTCATGATCTCACGGTTTGTGCATGATCTCACGGTTTGTGTGTTCAAGCCCCGTGTTGGGCTCCATGCTGACAGCCAGCTCAGAGCCTGGAGCCTGCTTCAGATTCTGTATCTCCCTCTCTCTCTGACCCTCCCCTGTTCATGCTGTTTCTCTCTCTCTTAGAAATAAATAAAACATATTTTTAAAAAATAATGTAGAAACCATAACTTTGTGTGAATAGCAATAAACATTGCTATGTGATTCATCTTTCCCAGTGTGTGAGGCATTGATGATAAAAGAAAATAGAAGGCGGTGTTTGTATTGATCCATGGACAGCGGTTGGTTCTGAGAATGTACTAGAAAGATGAGAAAGGGAGAGAGCTCAGGAGGGTGGTGAAAATATCGTAATGGGGAAATCAGTACAAGACTGCTAACTAAGCAGGGTGGGGTTAATCATAGAATTGCTGGTTGGGATCAAGGAAGAAATGTGGTGTAGAGAAAGAGACTCAGGGATATGAAATGAGTGGTGGTTGTTTGAGAATAGCAGAATTTCAGAATTTAAGCTTACAGAAGTATTCCTGAGAGTTGACTAGTTCGTATGTTCCATTTTAAAAGGATTTTGCTAAAGAAGGAGGGATGAGAGATCCCCAAATTAAAATCACATCTGGAAAACGTAATTTAAAATAAATAGGAGCTTGGGGGCACCTAGTTGGCTTAGCCTGTTGAGCTTCCAACTCTTGATTTCAGCTCAGGTCATAGTCTCAGGGGTGTTGGATTGAGTCCCATGTGTGGCTCCACACTGAAGGTGAAGCCTGCTTGGGATTCTCTCTCCCTCCCTCCCTCTGACTCTCTCCTCCATTCATGCTCTGTTTCTCTCATAAATCAATAAATATAAATAAGTAAGTAGATAAATAAATAAATAAATAAGTAAATAAAATAAGTAGGGGTTTTAAGTAATTAGAAATTTTAGTCCTGGTTGAGTGATTGACTCAGTGTATTATTCAACAGTAGCTTTGACAGAGAAAAGTAATTCTCAAGCATACAATTCCAAAAAAAAAAATATATAGAAATTCCTATGCCTAACTTCTGATTTTGTGAAAACTGATCCTTTTTCTTAGCATTCTCTGCAACAGACACTCTGCTAGTACACAGGACAGTTCCTTTTTGACCCTGAGTCCTGGTTAATGTGGCTACTACTGCTATTCTATTTCTAGAAACCAGCATTTCCCTCAAGGTTAAAACTTGCACCTGTGAGAACAGAACCATTACTCTTCCTCAAGGGTTAGTTTTTGTGTTTGTAATCAGTCACTGATGATTGGCAATGATTTTTGAGGAAATTTACTCATGTTTTCACATCTCTTTATCACTAAGACTGTTCTCAAGTACTTGCATAGTATCAATTTGCATAATGTACTCCATCAGCATTTATGTGACATTTTATTATTTCATCTTTCCTATTGCCTTTTTACCCTCTGCCTTTCGCTGCTACATGATTAAGAAGAAGAAGAAGAAGAAGAAGAAGAAGAAGAAGAAGAAAAAGAAAAGAACACTTTTAATGACAAAGGCATCCAAAGATGGAGCACAAATATCCATGTCTACTATTTTATTATTTTAGTATTTAGATCGTTTTTTTTTTAAATGTTTTATTTATTTCTAGGAGAGAGAGAGAGAGACAGCGTGAGCAGGGGAGGGTCAGAGAGAGAGAGAGTCACAGACCAAAACAGGCTCCAGGCTCTGAGCTGGCAGTCAGCACAGAGCCCGACGCGGGGCTCGAACCCATGAACCACGAGATCATGACCTAAGTGAAAGTCGGACGCTTAACCGACTAGGCCACCCAGGCGCCCCTTAGATCGTTTTTAATAGTAAATTAGGCAAGGATTCCTTGCTGAGTTGCATTTTACCCATGATTACCTTGTTTTTATCAAGAATATAGAATCTATTTGAAACTGAAATCTATACACAATTAGCCAACCTGTATTCACATATTTTCTTTAAAGCTAACTTACTTTCTAATAATTAGTATATGGCAAAATGGGGTCTTACCCTACTACCTGATCCTGTTCAAATCCCACTTGCCATAAAATCTTTCCAGATTTCTCCAGGCACAGTTAATTACTTCCTTATCTGTGTTCTCAGGAACTCTGCTTATATATGTCATTTATCACTTATTGCACTGCACTGTGTAATCTGTTTACACATATGAGTCTTTCTTTAGACTTTGACCCATCTGAGGGCTGAGGCTGTCTTGTTTATCTTTGAATCCACAAAAGCAATAAATGTGTGATTCTAATTTTATGTCATTCAAAACCAATTTTAAAATATTTTTGTTGTAGTTTGAACTATATGAAGAAAATTATACAAATCCTAAGTATACAACTTGATGAACCATAAAGTGTATTCAACTTTGATCATAAAATGATTCCCTCATGGGCACCTAGGTGGCTCAGTTGATTAAGCGTCCAACTTTGGCTCAGGTTATGATCTCACAGTTCATGAGTTTGAGCCCTGCCCTGTGTAGGGCTCTGTGCTGACAGCTCAGAGCCTGGAGGCTGCTTTAGATTCTGAGTCTCCCTCTCTTTCTACCCCTCCCCTGTTCACACTCTCTTTCTCTCAAAAATAAATAAACATTTAAGAAAATTAAAAATAAATAAATAAATGAAATGAAATGATTCCCATAGAATCACTTTCAGTTACTCCTTACTCAGGGGGACTTCTCAGGCCTATCCTTATACACTTCTCAGAGTCACTGTCCCTTTCCCTTGTCCAAAAGTAATCACATCCAGACATTTCACATCATAGATTACTTTTATAATAAATAGTAAGAAACTGTTTTACATAGTTTTTGTGATGCCGTGCTTTTTTTGGGGGGGGTAAATAAATTTGTACCTTTTCTTTTTATCACTTTATTTTATGTGCATATGAATAAAACACAAACTGGTGACAGGTTCAAGACCCAGAATAATTCAAATTTAACTATACCAATAAAAGTGTCAGGTAGTATTAATAATGTTCATCTAATCTGAACATAATGAATGTGTACACAAATACACTAAAAAGTAACTCACAATAATTATTTCTCTGATTTTTCCAGGAACAGTATAACAGACACATTTTACTTTTTATCTCAACAAACATTCATTTCTAAGCTAGGAATTTAATTGTTGCTATGGACTGAATGTTTATGTTCTCCTAAAATTCATATATTGAAGTTCTACCCTCCACTGTGATGGTATCTGGAGATGGGGCCTTCAGAAGGTAGTAAGATTTAGATGAAATCTTAAGGATTCATTTCTCATATGGGACTAGTGCTCTGACAGGAAGAGACACCAGAGCTTGCTTTCTCTTTCACCTTGAACACATAAAGAAGTCAGGTAAGTACACACCGAGAAGGCAGTGATCCACAAGCTGGAGAAACAAACTTCTGTTGTTTAAGCCACCATGTCTATGGTACTTTGTGATGACAACTCAAGCAGATGAAAGCAGTAGTATTTATAAATTTTAGTATTTGGTATTCAGATCACAAACTTCTCATATATTTGTAATAATATTTCCTTTTCCCAGGAAGTATATAGGAAGTATAGGTGAAGCTCAGCTGTGTCTTATTGCAGCTAGTATGTGAATTATTTTCTTAAAACAAATTGAACTTGGCAATTGAGAATTTGATGATAGCTCCTTTTCCAATGTTAATGTTGTAATAAAACATTGTAGAATTTAGACTGGTTCTTCCACTTAAGAGTGATTTTTTTCACTGAGGGTGATTTGGCTTTTAAGGAGGCATTTTTTGGTTGTCACAACTCATGGTGTGCTGGTGGGGTGGGGTGAGAGGGTGCTAATAAAATCTAATGGGTAGAAGTCAAATATGATGCAAAATATCATCATCCTTGCTCCAACAAAGCATTGTACAGCTCTGTCAATAATGCCAAGGTTGAAAACAACTGAATTAAAAAGAAATGTCCATAGATTCCTGTTATTTGTTAGATATTTTGATACCTAAGCTTTAATAATTTTGAGTTACATACTGTGTCATTTTTGTTTTGCTCTGCCTTTTTAATTTCAAGAGTATTAATACCAATTTATGGGAAATTAAACTAGAAATGCTTGGTACTAAAAATGCTCAAATAAAACTTCTGGTACATTCTGTCTTATACGTTTCAAGAAAAGAAAAGGCTGCCTTGCTTTGAATGTGCTTTGGGCCATACTCAGTTCCAGGGAGACCTTATTATTTATGTTAATAATTACAGATACTCTGAATCATCCAGATACATTCTTCATCTCTTACTAACACTCCTGAATTTTATTTCATAAATTATTAGATACTAATTCTAAGCAATTATTTTCTTAAACTTCAGCTTGACTAAATTTGCATTCCCTATTTGTGTAAATTAGCAACATGAGAAAACTTTTCTAGTGCAAATACTTGATATAGTTTACTTTCCAGAGCATGGGTCATGGAAAATATCTATGCTTGAATGCCTTTTGGCTTTTTAAAAATGGATACATTTAAGCAGTGATTCTTTATATGACTTTGCCAAAGGTAAAACTCCAACTAATGGTGTCACTTTAGTAGAAAAATGCAGCTGTTTACTTCTTACCGTGCTTTATAATAAGGCATGTATATTAGTAAAGAAGGAGAGGAGGAAAGAGGAAAGAAAGAGCAGCAGAGGAGACAGATTACAGGGGGCTGTATATATTATCATCCCGAAGTCAGTAGGGAAGGCTGCTAAATGCTCTTACAACTCTAATAGCCTATCTCATGTTAATTCTAGCCTGAAGCTTCCTGACACTTCTTGTTCAGAGATAATGGGGACAAACTACTCTTTTTTTTTTTTTTCTGGTTGAGCAGCAGATTTTTTTTTCCCAAGGACGTCAAATAAATTAAGCAGTCTTTGCAAACAGCAATACAAAAGCCTTTTGCTTTGTAGGAATTTCCAGTAATAACATGCAAGAGTTATTACCCTTGATACTTAGTAGATTTTTTAATGGCTAGCAATAATCGTTTTGATTGAATATTGGCTTATAATAGGCTTGTAAAGGAATTCAAGCACCCTTAACTGCTTTCAACCTTAGCTTCATGTGCCTCGGGAAAATCTTTCAAACAATAGATCTTGGAGTCATTAACGTGGACATATTTTATAAAAATGAAAGTTAATACCTATTAACCTCAAAATTGAAGCCAATTAAAATTGACTCTTTATATTAATTTTTAATCATTCAATATATTATTGATTGTCTTCTTTGAAAGAGGAAATTATTTTATGGCAACTTGCAATTCAATTTCCTTAGACATTCAACTTTCTTTTAAGCCAAGAAATTTCATAGTTTTTATAATTCCTCATATACAAATCAACCTGGACTCTGTGTACTGAATGCCTCATCTAAATACTCCAGTTTCTTTAACCAGCTGCCAAAAAAAGGGGGGGGGCACTTTTTTGTTTGTTATAAGGAATATAAGAAAACACATTGTTTGAAATATTGGAAATCAAGGTTGTTTTAATATTTTGTTTGATATTTATGTCTCCTCAGTGAGGATGCTTCTAGGCTATACTGTTTTACTAGACTTTGAGAGTAAGAAATACTCCAGAGGCTAATCTGCTGAAAAATATGTGAAGTGATTCCACTCAGAGGCTGTGGAATCCACTAAAAACTCAGCTTCCACAGCATGAAGGACTGCAAGAGAAGCAGGTTTGTGGCTAAATTGGACTCTGAAGGATTATGAAAAATGATTTCTTACTTGTTGTTTTATCACTTCCTAGCTATCAGGACAGGGTAGTATCAGTAATTGAAAAACACACGAATGGAGACTCTGGAGTATTTCTGCCCAAAGGACACTAGAGCATAAAGCTATGGGGAAGATGGTTGTACATTGAAAGGTCTGCACCAACTACTCTTTTTCTCCTTTGAAGCCATCGATGGTAAAAATGACAGAATCTCGCAAATTGCCAAGGAATTTCCATTACTACCAGCTTTTTTTTTTCAGCCACCAAATAGAGCACTTCTAGATTACTCTTGCTATTTTCCCATGTAGATATTAATATTTCTTTAGCTTTCATTGGTTGATGATTTTGCTTCTATTCTGTATGTGGAGTATTGAACTGTTTACTATGCCTTTACTACATGGAAAGAGTCCACTGCCTTCTGGAATATATGCAATTTCACCACTACATAAGCTTCATTAGGTTGGGAAATCACATAACAGGTCTTCATTTAATAGTAACTGAATTCATAACGAGATGCTCACATATTCTTGCACATTTAAAAAGACTACCTGAATGAAACAGTACTGGAAAACAAATTGATTAGAAACCAATTGGTCATAATTTTAGGATTACTTTTTGACTTATATGCACAGAATTAATGGCAATGACCCATAATCAGTAGAATACATTTGTTAAAATGTGCACCAGTGCTGTGGTTGGGCTATGCCCACTCTTCTACCATCACAAGGGCACATTTGTAATATTGACTTCTAGGGCTGATGATAAGATCTGTCACCTTAAAATATAACCAATGGGGGTAGGGGAAATTAACTGTTCATGGTATAATTGAAACATATGACTTTAGATTAATTAGTATCATATTCTAAACAGGCATTTAAATAAACAGTAAACTCTGGATTATCCACAACATTCACATTAATGAGTAATCATCTGTCTTAACATTTCTCCCTCACCAGGTTTGGTTCCCCCACCCCTCCTCAGTATCTTTTTCCTACCATTCTCTAACTATCTCAGGACTACAAGCCTCCCTTCTCCCCTCCACACACCCCCTGCAATGATGTCTCAGGCCAGACTCTTTGCTGACACCTGCACTAATAGCAGGGTAGATTATCTACTGTTCTTAATTATCTCTCCCACAGCTTGCCTCCATTAGCTTGGATAATTGACTGTATATATAACATTCATAAGCAGAACAATGTGCTATAGAAAAAATTAAGAGAGAGAAAAAATGAATCTTTAGTTTATATAAGATTAGCTATGTGCGGTATCAGACATTGTATAGCATCTGGAGTTTTGGGGTGAACATCTGGTTTTCTTTTTTGGGAAAGTCATTAAGAATTTGGAATGTGCTTTCAAAGGGTAGGAGGAAGTGCTGCATAAATTCTTCATTGAAAAGATACTCAAGGAATGGAGTTTCAGGAGAGAAAGTTGCACTCTCACTCATGAGAGGACTGGAAACAGAAATTGATGAGAGTTGATGAAGAAGAAAGGGACTAGCCATGAGTTACAGAGCTGTTTCAGAGGCCTAGAGAAGGTGAGACATTAAGTGGAAACTGGTAATCAACA
The DNA here is from genome assembly GCF_003009895.1 of Hyaena hyaena. NCBI lineage: Eukaryota > Metazoa > Chordata > Mammalia > Carnivora > Hyaenidae > Hyaena > Hyaena hyaena. Next base: position 154,810 of record NW_024082048.1, on the reverse strand, counting down.
CAAAAATTGCAGAGGAAGAAGAAAAATATATTTCCTTTATTGAGTCAATCCAGTTGATTGCCCCTATAATTTGTGTCCCTATGAAATGGGTAGTCATCCCTACTACATGACTAGTAAATTCAAGTATTGAATAGATTTAACAATTATCCCAAGTTGACAAATGATGACACTGGCATTTAAACTTAGAGAGTCTGAGGCTTGGGGACGCACTGTGATGCAGCATGCTATCTGTACCATTTGGACTATTTCAAAAGTTATAGGTCAAGGTTTTATTGCTTTATAAGGCAAACAAATAGGGGTGCCTGAGTGTCTCAGTCGATTGAGCATCCGACTTCAGCTCAGGTCATGATCTCACGGTTAGTAGGTTCGAGCCCCGTGTCAGGCTCTGTGCTGAATGCTTGCTCAGAGCCTGGAGCCTGTTTTGGATTCTGTGTCTCCTTCTCTCTATGCCCCTCCCCCACTCATGCTCTGTCTTACTCTGTCTCTCAAAAATAAATAAAATATAAAATAAATAAATAAAAGCAAACAGCAATACAAATAAACATAATGCGAAATTATTACTATGAGTTTATATTGCCTTAAATATGTAAATAGTAAATATACGTAGGAAGAGTGAAAATGAAAATAAATTTGTGACTTAGTTGTCAAAGCACTTCCTTAAAAGAAAGGAATCTCGGGAATTTTAGATAAAAGCAGGATTAAAGAATTGTTCACTAGGAAAGTAATAAGTCAACAGTTCGTCTTTCTTCATGTTATATTAAGTAATAATGCAAACTTCTTTAATTTTACATATTTTAAAATTAATTTTCATAATAAAAATAAAGGTCATTTATATGCTTATCTGTTATGAGCATTTCAGATAACCTACTATGACTTTCTGATATAGCACTATTGAGGTTCAAGGGGAAAAAAAAGATAGAATATTGCTCTCATGCCTCTTATGGGTTTGAGTGTGCGAAGTGATTAGTTCATAGGTCTGGTGTGAGACGTAGTTGCTTAAAGCTTTTTTTTTTTTTAATGCAGATTTCATCTTGCTTTGTTTTGCATGCTGCTAGAAGTGTTTGAAGCTGAAAGGTTTTCATTTGTGTTTCTGCTGACTTGCACATTTCACACAATAGGCCTTGTTATTAAGGGTCTTATCATGGTCAGTGCAATTTGCAGTGTTAGCTAATTTTCAAAACTAGTAGTGAATTTGAAATTAATTACAGACTATTTTGGGTTCATTAGTGTCCATGAAGTGTTTTATGCCTGTTTGTTTTTAATTGATTAGAAGGGACAAAAGCAACAAATGCTGCTTTTGCCCATATGCAGAAACGAAGTGGTGCAATCTTCAACTGAAACAGTGATGGTAGTAGCAGCAGAGACAATATAATCAAATGGTTTGGGAATGAGAGAACACTTGCATCTATCCTATCTGCCATTTGTGCATCCCAAAGCACGGCGGAATAAGAGGGACAGTGCTAAAATAATTAAATGACAAAAACAAAAAAAAAATAACACAAGTTTTGCAATTTCATGCATATTTACCAAAAGAGGTCAAAGTTCTAAGCATTCCATATAATCAAATAATTTATTAGGTTTGTGACGGTAACTGCTTACAGCTAAACAACTTGTAGCTTAATTGCTTCTCATACTAGAGTAGAGTTAGAAATGTCTTTCTGCCCCCTATCCCCAAAGCAGGAAACCCAGCCTCAGGCACTGCAAGTGCTATACAGGAAACAGTAGGTAGCATAATTCAGCCATGTCAAATTAATGTTGCTATCCTGGGAACACAGATAGCATAATGAAGGAAGAATAAGGACATTTAGGAGAAAGAGTCCTTCAGTAGGACATCCCTCCTGGTTTCTATTTATGTGCATAAAATAATGATTTATATCTCATTATAAATAACATTCTGGAAAGTAATTTTAAGAGACTAGATATACATTTTAGATTCATCCATTCATTTCTCTTCTTTTTAATATTTGGTAATTCTCTATCATAACTATCAAAGTCTCTAGAAGGGGTTGGGGTAGAGCATTGTATAAAACTTGAGAAGAAAATACTGAATTAAATATATTTGTGTGTGTGTTCTATGTATAAATCTCCTTGTAAGCCAAGTCCATGACTGCTCTTTGCTCCTGTGGTTTAAAGTCATCCTCGCTCTTGTGAGATGATAGATTATCAGCAAAGAGAAACAGCAGGTTTGAATTCACAATGATAGATAATGGGCTGAAAAAAAGTGTGTTCTTGAACTTGGTTGAACAGCCAGCCTCATCACTTGAGACATTTAAAAATACACTGGATAAAGGAAAAGAAAATGCCCTTCAGGGAAAATCATTTTCTATGTGCATAGATAATCTGTCTTTTCAAGATTTTGTTCTCTATGAAAAGTGGAACTAATGATATACCAACGGGAGTCTGAGAGATCTCCTTTAAACTCACACACACAAAAGCTGACAACTGCTATGTGAGAGTGGCAAAAAGGTAGCCTGTCCTCTAACACTGGGTGAGGGGTGACAAATCTGGGATGAGCTTGGCTATGCCCATTGGGTACCCCTTAGCTGAGCAGTCTAGTGCCACACTCTAGGCTATATCCTTTAAATACTATTTGTATAATTCACAGAGAAAAAATAGGGAGGAACAAGGAGTCATTCATACAAGTGATTAGAAAATTATCTAAGACGGTTTTTACTTTTCCATAACTCAAGAAGTCATATTTTGGTGCATTATGATGACCTGTGTAGAAATGACCTCCTTGAAATATTCAACAAAATACACAAACATACTGATATAGGAGACTTCCTAAATCATCACCAGAAAAAATGCTAAAGACACAGTTCTCAAACTAAGTTTCATATGATGAATACAATTTAGACAATTATATCTATGCAAGGATTAGAGTAGTAGCTTTATTTCCAAAACATTCTTGGACACAAGTGCAGTGGTGATTAAAAAGAGAGAGACAGACTGAAAGTCATCTTACTCCATTATTTGTTTTAATCAGCAATAGCAAATGAGATATGACCTGTTCCAGATATTTGAATTTCTTAATGTGTTGTAGTAAATAGATTGTTATTCATATTATAATAGATTGGACTCATTGCCTGGGGAGGGGCACTGCATTATAATTAAAATGTTGCCAGAGGGGTTATGAGAGAATATTTCCCCAGGTTCTAAACTACTTTACCAGAGAGTTCATTGTGTTTTATAAACATTTATGTGTTACCATTGAGTAAACTTTCCAGGTTTTGATTTTTATTGCTGTTTCTGAGAGAAGCATGAAGGCATTTTATATTCTCTCTTCAAACACACAGTGTATCTGTAACTAAAAGCAGGTTAGTTATAGAAAGAACTAAATACTGCAAAGGTAGATTATCAGATTTTTATGTACTTCTCAACACTGCAGATAAAAATGTGCTCTAGAAACCTTTCCAATCAGTTTCTGGGAAAGGTTTGTATAAAGAAAAGTTGTGTTATCTTCACCTGATCCCCAAGTGGCCTTTATTTCCCATTTTCATTTTTCACAATACTAATTCAGGCTTCTTCTACAGGGGCAAGGGGTGTTTGCCCAGAGCAAGGATCACCTTGCTGATTCCCCTCCACCCCCAATTCATCCCTGGGCTGCGCTGGTCCCTTTACAAGTTACTGACTAGAGCCAAAGAGATGTGAGAAGTGGGAAAAAGAGCTTATTGACCAGCACAGTTGGATTCCAGGGACCGTGCCCTGGAGGCCTGGTCGTTTTGCCAATATAGATACTCACTGGTGGATAGTTTCCTGGGTTTCTCAGGTACAGGCCTTGCTGGGGTCCTCTGACTGCAGTACTTCTGAGGTGGGCAATAATGATCTCAAATAGTCCATCCTACTTATGATCCCTCTTTCAGGCCCTGAGGCATCCAGAGGTCCATCCTTCTGTGGAGTCAGGACAACCCACCAGGCAGTCATCTATGTAACATTTAAAAAGGGCTTCATCTTGCCCTCAAGGCAGAGAACAACATATACCTTTCTTCTGCCTTTAGTAAACTGTCGTAGCCTCTTTATTCTGCTAACCAGTCTTTTTTTTTTTTTTAATTCTCAAAGTCCTTTATTTTACAAGGTGTCCGTTTGGGGGAGGGGCGCCGAAGGACTAACGGGAAAAGGGCGAAGTAGATAAATATGCCAAATTTTTTCTTTTTTTCTTTTTAAATCAAATATTTATAAACAAGAGAGCATACATTAATTACATAAGAAATAGATTTCGAGAGTAGCGTAACTCAACATGCCATCATTAGCGGCAGCAAATGAAACAGAGACTGCGATGTCAACGCTTAGCTTCCACCGACTTTTTAAGATACAGTTCTGGTATCCGTATGACTAACAAACTTCAAGGGCCAACTGTTTCTCTTAATGATCCTTCCACTTGGTTTATATGAAGAGAGGAAAAATAACCTTTCCCTTAGCCAATGCTCGGACGTGCATGCGTGGGAGGAGGGTGGATTTTAAAGCACTCCAGAATTTTTCACTACAACGTCAGTCTGGAAGTGGGTAATAGGTTGAGAGGTGCAAATCAGGTTTTGCCACTCTTTCGGTAACTTTAGGTACAAAGTGCATTACCTCATTTTGGGAATGTGGCAACATACAGCACCTATTGTTTTGTTCCTGACCTTGCGTAATCAGCTTGCTGAATAAGTTAAAATCCTTATCTATGTAGCTGTGGGTTTGAATTTTATCCTGAAGGCCACAGAGAGTCATGATATAATTTTAGGGAAATGAAATAAATAAATTATACCGTAGTGAGTTTGTTCCAGCAGCAGGATAGGCAATGGATCCAAGGAAATGAAACATATTTTAAGGAGATGTGTCAGGGCACAGTTGTAGTAATTTAAATAAAACTTAATCAAGGAATTAGAATCTGTATGACTTGATTATTTACTACAGACAGGGAGTGAGAATGAGAGGAGGCCTCAAGCAAGGTATCTGGCTTAAAAAAAAACAACAACGAAGTGATGGGGTCAGTTAAGTATTACAGACAGCTGTGTATTTACACACATATATGCATACTATCCATGCTAACATTAATGTATATCATGTAAATTCTTGATGAATCCTTTTGCCACTTTTATTTAAGAATCCAAGTTGGAGGGCTCAGAAAGACGCAGGTGACCTCCACTGTAAGTTTCAGGCAAGATTCTGGTGCTTAGGACAGCAAAACAAATAATAAGCACTATTTGTATGTTTCTACAGGCATGATTAGAGCCTTCTAGATCATATATACATACCTTCAGCTAGAGATCATGGGCATGTAACTGAAATATTAACTTTATACTACAATATTATGCTGGAGTTTGGGAGGCCAATTCAGGAAGTTTTTTTTTTAATGAAAAAAACATTTTTAACCTCTGCAATGGCTACTTCTGTTGCACCAGTTTAAAGTAAAAAAAGAACAGGGATTTGACTTGTTCACATGGAATCAAGAAGCTTTAGCCTGGAAATATTTTCTTGTGAATCAGCAATCAAATAATTTGAGTGATGGCTAAAATATCTCAGGGCTTTCTGAAGCCAAGTGGACTGCTGCTGTTTTTATGCTTCTACCTCCTTGTTAATAGTATTTAGAGAAGAACTCAGAACCAAAGAGAAAGTCAGTTTGTCAGTTATAGAGCTCATGACGTGTACCCTATACTTTGATTAGGCCTCAGCTCAGTTAAAATATCCAACTTTCTGAGACATTTACTAACATCTGACTGCAGGTATTTAATGACAGCCATACAAGCCAATTACCAAATTAGGGACAAAGTACCAGTTTTCATGTAAACAAACCATCCACATTTTGATCATAACTATAGCTTTTCATTTGTGTTTTATATATATTTGTTATAAACTATGTAAATACAACATTGATTGAGGTGTTATTTTCTAACTTTCAAATTCCAGATTATTCAACTATTAAGGAATATTAGTGGTATTAATATTTTTAAAACAGGAAACAAAAGTTAGTTTCCTTCATTGTTTGTCTTTTATTTATAATTTACATCAAAAATAGAAGAGAGTAAAATACTTTTATGTCCCTACTCCATTCCTATTTTGCTGCTAATTACAGCGTTATGATAAAATCTTCTTTCCTAAAATTAAAGATATTTAGAACAAGACACAGGAAAATATTTATGTATTTAAAAAAAGAAGATGTCAGCAAGTAGAGAGTAAGAGGGCCACTATTCACTCTCAGGTCCTACTGTCCATCATTAGTGGTTTAGATTTAGCTAATTTCTACCGGGATCTGCAAAGAGCACACTGTGACTAATTATCTAATCCATACCTCTAGGGTTTTAGTTATGGTCTCTTGTTCAGTTAAAAATATTCACATGCAATACAAGATTTACTGTAGCTCTTAAAAAGAATTTTTGGTACATTGACTAATAAGCACAGTTAGCTATTGTATTAATTGACATTAGTCAATTAATTCCTATTTGGAATACCCCAACAAGCAGTGGACAGTATGAAAATAGATATCCTATTTTTCAAATGAAAACATATTTTATTCATAATAAAGTATGGGTAGACGTCAACTGAATTCATTGTATCATGATATTATTAACATTTAATAAGATTATCTTTAAAAGAATAACATGAGAATTATATGATTAATTAGCCACAAACACATTTTTGAGCTTCTTTCACGTTTCAAGGCTAAAATGAGCAAAGATGAGATAAGCATAGCGTGTTTATTTTTTCTTTATCCATTTAACAACCACATATAATTTACTCTGTGGCAAACATTGTTATAAGTGTTTATGAATATCAGCAACTTTAATCCTCATAATAACCCTAGAGATACTACTATTGTACTCATTTTACTAATGCAAAAATTGAGGCAAAGAAAAATTGAGACAAAGAAAGATAAAGAAACTTGATCAGGGTTACATGGCTAATAAGTAGCCAAATGAGGATTCCAACCCAGAGAGTCTGATTCTTACCATCCATGTATTAATGACACTTCTATAAAGTAAGTTTGTTTCCTGAGTTTATCACATTGATATCATTAAATCTTTGGTCTTATATTTCAGAAAAAAATACATTATTTCTTTTCTTAATACCATGAGATAATTTCCCTGATAGGGACTATGTTCAACTATTCTATGTAATCTTTTATATGATTTTGTACTCATAATGCTCAGAGTTAATTTTACCATTTTTTCAAGATCTAAAGTGATGTTAGATATCTAGATGAAGGCTAAAGATGTTTTTTCAAATATCTGACATGTAGCCTAACCAATGCTACATACAGAAAAGTTCTTGAATACTTGAGCCACTAATATTATTTATTGTATTATATAATCTTTTATGCTTATATGTATGTACATATTTAACACTAAAATTCATAACACTGAGAAACATTCTAAATGTTCAATATTTAGTTGCCTAAAACCCAAAGTGAAGCAACAGATGGAGGGGAGGATACAGAGAGTTGCCAGGGGTGATTGCTAATTATCATGTACTACTGTAGGCACCAGAACTGTATGTAAATTGTCGGTTGTATATTATATTTATCACCAATGTCATCTTTTATCTGCAGGCTATTTTCAGAAGCTAAGTACTCTGCCCAAACTATTAACCACTTCATTTAGTCCGAAGTGGAAAGGGGGCTTTTATAAGTAGGAATATGTGGAGGTGGCAGTCGAATTCATAATTTAGTAATGCATCATGAATCCTTAACTTTCCCATTTAAATATTCTACTATGTGGGAAAATATAGATTCCCTTTCAACAGTATGGCATAAAATATTATCTACAGAAAATAAAAAATTATCCTAGTGTGGCATAACACCAAGGTATTATTTCTCCGTCAACTTTTAGCTATATTATTCCTGAGGGCAATATTTAATGCTACCATTATAGAATACTTTGACAGAACATAATTTCTGTAAACCTGAATGCTGCAAGGGATATTTTTTTTGTGATAAACTCACCCTTTTCGTGGGAAAATTAGATGAGCTTTTCTAAACATAGGAGGTTACATTCTATGGAAGGAAATATGACTAATATCTAGACAAGACAATACAATGTCAGTTGATATGATATGATGCCTGCAATATTCTATTAAGAATGTATCCAAATTTTATATGTTAAAGTGAAAAATGTAGATAGATAATGACTAGAGATTTAAGTGTAGGCAGCACTTTGAAACTATTTTTAAAGTTAAGAGAATGAAATTAAATAGCAAAAGAATGTTATAAAATAGCAGGTATCCTGACAAGTGTTTGAAGATCAAATGGGCTAAACAAGCTCTAAGAACCAAATTTTGGGGGTGCAATAACAGTGAGTATGCATGTCTAACCTGTGTCTTTTCCTATGACTTTTCTCCTGACTTACACCTTTGAGAACAGAATGAGGAAGAAAAAGTGAAAAGTAGTTTACCTTCAGGTACACATTACAGAGGTTATATAGTACAAACACTCAGAGCAGTGAAACAGATTATCAGGGTTTCAAGACAGGTTTCTTTGCCTAGAAAGAAACTCTGTAGGGTACACATGGGTCAGCTCTGGCATATATGAAGTCAGTAGGCTTATTCTGAGGGCTTTTGAGCATACAGCCTGCCAGAACAGTTGATAACAAGTAACATAAATTTGCTTCAGCATGCTGGAAAGAAAATAAAGGACAAACCTGTGTTATTGTCTACATTTCAGGTGAAAATGTGAAAAGATTTGGAATTGGACAATTAGGAAAAATGAAAGGCAAATTAAAATGGGGGAAGATCGTAAAAGGGAAAACACAAATAATGATCCAAATAAATGCACGTTTTTAAAAAAAGTTTTTATTATTTATTTTTGAGAGAGACAGAGAGAGAGAGAGAGAGAATCAGAGAAGAGAGAGAGAGAGAATCCCAAGTAGGTCCTGTACTGTGGGACAATGTGGGGCTTGATCTCATGAACTGTGAGATCATGATCTCAGCCGAAATCAAGAGTCAGACACTTAACTGACTGAGACACTCAGGTTCCCCCAAATAGATGCAAATTAAAACATGGATGATGTATTGTTCTTTGTTCATCAAAATGAAAAGATTCTTAAATGGTAAATTAAAATATATCACCATGGATCGTTACAGAAACCACATAGTCAAAAGTATTTTCATAATAACATCATGACATCATTTGTCCTTTTCACTCTCATTCCCTCACAAAAGTACTGTAGGGTTTTCTAGAGCTTATTTAATGTGTGATGAGTCATCACTCTGATAGCTAACAGAATGTTTATGTGTTTACAATTTTTTCTAGTTTTATTGTCTAATATGATAATAACAGATAGCACTGAATCACAGAAACAAAAGCTCTCTGGGGTCTTCAATAAGTTTTCAGAGTCTAAAGGGGTCCCAAGAGGGGTGCCTGGGTGGCCCAGTCAGTTAAGCATCCGTCTTTAGCTCAGGTCATAAGATTACGGCTTTTGAGTTTGAGTCCGTCAGGCTCTGTGCTGACAGCTTAGAGCCTGCTTCATATTGTCTCCATCTCTCTCTGCTCTCTCTCAAATATGAATAAACAAAATAATTAAAGGGGTCCTGAGACCAAAAAGATCAAGGGCTACTTATATAGTTGTAATGAGCCCATCAACAATCTTTCAGAGGTTAGAAACTACTTAGTTTGAATCAGGAACCTTAAACACAGTAATTTCTTTGATCTAGTACTTCAACTGATAGCAATCAAATTTCAAGTAATCATCAGAATGCAGACGGCCTATCATTTCTAATGATAAATATCATATTAATTTAACAACATCTTGGAATTATCTCCAAAATGGAAATGTTTTAGTAAATGCTACTAAATCCAGGAAATCAAACATTTAGAGATTTAAGAAGTGGTTTATAAACAATATGGTTTTAAAATAATAAATCCTAATAAAATGATTGTTTATCTGCCTGTCTGGGGGCAGAATTGTGTCGTGGTTAGAAGTATGCCCAGTATAGGCACGGTGCCTGGGAGCCTGCCACAGCTTAAGCTGGTGGCTATTATGTGAAATTTTACAGGCTACATAATCTTTTTCAAGCTCAGACTCTAGATCTGCCAAATGAACACTACAGTGGTACCTCCAAACAGTTGTATTAAATGAGATGTAGTATGTAGCATTTATCATGAAGCTTGGCATATTGATCAATACATGTTAGCTATTATAAATGACTATGTAAAATATTGGAAATCAAGCTAAAAAATTCATTCATTTAACAAATGTTTGCTAAACACCAACCATATGCTGTGCACTGTTCTAGGCACTTGAGTCAGATTGGTGAACAAACAAACAAAAACCCCAAAATACCATTCTGGAACATACATTAGAGATGATTGATTCTCTTTGGATGGTAGGGTTATAAGTAATTTTTTCTGTAGATGTTATCATATTTTTCCAAATTTTCTATCATGAACATATTAATTTTAGAAGAAACTAGAAACATATGTTAAACATAGAAGAAGTAAACAGTTTCTATTTTTGATCGATTTTTCCATTTTTATTAAATTTAGAAAAACCTAGGGGGGCCTGAGTGGCTTAGTCGGTTAAGCGTCCGACTTTCGCTTAGGTCATGATCTTGCGGTTTTTGGGTTCGAGCCCCTCGTCGGGCTCTGTGCTGACTGCCAGCTCGGAGCCTGGAGCCTATTTCAGAGTCTGTGTCTCCCTCTCTCTCTGACCCTCCCCTGCTCACGCTGTCTCTCTCTCTCCTAGAAATAAATAATTTTTTATTTTATTATTTTATTAAAATAATAATAATTTAAAAAAAAATTTAGAAAAACCTAAATTTGTGAAGAAATTATGTGGTTTAGTTTAGAAAAAAGAAAGACATTTTCTAAGGAACTATAATTAGCAATAATCCAATCTCTAGCTGATTTTTAAACCAGTGGAATTAAAATAATTGTACAATATCTAACGAGCAGAATTTAAAGATAGGTTAAACATATTAAATGAATGTCAAATAGTTAGTGATCAATTAAATAAGTAAAAAGATGCTTCAAGCTTTCTGAAAAAATTCAATATTCATAAAATATTGTTAATGTTTATAGCCTCTGATAAAAGTAATTCCATTTCCAGTAATCTATGACAAATAAATTATCAGAAAAATTAGAAAAAACAGGTGAAATGACATTTATCAAGGTACTGATTTCTAAAAAAACAGAAAGAAAAAAGTAAGAAACAACTTCCATATTAAATGAGAGGGAAAGTTTAATTGTCAGACAGTTAGGAAATAGAATCTAATATAGCCATTAAAAATGAACTTCAATGACTCTGAGGAATAATTTCTAATGATGGTGTTATGGACTGAATGCTGTGTCCCCCCCAAATTCATATGTTGAAATCCTAATCCCCAACATGTGGTGGTGTTAGGAAGTAGGCAGTTTAGGAGTAATTAAGTTATGAGGGTAGAGCCCTCAGAAATGGGATTAGTGCCCTTATAATTCTCTGGGAGACTCCAGAGAGTTCCCTGTATTAACTATGTACAGACAGAAGAAGAAGATGGCTATTTATGAACCAGGATGCAAGCTTTCACCAAACACTAGACTTTGGACTTTCTAGTCTGCTGAACTGTGAAAAATAAATGTTTGTTGTTGAAGCTATCCCATCAATGGCATTTTTGTTATAGCAGCAGAAATAAGTGAAGACAGATGAGAAAATGTTCATGATATAATATTAAACGGAAACTCAGGCTGAAGCATGGTATAAAAGTTGGATCTTCACCATACACTGCTATAAACATGCACACTCACTCACTGCTCCTCCCCATATACTCAGAAAAAAGAGCCTGAAAGGAAATACTCTCAAATATCGCATCAATTATATTTTCAGATATTTTCATGTAAGCGTGTATTTTTATTTTTATAATCTGAACAAATAGGCCTAAGAATGAAAATAGCATGAATATGCCATTTATCCTGAAGACTATTCTGTTTTCTGATTTTTAAAATAAGACTATACAATCTCAGATCCTTTTGAAAGAAAAACACTATCAGTTTCCATGACAAACCTGTCATCTTCAGACTTTCTTTGATCCTAGGCATCCACAGTCAACATGTTACCAAGTCCTGTCATAACTGTTATATATCTTTAAATAGAGCCCCAACTTTGTCCCCTCCCTACCCTATCTTCTCCTGTTTATCATAAATCTACATCCTCAACCTTCTTTACCTGCTGTGTTGCCTCCGACTGCTCACCTTATCACTTTCTCACCCTCCAGAGTCCCCAAAAGAACTATCCAGTCAGATCACTTCCCTGCCTAAAGTCTTGCAAAGATTATGTTGTTCACATAAAAAAACCAATGCTCTCATAATTTGATCCTTCATTATTTTTCCAGCTTATATTTTACCAATCCTACCTGCAGCCTACCAAAACATTTGCTTTTCCAAACACAAACTCCATATTCTTTCACACTTCCATGACTTTGTACTGATTATTAACCCTCTTGAAATGTGCATCACCATCCATGACTCAATTAATTGCAATTCAGTTTCCAATATTTAGGTAAAAAACTCTCTTTTCCATTAACCCTTTTCTGACATCTCCTACAAGAACTTTGGGTGTTATTTTTCTATGCTGCAGGACTTGGTAACATGTTGACTGTGGCATAGAAAACACCTAACTTTTTCCCTGTGGATTGTCACTGTTTACTTAGCAATCTCCCTTACAGTGCATTTAAACTTGTTCATCCCCAGAAGTTGGAAAAGTATCTGGTGCTTTGATGGTTCTCATAAAGTATTTTGCCTTCAAGTGGGCACCTGGGTAGCTCAGTCGGTTAAGTGTCTGACTTCAGCTCAGGTCATGATCTCCCATTCTGTGAGTTTAAGCTCTGCATCTGTCTCTGTGCTCCAGTTTGGAGCCTAGAGCTTGCTTCACATTCTGTGTCTCCCTCTCTCTTTGCCCCTTCCCCACTCATGCTCTGTCTCTCAAAAATGAATAAACATTAAAGAATGTAAAAAAAAAAGTATTTTGCTTTCATAAATATATCCCTTCTCTCAGCTTCATTTCTCTTCTGAATTTCTCCCTCTGCAGAGGTACCTCTTTCAGAATACACCAAAAGTAGGGTTTGTGGTTAAAGAAGGGAGCTTCCTTTAAATCTCACTACTGCTTGGGAAGGGCCTTAGTAACCAAATCTCCTGATTGCCATTTCCATTTGGACTGTTATACAAATGGTTAATCTAGTATTACTTAAAAATATTCCATGAGGGGTGCCTGGGTGGCTCCGTCGGTTGAGCGTCCGGCTTCAGCTCAGGTCATGATCTCACGGTTCGTGGGTTCAAGCCCTGCATCGGGCTCTGTGCTGACAGCTAGCTCAGAGCCTGGAGCCTGCTTCGGATTCTGTGTCTCCCTCTCTCCCTGACCCTCCTCTGCTTGCGCTGTCTCTCTCTCTCAGAAATAAATAATAAAAAAATTAAAATTAAAATATTCCATGAATCTCTAGGTTTGTAGGAAAAAATAAAAGAGGACCTTCTGTGATCAATGTGGATGGTCAATATACTGAATATTCTATTGTCTCTTTGAAGAATGGCAATGCATAGACATTTGCAAAAAGTGTTAAGAAGTCCTGTAGGAAAGAAACATTTAGTTTTAACTCAGGATTTCCCAAAATTGTTTACCATGGATTTCCCTTCTAATTCAGAAAGAAATGAAATGAAGTAGGATAGAACAGGATAAGATGGGATGGGATGGATGGGATGGGTTGGGGTGAATGAAAAGGAATGGAATAAAAACAATACCTATGAACACTTCAGGGAACTATTGTTCTGAAGAAGAGCAAAATTTCCTCTAGGTTCCAAATACTGACAATGCCTTATAGATTTCCAAAGTTTTCCAGGATAGTTTTGAAAAGAGCTCATCCCCAAAATAATAGAGCTTATTGTAGAGAAAGGCCAAACTCTCCTTTCAAAGGGTTGTTAAGGATTTTAGATACTTTTTATAAAGTGCTTAGCACAGTGCCTGACACACAGAGAGGACTTAATAAAACTTAGTTATTATTACATGTGTTATTGTGTATATCTTACCATAAACCTATTGATAGTACCATCAACTTAAGATAATTTCGTTCATAAATCCTGTTTTTAGGGGCACTGGGTGGCTCAGTCAGTTAAGCATCCAATTTTTGACTTCCACTCAGGTCATATTCTCGTGTTTTGTGAGTTTGAGCCCCTCATCTGACAGTGCAGAGCCTGCCTGGATTTCTCTCTCTTTCTTTCTCTCTCTGCCTCTCCCCTGTCCATTCTCTCTCTTTCTCTCTCTCAAAATAAATAAATACACATTTTAAAAATCCTGTTTTTACTATCGAAATTATTTCTGACTGTAACATTCAAACTACTTATTTTATTCATAAATAATTTATGTGTTGCTTATGTTATAATGCCACTTGACGTTTATATAACCAGACATTTTATTATTGAACCATATTATTTTTAAGAATGATGGGCTTTATCATTGAAAATGTTATATTTTATAAATGGCATTAAGTAAAGTATCATGTCATACGGTTTTTAAAACTGTTTTATATACATTAAATTTTAAATGTATAACAATCAGATTAATGAAGTCTACACTAAAGAGGAAACTTGTAATTAAGGAATAATACTTATAGGAAATGTGATGAAGATTTAATGTATTTGATTTTAAAAGCCCATAAAACTTAGGAGAATATAGAACAGTAAGATCCTAATAAGTAATAAAATGGCATGACAATTTGCATAGCAGAAAATGAATTACTAAACATATGGAGATGTGTGGACCCTCCCTAGTACTAAAAGAAACACAAAATTTTAAAAATAATACATTTATGGTAATACAACAAAAATATAAAATAATTTAAATGCTCTTTGCTCACGAGAATCGTTTGGAATTTTTACTAATACATTCGAAATTAATAGAAATTTTTGGCAAGGCAATTTAATTTTGTGTTTACATTTTTTAAAGAAATTTTACTCTTTAATCCAATACTCTTAATCTTCATAAATTTCTTTCTTGAGAAGGAAGAAACAAATGCGTCTCAATATACATTTATAAAGCACCCAAATTAAAGATATTTAGAGCAATTATTCATTTTGCCTAGGTCAAATGGCAAGAAAACATCCTATTTCAGCCTATTTTACTCATTTAACTTGAACTATTTCAATTAATTAAAATTAACTGTTTCAAATTAATTTGGCTTTCCCAATAAAATGAAGATGAAAATTATAATAATTGATTTTTTTGTTTTAAAAATACATAAATTTCAATTTCAAGACTACACTATTATTATCTGAACTTCTTTTTTTGTGGCTTTTTCTTTTAAATCCTCAGAACTGCATTTCTAGACTAGATTGTGAACTTATTGCCAGATATACTTCCTAGAGGACAGGGGGTCTCATTTATCCTTAAACCCTCTGTGCTTAGCTGGGTAGCTGAAATGCAGAACACATTTAATACATGTTTGTTGACTGAATCTATAAACGAACAACTTCTAAATATTACCTCTCCTATTTGGAAGTTTTGCTTTCTATTTTCTTCAAGGACATATACTTTGTATTTTAGATTGGTTGTTTCTATTTAAATATATTCAGACCCTAAGGGATTGTTTCCATCTAATTCAGACGGTTCCAATCTTAAAACAAACACAATCTTTCAAATCATCTACCGTTACTAATTTTTGGCCATTTTCCATATTTCCTTTTCT
Source organism: Hyaena hyaena (assembly GCF_003009895.1). Lineage (NCBI taxonomy): Eukaryota > Metazoa > Chordata > Mammalia > Carnivora > Hyaenidae > Hyaena > Hyaena hyaena. The sequence continues at coordinate 139,192 of NW_024082048.1, read as the reverse complement.
TTGTCTCAACTTCTGGGATAATTTGTTGTCTAATTTTTTAAACCTAAGCCGTAGTTTTGTGATAGAATGAAGAGTTGACAGGGATTTTTGAGACCTAGTAATCCAAACTTAGAGATGTAATAACTGAGTGTCAAATAATTTGCCATTATAAAAATAAGTAATGTCAACATCAGCACTAGAACCCAGGTCTAGATTGCATTGCCCCAGATTCAAGTATAATCCTAAATTTTGTTTTATTTTTCTCTAATATTTTTTTCTTTTATGTGTTCATTCATCCAAAAACCAAACAATGAAGCCATACTTTTTCCAGGCCCTGTGAGAGTCATCATTAGTCCTCAAGAACAAGTGAAAGGTCATCATTTGAATACATACACTTGGCAGTTAAGGGTATGGAAATGGTCTCTCCCTCATGTATAATACTTCTAAAATTTTTTCAGTCTGTTGTTTTGTGTCTTAAACAAGCTGATTCAGCCTTGTGTTTAACACTGAATTTCTTTACTACTTTTTAAATTATAGCCCTCCCTTGAGAAACTTGATTAATTCATATTGCTGAAATTATCACTTTAGTGCAAATGACATATGGTTTCATTCTGTTTCTAGTCTCTCTGGTTTAGAACATATTTTTGAAACACTAATAGATTTCTTATTCTGGAAGCCTCTTAATGCTTTGACATTAAACATAGGCATTAAAAAATGTAGCGGTGTTAATTGAGAATGGTAATCAGGATGTGACCACTGGGTCCTATTTCATGTGAGTTAATGTAACTCAATTATGTCTGGTATCCTTTGCATGGAACTTTAACAATGAGCTATTGTTTTAATTTTATATTATTTCTATATAGAACTATGCTCTTTATAAAATAACAGTCTTTAAGGTTTTCAAAATATAAGAAATACTTAACTGCTACTATAGTTAATGCTAGTGTTTACCAGCATTCTTGAGGTCTCTGTTTTCAAGTTCAATCTTTTTAAAAGGATATTTTGATATTTTAAATGTACGTATTTCTTATAATACTCATATCTTTCTTTTTATTATTTTTTAAAAAGCCTCTTGTCCTTAAGTTTGAGAATGCAATGAAATATTTTTTAAAAATGCCCGTCGGGAGGAATAAGCAATAATAATAACAGCTGGTTATCCTAAAATGCCCATTTTAAAAACTGAGATTTAAATCTAAGACTTTTCTATACCAAATTCATTTTCTCCTACTTACATTGACTCTACCTTTGTATTAATATCTCCCAGAGCATAAAATTTGAGCAAAGGGTAGAAATAGAAGAGCAGTTGCAAGGGCTGTTAGCAGGAGATAATGAATTCGTTGTAATGACAACTATCAAGATCAATGCTATTTGACTCTGACTGGATACCCTACTACCTCTACCTTTAAAATCAATATAGATAAGGAAATGGTGGGCACTAAATCTGCTCCTGAAGTTCTGGGAAAAGTAAATTTTATTCCCGAAAATCTGGGAAGGCAACTTGCTGACTGACTCTAGTTCTTTCCCTTGTACTTTTGTTTTGTTTTTAGAGGAGAACTTTCACATCTCATGATCTGCTTTTTTGGGGGACCATTTTCTTGGTATTCTCTCGAAGTTACTCTTCTGTTACAGTTTGAATTCCATCTCTCTCTTCACCTGCCTTACCCCAACCTAGACAATACTCTTTGGCTATGTCTCTTCAGAGGCCTGTCTTATATACTAAAATTAGCCCATAGGACAGATACTTTGATTCGGCTCTTGGTCTGTGTAACGGGTTGGCAAATTTTAGCTACAAATTATAGAATAAGCCAAATTTATAGTAGCTTGCACATTAAGGAGTCAAGAAATGATTTCACATAACTGCAGTCTGTTAACAGAGCAGGCTGTAGAATAGTATGACCAGATCCTCAATAATGTCATCAGGGACCCATGCTTCCCCCACCATTGTCATCCTCGGTCTCAACTGCACACTAATCTACTTTGCTTTGTGCTCGCATTATGAAAGGAAAGAATCGTAACTTTTTTGGAAAGAAACTTTTTCAGATGTTCTCAGCTGACTTCTCATGTCTCACAAGTCTATATTGGACATGAGATTTCCATAATTGGTTTAGAAACCCATTAGGGAATCAACTACTAGTATATGGACTCTGTGAGAATAGACACTATCTAACTAGTTCATGACTATTCCCAGTGCCTAGATATTTTCTGGCACATAATAGGATTTCACTGTATAATCCTGAGTAGGTACTAAAACCCTCATGACTATTCCATGTGGCAGGTAACAAGACTTATAGATGGGAATGCTCCCAGGAAATAAGCTGAATGACCCATCTGTCCATTAGCTCACTGGGCTTTCCTCAGCTCTTTCAGATCCCTCTCCACGTAATCAACCCTGCCTTAATTCCGAGAACAATCTTGACTTAAGAGTTTAAGCCAGAGTCTTTTTTGCTTTTAATTCCTTCATCACCATATGGAATTAATAATGCCTATCTTAAAGAGTGGTATGCAAAGCATCTGATGCTGTGCCAGACATGCAGAAGGAATCTGATAAATGGTAGCATCTTTTTTTTTCTGGGCTCTTGATTAGCACTAAACTAATCAAGATCGCAATATCCCCTCAGGCTTTGTACTGTGCCACTAGTCATATTTGTGGCAAATCTGACCTGAGACCTTGGGTCACAGGTAGTGGACACTTGAGCCTCACATACTTTTGAACCCTCTCTGGTATCCTCACTCTGAAAATGTTTTTGACACCAGAATGTCTATACTCAGAGTCCTAACTGTGCTTGTCACTGGCCTCAACTTCCAATTTGTTTCCACTTTAATTCATGTTTTCATTGCCTGTGTAATTTCTTAGTTGCACCTGGGATGAGTGAACCTTGGTTTGCTCTGATTTATTCCCTTATGTGGGAGCTGGAACTACCTCAGAATTCAGTTGGTGATGTGGATTCCCATATCCAAAGACTAAGTTCCTCAAAGCCAGTATCTTCCTGCTAAAGTGGACATCCAAGGGTCATCTAACTACATTGCCCATGTTTATGCTTATCTATCTTACTGATGCACTTCATTTCGAAAGCTTCAAATCTCAAACCCAGGCATTTACTAAAAACCATCATACTTTGTAACTCTATGACTGCAGAATGGCTCTTAGCAGCCCAAACCACCTATAGCAACCATTCTGCTGTCTGAGATAATTTATTTTTATTTATTTATTTAAATGTTTATTTGTTTATTTTGAGAGAGAGAGAGAGTGAGGGAGAGAGAGAAGAGAGAGGGAAGAGAGAGAATCTCAAGCTGGCTCCTTGCTGTCAGCGCAAAGCCCTACACAGAGCTCGGTCTCATAAACTGTAAGTTCATGACCTGGGCTGAATTCAAGAGTTAGAGCTTAACTGAGTGGGCCACCCAGGTGCCTCTGGGATATTTTAAGTGCCAATCTTTGGTTCTGTTTCTACATGGGCTATTATTCACATGTCTTCCCAACTTTACACTTGACTTGACCCACTATATTCTCAAATACACAGATTTAAGGAGTTACAGAATTTTCTTCTCATTGTTTTTTTTTTTTTAAGAGAAAATATAAGACTGAGTGTGGAAGAAAGATATATTGGAAGTGGTAGAGGAAGGAGAAGGAAGGAGGAAAAGAGAAAAAGAGAAGCTTATTAAAGCATAGTTTTTAATATTAACAATCATGATTGCTAATTTCTGACTTAAAATAGTTGTTTTTAATTTTTTAAGTTGTTATTTAAACTCTAGTTAGTTAACAGACAGCGTAATATTAGTTTCAGGAGTACAACACAATGATTCAGCACTTCCATATAACTCCCAGCACTCATCACAAGGCCCTCTTTAATCTCCATCACCAATTTAACACATACCTTTACCCCCCTCCCCTCTGGTAACCATCAGTTTGTTCTCTATAGTTAAGAGTCTGTTTCTTGGTTTTCTTCTCTTCTCCCCCCTCCCTTTCATTTGTCAAAACAGTTTTTAATTATTCCTTTCATCAGTGCTCATCTTGCAGATTTTTTTGGAAGGGAAGAAAATGCTGAAAGAAAAAGTTTCTACTTTAGTTAATTCCAAATAGGTGAGCTCTTCCAACAGAGCAAGGAAAGCAAATTATCAGTGGTGAACATCTGATAACTAAATGGCACATCAGCAACTACAGTACTTTCTACTGTAGCTCAGGGGGCTCCGCTCAGTCCTGATGATAAGAACAATTTATACACTATCCCTGCTCTGGTATGTAACAACATACTGATGTACATGTTTTTGTGCCCCTTCCCATCTACTTCTATTTTTCTTCAGCATTTTGTGAGGGATTTATTTCTATTGCCCAACTCAAATGATTTTTTATACTGAAATGTATTATAAGGGTATTGGGAGAGTTTTAGAAAAATCTTCTACGTATGTTATGAGAAGATTTGCTATGCCTGTACCATGCTTTTTCCTTATTATTGAAAGCAGATTAAATTGACAAGCCTATAATTCTGTTCTCAAACAAAATACCCTGAAGTCTCTGCCTTGTAAAAAATTCTATGTAGAAGCCATACATGTCTCTTAAGATAGCTGCATGTATGCATATATGTAAATGAGCATATTTTGAATTGGCATGTGTGTGTGTGTGTTTGCATGTGTGTGTTGTGTATCATGTAAATGATAGTTCTCCTTAAGGAGGGCACTTGTGATGAGTACTAGGTGTTGTATATAAGTGATGAATCACTGAATTCTACTTCTGAAACCAATATTGCACTGTACATTAAAATTAAAGTTGAAAAAGTTGAAAAAATGCTATTTCTCTAGTTAGATATCCTTATATATTTATATATCCATATTCATATCTAATTCTAAATTTACATCATCTTAGATACTTTATGGAGCTGCTTTATGGAGGCCAAGGAGTTTTTCTGTCTTTGCTGATTAATTAATTCCAAATACCTAGATAAGAGACTATTTTGAATGAAGCAAGAAATGTTGTTAATTATGTTTTGTAAAGTATTTGGGAAAGTTTGTTCTTCAGTGTTCTAATATTAAAAAATAAAGGAGATTTTGATTGATATATTTGTACTCTTAGTGAAATAGTAATTGTGTTTAGAACATCTTCTCTAGCCCAGAGATCCAAGTTTTCCCGCAGGGGCTTAGCTATAAGTCTAGGAAAAACCCACTGCTGTCCACCTTCAGTGCTCTTTAAACCCCCTAGGACCAAAGATCCTGTGATTCTTTGAAAAGTGACTGACTCTTATTTTCAGAAGAAGTCTAACAGCAGTGTGAGCACATGAGACAGCCCCCATGTTGTTAAATTTATAAAGAAACAAACTAGCATCTAAAAACAAAAGGTCTGCATTTTCAAGTGGGTGATAGAGTATCCATGTATTTCCTAACAATGGCTCTAGGCTTCAGAATATACCTGATCTAACTGTGTGGGAAAATGAAATCAAATAAAATCAATGCCAAAGGTCGAAGAACATTAAGAAAGCACAGTTCACAAAAATCCTAAATGCGGGAAATTCCTGGGACTTCTGTGTCACTTGAAAAGACAAGTGGGTAAACACAGGGTTGGTGTAGTTGGCTGCTTTTTATTCAATATTGTCTTAAAAAAACTTTAATACACACATTTAATTTCAATCAGAAGACAGAATTAGAGGAAAGGGTTTGATTTTGTAGTTGAGACATTTTAGGTCACTCCCAGTGGTGGGAATTTTATTGATAATCTCATGTCTACGTTTTCATCTTTAGTATAGGAATCTGGACTATATAAATAACCCCTTTTCTTGGACCGCATTGCTCAGTTATTAATTTTATTGGCAGAAGTCAATCCGTTTCTGGTTCTGGAGATAGCAAGTGGTACATGGCGCTGCCTGAACGCCTACATTCCTGACAAGGAGTGACTGCACCCTCTTCCTTTCATAGATGAGGACATCCCTGGGCATTCTACAAAAATTTCAACTGGAATCAATCCTCAGTTGGCTCTCTATACTCCACTTTAGTAACACACTCTGATTTCAAAGAAATGCTGACATGTGGAAGATTAGCATGAAGGTGAGAGGGAGGAAAGAAATCATGCCAGTAAGTCCTAAACTTATGTATGTGTTGAATATTTCATGGGTAACTGCATATGGGATTGTGTTTTTTTTAAGTATGTGTAACATCTGGTTCTTTTTCTCACTGAAATCGTGTGCAGTGCTTTTTTTGTACTAAAGAGCAGATTTTCTATTGTTTCATAAATAATTTTGCTATTGTACCAAAGGCATTTGTATTAATTCAATATGGTGCATTAAAAGTGTTGTGTGGAATGGATCTGACCATATTGTTTATTGATCTTTCCACTTATTGGCTTTATGTCCATCTTCAGCCTGCAATCACATCATCTGGATGTGATATTCATCTGTGATTGGTATTCATTTGGATGCAGAAATTAGATATAGAAGGAATTTTTTTTCTCTTGTTTTCTTTCTTTCTTCCTTGTTCTTTGTTTTCTTTCTCTTTCTTTCTTTCTTTCTTTCTTTCTTTCTTTCTTTCTTTCTTTCTTTCTTTCCTCACTCCTTCCCTCCCTCCCTCCCTTCCTTCCCTTTCCATCCTTCTTTCTTTTCCTTTTTTTGAAAGGCAGAAGGGGAGGGGAAATACAGAATTTAAGGCTGCTTCATCCCCAAGGAAGAAATGTACATATGTAAATCTTCTGCTTCTGCTCTTCACTTAACAAAGCAACAGAATTGCTGTGAGTACCTGAAACTTATCAGTAAATAATAGACTAGCAGTTCTACTGTGGCTTGCATTTTGCCACACAGATGGATATAAAACACACCTGAAATCTTTCTGAGTATGTGGGAAGAAAAGCAGATTTAAAGCTTAACTTGTCAGTTTTACAAACCAGAAAGATTTAAAAATTTTTCAATTTTGTGATAACTATGACATCTTATAATCCCAGTCTTAACCTCCATTACCATGCAGGATGAAGACTTCACACCACATTCAATGATGAAGGTGAAGGCACCCAGGAGATACCACTCTATCTCTACCTGTGGGTGGAGAATGCAATGTGTTAGCTTATATGCCAACCTTTATGTTAAATTCCTGTCTTGCCCCACTGTTAACTTAAAATAAGCATGCCTAAGGGCATCTGGGTGGCTCAGTTGGTTGGGGATCTGATTCTTGATTTCAGCTCAAGTCATGATATCACGGTTCATGAGATGGAGCCCCACGTTGGGCTCTGTACTGACAGTGTGGAGCTCCCTCTCTCTCAAAATAAATGGACAAACATTTAAAAAAAAAAGCATGCCTAAAACTGAAATTAATGTGTTTTTCCCTCCACTAAACTAGTATTTTCTTCAGCCTCTCTTTAACAATGGACCCACCATTTCAATATTTCAACTGCCACCACACTTTATTTAATCCACACCCCTTATTGTTTGACAAATTCAATAGTTTCTTCATTGATCTGCCTGTTCATATCTTCTAATTGAATCTGATAACTGGTAGATTAATTGTGAGATTTTAATATATAGTATCTGCATATATATTTTAATACACATTTTGTCTCCTTAATTTTTTTTCAGTGATTCTTTGCCTCTTGGAGGATGATGCATAAACCTTTAAGGCTGGCATGAATAGTCCTACCCAATCCAGGTATAATTCACCCAGTAATACACCTGCTGCCACTATAAAGTGGTTTTATAGAAGCTTCATGGTTGTGAAAGCAATCGCCACATTTGAGCTGAGTGAGTCTAGTCTTTTCCAAATTTATGACCCTATAATTCATAAATCTTTGTCTTTAATTCCCATTTATTCCCACCGTCTTGACACACACCTTGTGTCTGTTTCATTAATATGTATGTTGGAGATTAAAAAAAAAATCTTTGGGGGTATATTTTCTACAAATCCAAGATCAGCTTACCTATTAAAGACCATTTTAAATTCCACCTCATGTATGCATTCCTTCTTGGCCACCTAATCCCACTCTTCTGACTTTATGTTATACTTGCTGTCAGAATCTCCTATTTAGCCTTATAATCTGTTGAGATGGATAACTATTTATTTTTCTATTGATGTGTTTCTTATCATATTGTGAAACCTTGAGTAACAAGAGTATATCTTATATCACTTTGTTTCCCCAGATCTTGTACAATCACATTGCACTGTGCATATTACAGACACTCACTGTATATTAGTTGATAGCGTGAATGATCCTTTACCTTCATCCCCGGAACTCCAAGTCAACTTTCAGTGGCCAGCTCCAATTGTCTGCTGCACCAAACCTCACCTGACTATGAAGCCAAAGTCAGCTTTACAATCTCTGAAAATTCTTTCCTACTTTTAGCCAGTTTCTCCCCTTCCTATCACCACAATTAGACTTATAAACAATCTTCTCTTTCTTTCCCACCCATTCCCTCTCCTCTCCTTTTATTTTAAAAAATTTTTTAAAAATATTTATTTATATTTGAGAGAGAGAGAGCACAAGCTCACAGGCAGGAGAGGAGTAGAGAGAGAGGAAGACATAGAATCTGAAGCAGCCTGACATGAGGTTCAAACTCATAAACTGTGAGATCATGACCTGAGCTGAAGTTCAACATTTAACCTACTGAGCCACCCAGGCGCCCCTCTCCTCTTCTTTTAAAGATTCTGGGCATATAGGGGTGCCTGGGTGGCTTAGTCGGTTGAGCATCCAACTTTTCGCTTAGGTCATGATCTCGCGGTTCGTGGGTTCGAGCCCCGTGTCGGGCTCTGTGCTGACTGCCAGCTCAGAGCCTGGAGCCTGTTTCAGAGTCTGTGACTCCCTCTCTCTCTGACCCTCCCCTGCTCACGCTGTCTCTCTCTCTCCTAGAAATAAATAAAACATTAAAAAAAAATTTAAAAGATTCTGGGCATATAGTAAGCTCTTATAATAAATTCTTATGATTGACTAGTAACTCCTCTGAAAACACCTGAAGCTTTTCCCAGGTCAAGATCTATAGACTTACATAAACTTGTTGTGCTGTTATACAACTGAAGCATCAGTACACCTGGAACTTAACAGGTGTGTATATACAACTACAAAGTATAGTCTCTATCTTCCAACAAAGTATATCTGCATAAAAGCCAAACTACAGGACTATGGGAATAGCTCGAGAATTTGCCAACCAGATGGAAACTGGGGGTGACTTCTATGTACTCTAGTACACTACTTCATGCACTCTGCTCTTAAACACACTACTTCTGTGTATATAAAGTTTAGCATGCATTTATCAGGCCAGCCAAAAACCTGTATAGAGAGGGGATAATTCAGAAACCATAGGATATGCTGCCAGATTATCCGTCTCCATTGTCACAGTCCCATGCATCCCCAATGACTAGCCACACATTTTTGCATGACTTCATTCACTGGTTTGTGCCAAAGAAAGACAACAGAAGGGAAAGGCCCGTGTAGACAGCTATGCCAAATGGAAGTGGCGCCACCGCTACCCAGGAGCGTCAGTCCTAGTAAACCAGGGCTGTGGAGACAGCCAAGGGGTGGGGCAGCCCAATGTAAATACAGATAATATTTGTGGTTTCACTCCCACACAGTTATGCAGAATACATTACGGATTGGCTTACAGTTTGATCTGGTATTTTTAAAAATACTAAGGCATAAATAAAAACATGAACTAAATGTATAAATAGGGGTCTCTGTCTACCATGTGCTAGAAAAATATGTCAGGGTCTCAGGACTAAAATAAACATGATTTCTACCATGTGCTAAAACTGTTAAATTTTTCCCAATTCAAAATTAAGCAAAACATGAGTATTAAGAGGAAAATTAACTTTTTTCTCTTTCTCATGATAACTATAGGCAAAGACAGGAAAAATGAGCAACTATACAGTGCTTTCAATTGGTACATAAAGCCTGTCAAGATAACTCATTATAGAAAACAAACTTCTCTCTTCTTCCTTGTACTTTTATGTTGAGGGAATTTGTATATTAAGGATAATCACTTGAACTTTCCTTTATTTTTATTCTATAAAATCAAATCACTAGACTTTCTTATTGTTTTAAGTAAAGAAAATGTTAAATAGGGAAAAAACAAGAAAAAAATCCTTTGTTAAAAAAAATGAAAAGTTAACCAAATAAATTTGAGATCAAATTGTCTTTATGAAGCCATTTATAAATAGGGGAGCAAGTGGAGTGAAGTTCCTCTGAGATGGGAGGTTTTTATAGGAAGGAGAGCAGGGGTAAGAAGTTATTAGCAAAATTTTGAAAAGAACTGTCTCAGGTAGGGTCACCTTCCCTTCAGGGGAAAAAAAAAACAGTCTTAGTGGGTGGAGTACTTCATCTTCCTTTGGGAGGAATGAAGAAGGCCCATGTGACAGATTACCTCATTGGTGCTAAACAGAAAATTCCAGACTGATTGGCTTAAAATTCCATGCTGGAGAAGTTGGAACTGCAATTAAGTCTTGTTTTGTTGTTCTGGGGGCAAATGACTCCATCTTGGGCCTGTGGCTTTCCTTTTAACAGAACAAATGTTTCCATGTAGAAATGGATTTCAAAAATTTTAAGCCTTATTATTGTTTAAATGACCATGACTATTTTTTTCTCCAAAAGAGAAACTAAGAATAAAAAATGGAAAAAATTGAGGTATGAGTCATAGGTATTACTTCAGTATGGTTTTCTAATAGACTAAAGATAAGGATATCAGTATTTTTTTAGTTTGTTTTGCTCAGAGGGAATGAATAAATTCCTTTTCAGCAGGGAGAAATTCAAATTATATATGTGATTTCTCTAAAACAAAATTATCTTTTCCTACAAAATTTATAAGTACTTGGACCATGTATAGTATGTCCATGGCTGTTATTTGCCTAATAAGTCCTCATATTTAGATCTTTTCTACTTTAAAGAGATAACACTTATTCTTTTGTGGTAACTAGTCTTCATACCTTATCTTTTCTAGGGCCTAATACAGCACAGCTAGTGCTGGTATTTTCATGTAGCAGATTAGTTAATCACTTACCACAAAATTGGTATACTGAAAAAAGAACACACTTTGCACCACAACTGATAAGAGTTCAAATTCAAACCCTATGCTGTAACTGTCAGCTCTACTTCATTATGCCACATTATATTTTCTTTCTAATATATACTCCATATTGACACAAAATTATATTGAAACTAAAAGGACCCCATGGAAAAAACCACTTTTTTGTTCCTTCTCCTACGTCTATTCTTGCTAGGAACCTGTGTCCCCACCTTACACATGACTCATAGTTCAGATAATGCATGTCCTCCTTATAAAGGTCAAGGAGTTAATGATTTCTTTGGAGTCTTCCAGGAGCACAATAGATAACGTCTAAGGGGTGACTGGAGGGGGTCATCATGAATGTTTTCCAAACCCACAAACTCACCAACAACCCTAGCTCCAGGGAATAAGTGACTTATGGAGGACATCTAAATACTCATCTTCATTCCTGGATGCTTGAGAAGATGCGTGCACAGGACCACAGTCCTCAGTAAAAACCCCAGACCCTAAGCAAAGATGAGACTCCTTTTTTTTACCTTTCCAAGTCTCCTAGATGGTCTGTCTGTATCTTCATTCTCTCTATATATCCAGTAAACTCTGTTCTCACTTCCTCTCGGCTTGAGTTTGATTTCTATCCTACATGAAGCCAAGGACCCTCTTGACAGGTCCTGTGGGATGCCCCACTGGGTCCCTGGACTCAGTCAGCTTGCGTCAGTATTACTTCATCAATTTTGTCATGTGTAGAATGATGATCATTTGTAGTTTTGTTGAGATAATTTATAAAGTGCCTGGCACATGGTAGGCCTAAATAACTAGTAACTCTTATAATGGCCTTTTAATCAAAGACACTTATGCTGTAATTGTTTATATATAACCTTAGTAAAGTAACAACCTTATTTCAGTTTTTACAAGAACAACGAGAACAGAAGGATATTAATAACATCTGGAATATAGAACTAATTGTACCAATTCAGTAAGATTATGGTCAAATCCCCTGGCAAATAACCTTAATAAAATCCAAAAAGGGAAAGGAAGGCTAAATGATAAAAGTAGAAAGAGTAAGAAATCAGCTATGAAGTTTAAGGCTAAGAATGCACTCTAGGGATAGAGGAACCAGTTTTTATATAAAGCAATTGAAATATTCCAGAAAAGTGACTCACTTTTTTCTTCCTTGACTTTTCTACCAGTCTAAGATTCTCTCCTCATTTTTCAAGAAAAAAAAAAAAAAAGGCAGTGATTAGGATCATGATTATATAAGCAATGCTTGTGAATATTCCTTTGAGAAAAGAAGAAAATTTTACACCATTGAGAGGAAAAGATGAAGCAGTTTAAACTATCTGTATTGATTAAAGAGGTTTGGGCTTGCAACATGTTTCGCCAAAATAAATTTAGAACCACAAAACCTAAGAGATCCCTATTTACAGTTTCAGAACCAAAATCCCACAAGCAAAATGTTAGAAATACAGACTTCTCTTTCAAGATGAAAAACATAATTTGACTTGCTTTCCTTTTTTTCTTCCTATTTTCTGTACCTATGAACATGCCAGTATTTCTCTTTTATGTTTTGAAAGTACTATTCCACTGATGCACACATGAAAAAAAGTCACTTGGTAACTATATTCCTTCTCTATGTATTCAAATATGATGGGGAGAAATATATGAAAATACAGAAAGTGTTTCTAGACTCAACAGAGATAAACGGATTGGAACAGCATCTACCCAGCATGAAAGCACCTCTTAAGCTGAACAGATCATCTTCTAAGGGTACCTAAGGGAATTCATTCTGCTCAGGACTCAGGCATGCTTTCATACCAATTAAGATGATGGACTGTTTATTTAATAACTTTTCCGATTGTAAAAGAAAGTATGTATTATGAAATGACAAATTGCTAGGGCATGTTTTTATTATATTATAAAACCCTTTAAAACACTTAGTAACAATAGGAAATGGCTTTTTGCCATAATTATTCTGAAGTTGTGCTTACTTGATTCCTCTCGGCTGCCACACTGTAGTATTAATAAGAGACTTGACTTAACCTGTGGGCAATTTATCAGCAGTAAGGGGCTTGCACAACAGTGAGTGTAGCCTTTTGCAGGAAGAGATTATCAGCATCATTATTAGCAACACTTACAATATTACTTAGTGTAATAAATATGCTTATTTCCAAACTGATGATGAGCAAAGAGAATCCCTGACCTAAGGACTGAGAGATAGGATGCTGTTATTCATTAGGAATTATCTTTGTATGTGGTTTGGGCCACATCATGCAAATACTTCCTTGCTTATCTTTCTGGTTTAGGCGTTTAGTAGCCAATTACTTGATTGAAGTGAACAAAGTAATCTGAATGGAACCCATTGTTTCTGAATTACCCAAACTCAATAAGGATGAGGGCTAATTCTGATTGTTTCTGAATTATCATAGTTAGTCCACTACCTGAAAGTTAACCATATGGTACATTGTCCAATCCAGGACAATGTGGAGAGTGTGTGGGGACCTCAGTCATAACTCATCTGGGAGAAATGAAAGTCAGACTGTTGCATGCAAACTAGACCTTTTGTTCTTTTTTTTTTTTTTTTTAATTTGAGAGAGGGAGTGCATGAGAGGTGGTGAGGGGGAGAGGGGGAGAGAGAGAGAGAATCTTAGGCAGGCTCCATGTTGAGCTTGGAGCTTGATCCCACCACCCTGGGATGATGACCTGAACACAGATCAAGAGTACTACGTTTAACCAACTGAGCCACGTAGGTGCCCCTAGGCCTTTTGTTACTTTTGTTATGTGTGAAGCAACTTCATTTCTATTTCCTTAACTGCTTCTTCTACCAGTTGATCATGTGAATAAAAATTAGGAACTTTCAGCTCCATCACTTACTGTTTGTGCAACATTAAGATCACAAGTCCCCTAAGCATCACTTTCCTTATCTTTAAAGTGGGCATAGTAACACCGTGGCTGTTATATAGAAAGGTCTCGTCAGGGTACCTGGGAAATTGCAACTACTGCACTGATGATAGAGATTATTATCACCATTTACCTTGAGCATCTTCAAACTGGACCTGTTGGTGATCTCATTGAGCAAACTAGTTTATGAAGGTTGTAGTCATAGCACTTGACTGATAGGTAGGAGGTAAAATGTGGATTGTATTACCATAGGAAATACTCTTATTTTTGTGTAACATTAAAACAATAGAGAAATTAAAAAGAAGAAGACCCGATGCAAATAAAACACTGGGGAATTTCCATTGCTTTTCTCCCCAAGATTACTATCAATGTGTTTCCAGTATCTATAGAGAGATGGCCCTTGATAATGCAGCAAGACAAGGTAAGCAAACTACAGGTGACATTTCACCATCACCAATACTAGCACATTTTCACCCCCTTCCAGGTGCTCAGGCTACAGCCCCACTTCAGCCTGCCCTTTTCTTCTGTTCTGTTTTTTTTTTTAAGTTTTTTTTAACGTTTATTTATTTTTGAGAGACAGAGAGAGACAGAGCATGAGCAGGGAAGGGGCAGAGAGAGGAGACACAGGATCTGAAGCAGGCTTCAGTCTCTGAGCTGTCAGCTAGAGCCTGATGCAGGGCTCCAACCCACAGACGGTGAGATCATGACCTGAGCCGAAGTTGGACACTTAACTGACTGAGCCACCCAGGCGCCCCTCTTCTGTTCTGTTTTGAAAAATTTTTTAGGGGCACCTGGGTGGTTCGGTCGGTTAAGCGTCCAACTTCAGCTCAGGTCATGATTTCACCGTTCGTGGGTTCGAGCCCCGCATCGGGTTCTGTGCTGACAGCTAGCTCAGAGCCTGGAGCCTGTTTTGGATTCTTTGTCTCCCTCTCTCTCTGACCTTCCACTGCTCATGCTGCCTCTTGCTCTCTCTCAGAAATAAATAATAAAACATTTAAAAAAAAAGAAACGTTTTTTATACATTGGCTCTTTTGAATATCACCTTCTATTTTATGTATGCTTTTTTTACATTTCCATCCTCCAAAAATTTCCAGCTCTAAAGCCAGGGGCCTTAATATCCCTTCCCCACTCCCTGCAAACAAAACAAAACTAAACTAAACTAAGCTAAACTAAATTAAACAAACACTTCTACTTCAGACTTTCTCTCATTTCTAGCCTTTCCTGCTACTTCTATGGTAACAGAAAAATTTGTCAGAAGCAATAGCTTCATGATTAAAAACATGACCTCTGGAATCAGATAGACCAGATTGTTATCTGAATCTAACATGGTCCATGTGGAGATGTGGAAGTTTATTTAACTCAAGTCTTAGTTTCTATCCATAAAATGGAGCTGGTTAAAGTGCTTCATGATTAAGTAGGAAGTGCATGACCTAACAAAATATATAGTGTGTAATAAGGGCTCAGAAAACATTAGCTATTTTTATTGTTATCTGCTTTATGCTTTATCCTACTAGATTCTTTCTCTGCCTAACAAAATGATGTCTACCGTATTTCACATAATCAGACATTCCATCAATTTCCATATACATCATTACATTATATACTACTGAAATGAAAAACACGTTTGCTAGCAGAAATATGAGACATTATAGATTATAATACATAATCTAATTTTAAATATGTTAAAATATAAATTAAAAATGTGCATTTTAGATTTAGATCAATAAATCTAAGGCAAGCATATCAAACAATGTTTTGATGCATTAATGGGAGCAGAGTAAAATATCCTTTCTTAAATTTTGACATGCATAAAAATCATTTTAGAATCTTTTTAAAATGCAGATTATTATTTAAAAAATGAATTTCTGAATTAGATTCTCACTCTTGGATTGAGCCTGAGATTTTGCATTTTTGATAAGCAATCAGGTAATGCTGATGCAACTGGTTTGGGGTCCACAATTGAATAATAAAGAACTAGAATTCTGGCGACCTAGCTAAAGGTCATTTTCTGAAGATAATGTTTCAATCAGAATGATAGAAAAAGTATTTCCAAACTACTTGTGCCCCATACCAGAAACTTTTCCTTTTCCACTATTTATTTCTTTGTCTGCCTCTCTTTCTCTCTCTCTCTCTCTCTCTCTCTCTCTCGCACACGCACGAGCGTGCGTGCGTGCACACACACACACACATTCATACCTGTGAAAACACAGAACCACTGTTAACTTTAGTTACAAGCTGAACTGTTTTTGCAGATTTCTTGATTTGTACCAGAGTGCATTCTCCCTTTCTTAGAAAACACCAAGAAGGAACAATGCACAGAGCAGAAAGGAGAAATTTATTTGAACAATAGCCTTTTGTTTGGTATTCTAGCAGAATACTAGGTTTATCCAAAACTAGTACAGTGAATTTAGCAAGAGTCTTTAAGCATTTAGGGGGAGGGGGGGAGGGAGGGGAGGAGATTTTGCTGCTGATGTTTTATTTGACCAACAGATGGCAGTAGTGGTCTCTCTCTCTCTCTCTCTCTCTCTCTCTCTCCCTCTCCCTCTCCCTCTCCCTCTCCCTCTCCCTCTCCCTCTCCCTCTGTCTCCCTCCCTCCCTGTTGCAGTAATCAGAAAATTGAAACTAACTTGCTCCTAAGATCCTTCTAAAAGCACTCATCAACTTTTTCTAGGTTCCTTGAGTTCTTGGCTGATTTCAAAATGTTATCTCACTGAGCACTGGACCACTTAATCACTCTTATAAAACGTAACCCTATTTTCAGGAGACATGCTACCTACCAAATCCATATTTGCCTAATTCAAATGGAAAACCAGGAGACCGTGACCGTCTCATTTCCAATATGCATAATTTTTTATTTTACGCATCTGGATATTTTGGCTACACTAAAAATGCACTTCTTTAAATTAAAAAAGAGAACTCAGAGTTTTGAAAATTACTTATGTTTGCAAATGAGCCAGAGTAAATCATTTTACCCATCTTCATCAACATCCAATTTTTAAAGCTGTGTTGTACATGCCAAGGATATCCAACATGTTTCTATCTATAGTGTCTCTGAGAATATTTATGTTGTAAGTAAATTTTGACATGATGTGTATCTGCTGAAACCTGCTCAATACTCCTTTTTACAAACCTTCTATGTACTATTTGGCAGAATTATGTTTTGAGTGTCTTTCTATGGAATTTCAGTTTAAGTATGAAGGAAAAATCCCTTGATCCTCAGTGTTCTGTAAGAGGGTACATGTGAAAAAAAATCATAATTTGCTTAGTATTCTTCCTTTTGTTTTTTAAAGACTTGGTTTTTAAGTAATCTCTATACCCAACGTGGGGCTTGAACTCACAATCTGAGACCAAGAGTGGCATGCTCTTCCAACTCAGCCAGCCAGGTGCCCCAAGCATTCTAAAATTATAAATGTTAATGTACACATAACTATTTTCTATTTAACAGCAACCATTTAACTACCACATATCTGAGCATCGTAATTTAGAGGTTAACCTTTAATTTAAACTCAGAATATCTTTAATACACTTAGATGCATTTTTATCTCTCCCATAAATAATCAAATGAATCTTTATAATTCACCTTGATACCTTTGCTCCTTGTTACTTGCTGTAATTCTTGGTCAGAGCTCAGAGTTAGAAGGACTTTCTTATGTTTGCCATACGTTCATTTCAGTCATATGTTTTGGGGTCACTTTTGCTTTTATTAAAAAATTTTTAAAATGTTTTATTTATTTCTGAGAGAAAGAGAGAGAGAGAGAGAGAGAACGAGTGAGCAGGGGAGGGTCAGAGAGAGAGAGGGAGACACAGAATCTGAATCAGGCTCCAGGCTCTGACCTGCCAGCACAGAGCCCGATGCGGGGCTCAAACCTATGAACAGTGAGATCATGACCTGAGCCAAAGTCTGACGCTTAACTGACTGAACCACCCAGGCACCGCGGGGTCACTTTTGCTTTTAGACTTAACTCAAAAATGCAGGTAACAACACAATATTCATAGCCTGTAAATATTTAAAAATGGATGAATGCAAAAACTAAATATTCTTCCCTAAGATGTGGCCTGGATAGAATTGTGGTAGTGGAGGGTGTTGTCACTCATCATTTCTCAATTACAAAGCCGGTGGCTCTGGGGCACCTGGGTGGCTTAGTCAGTTAAGCGTCCTATTTTGGCTCAGGTCATGATCTCATGGTTCATGAGTTCGAGCCCTGCTTCAGGCTCTGTGCAGACAGCTTTCAGCCTGGAGCCTGTTTTGGATTCTGTGTCTCCCTCTCTCTCTGCCCCTCTCCTGCCCACACTCTGTCTAATAAATAAATAAATATTAAAAAATACTGAAGGAAGCTGGTGGCTCTGATAATAGACAGTTTGGAGTTCCTATACATCTAAAGACTGGATTGCCACTGGTGGGGATAGGAAGGTCACTTATCAGCAGCTGTCACTAGAGGCCTCTGTACTCACTTACTGGGCCCCTCCTGGGGAACACACATTGGAACAGCTCTTCAAGAATGGACCCTCGGCATGTGTGATCTGTGTCTATCAGACTCTAAACTTGTCCTTTCCCTTATAAGTGTCCCCAATATGCATTCACTCAGTAAGAGCCTTATTCTCTTATTTTCTCCTGCAAAAAGGTTAGGTGACCCATGAAGAAGAGTGCCTTTGTTTGTTAAATGTAAAACAAAGCTCTGTATTTAAAAACACAGTTGACTTTTGGTCAAGATGAAGACCAAGAAAACGAGAAATTTCCTTTCCATTCGTACTCACATATAAAATTGCTGGATGTTAGAAACATTTAAAAAGTATATAACAAAACAGTGCAACAGAGTATTTTCATTTTAAGTTTAATTGCTTTTAAATCAAGAACAAAACATGCTAACAGTAATTGGAATGTAAGAAATAACTGCTAAACAAATATAGATAAGAGGGACCTCCTCCAAAATGTATACCTATATTAAGTTTCTTTTACATAGATCAGATATTTATTTAAAATTTTCTTAATGTTTATTTATTTTTGAGAGAGAGAGCTGGGGAGTGGTAGAGAGAGGGGGAGACACAGAATCCAAAGCAGGCTCCAGGCTCTGAGCAGTCAGCACAGAGCCTGAGCCTGACATGGGGCTTGAACTCAAACTCCCAAACTGCGATATTATGACCCAGGCTGAAGTCAGTCGCTTAACTGACTGAGCCACCCAGGTGCTCCCGATATCAGACATTTATTATGTATTATCAACATGTCAAGAAATAAATATAGAATAACTCATAGTCAATGTTAAGTAATGTAAGGGGAAAAAAAGTTTCTTCAAGAAAAATATCTGTCTACTATCCTGTATCTCTTAGGAAGATCTTATCATTCAGTTTATTACTTTTGACTGTAGTACTGGGTCCTCACCAAGAAAATAAGGTTCTCAGAAATGTTATTTGTCCCTTAGGTAGCTATCACCTGGGAAGGGTACCAGTATAAACCAGAAATTAATAAGTATTCTGAGAAGAATACTTTTGTATATGAGTAGAATCTTAGAGATTATAAGAATTATATCTAAGGATCCTATAATAATCTTAGAGAAATGACTTCATAGGACAGGTAAGTTTGATTCAGAGAAGGAACTGAAGAACATCCATAAAGCAGAAGCAGAAGGAGCCAATGTGAAGACTTCAGACTTTTGATTCTTTCTTTAAAAAAAGATTTTTAATGTTTTATTTATTTCTGAGAGAGAGAGAGAGCACGCGCGAGCGAGCATGAGCAGGGGAGGATCAGAGAAAGAGGGAGACACAGAATCTGAAACAGGCTCCAGACTCTGAGCTGTCAGTACAGAGCCCAACACAGGGCTCGAACCCACGAATCATGAGATCATGACCTGAGCCGAAGTCGGATGCTCAACCAACTGAGCCACACAGGTGCCCCTTCAGATCTTTGATTCTTAAAGTATGTCCCTTGACTCAAAAAGTTTACATCTTATTTGATTCATATAAGCCAATAGAGAAATTCCATAGAATCGCATTTGTTTGCACTACTAAGGACAACATAGTTACGTTTAAGGACAATTAAAGGAGACATGTTCAACTCAACAGGATAATTGCTAGTCTTGAAGGTCGGGTTACCAAACCATTTTGCAAAACTTTTATTACAGATACTCACAGATCTTTGGAATTATTGGTTTTCTAGAAGTATACTTTGTTTTATGAATTATCTTGATCTTTAGTTGGTTAGGGTCCTAATTTCTTATAGTCGTGTGTGTGTGTGTGTGTGTGTGTGTAATACATTATTGTAGATTGTTTTAATTTTAACAGTAGAGGGTAAGAGCCGCATAGAAATTAAAATCTAGGATGTATAACTTATAGTTAAAATATGGAACATTCATATATCTGCTGCTAGGACAAATATACACATCATGTCTTCTCTTCCTACCCCTATGAATTTGCATCACTTAACTTAAAATATACTATAAATCTAGCTAGAATAAAATTCTTTTGAGTTATTTTAAAAAATTATAGAGAACATCACTTCATAAAATGAAACCATGCGTGTAAAACTCAATTTTTCCCTTCTAAACTGAGTAATTATTAAGTGAATAAACACACACAAACAACCTCATCGAAAAAAGTTGTTAGAAACAAATTTACTGCAACTTCCTTATTTTTAATTTTTTTTTCCTGGAAAATGAGAACACATAGGGTATACAGATCTCAGGGCCCTTTACTCTCCTTTGCTGAACGGTGGTCAGCCCTTCTGAGACCTCTCTGGCTCCAGGAAACCAGGCAGCAGAACAAAGGTATAAAGACTCAGAGAAACAAAAGGCTTCAAGAGAAAAGTGTGAACACAGTGCAGAAGGAAGGATTACCTGAGGCAAACATGGGGGATCTTCTAATCAGATGTGGGGTGACTATGTTCCCCTCATTCTAAAATTTCATAAATTTGTTAGAATCTACTTTTGGATTTTATTTTATGTTAGGCTTTTGCTTTAGAGTATCACATTATTGGTGGATCTAGAGAAAGGAGATTTACAGTTTAGGTCAGGAAAGTTAAAATGGACTTTGATGAAGAGGATGCTGTAAAACACATTCAGGATTAAACTACACAATAACATTTAAAAGACTCCGTGCACATATATGTAGGTAGTTCTAAAGCTTTATATGTATACAGAGAGGAACAGAACAGATGTTATTGAATGTTTAATTACTAGCTCTAAAAAAATATGGCACATTCTATCTCTGCATGTATAAGGAAACTGGGCAAGAAACTACAAAATGATTGTTACTGACAGCATCAATCCTAGAACTGTGTTGCTCAGGGCCACTAAGAACCTCCAGTTCTCAAGTATATTTTACATATAGTTTGCCCTGTATCTCCCATGGGTAGGGAATCCCATAGGCGTGGATTGAGAAAGGGAACATAGAAAGCAATGATTTTTCTTATAAAATTTCCACTTGTCAAAGATAGAAATAACTGTGTGTTGTAAAATTTACCTTCCTTTAGAAACTATTCAGTAATGCTCCAATATAAGCATTTTAATATCTGCTGAGTGAAAATATAAGGCTTATTATCTTGATCAAGAAGATTCAAAAAGAATCTCTTTAAGTAAATGCTTATAGTATAGAGAATCTTCTTGCTACGAATAGACTGGAACTTCAAGGCTTCAACTATAAAAAAGAAATTGCAAGAACAGTACATTTTATTGATGATGTGAGAATTTAACTTTAATGTCAACTTAACATCTATAGTGGTAATTAGAAAATACAGAATGAAGGTAATTATGGAAAAAAGCCACACACAGAAGTGAGTAGGCTGAGGTGAAATTAAACCTTTCCTGTCATTTTCTACTTTGGGGAGGGGAGTAGGGAAAGTAACAGAAAGGAGAAAAGAAAAATTATAACTCCTTATTCATTGACAGCTAATAGGTACTTTTATTTTAATTGCACATAAGCCCAATTAATCTGGAAATATTAAAAGGTTTTTCATTTGTTAGAATTCTAAAACTAAATGATTTCAGAAGTGCAAATGGACTTGTGTAACAGTTCATTAGGGTTATTACTTGGAAAGGAAGGACTGAAAGGAGGGAAGACAGGAGGGAGGGAGGGAAGGAAAGAGAGGGATGGCTAGCAGGAGACTAGGTGAGCGTGACTGCTTTCCCTGGAGTATTGTTTTCTCTCAGGCATATATCTCCAGGACTACAAGTGTGATTTTACACTATTTTAAACATACTATTGAAAAGATACTTCCTGCATCACAAAATTGGTAAATGCCAACTTAAAGAGCAGGTGAGAGGGTTGTTTAATGATTTATCTTCAAGTGTGCAGTGTGAAATTATATTGAGATAAGGCTTTTATTGTGAGAGCATCTTATCAAAGGGATGTCCTATCAGAAAGTAATTGATTTTCTCTTCCTCAAGGAAAGAAGTTGTCCTTAGCGTGAGCCCAGATTCTTCACCTTTGAGCATATTTTATAATTATGGCCCTTATTAATTATGCCCATCTAGACAAGCAAACTTGCCCTAGAGTAAATTCGCAAAAGGATCTTTTGTTTGCCTTAGGAAAACATCCTGAAGTTATGGCAGTCAGAGCTTTGGGGATATCAGAGCTTTCAGTTGATATCAGGAACATGGAGACGGGTCCTCCCTCCTTCTCCCTTCCTCATCCACATGTCCTCCCCCCCCATAAACACCCAAAGAAGGCTGAGGGAGATGGGACTTGAGGCTTGGCCTATCACCAAATCAGAAGAGGCAGAAACATGGAAGAAATTCTGGGTCAAGACTGAACCCTCCTGAGATCAGCTTGAATCCCAGAAGCAGCAGGGGCTGATACCAAACATGTTTGTTTTCAGAAAGTTCCATACACAAAGGTGATTCATGTCTTAAGAGTCTGGAGCCAGCTTGACCTAACATAACTTACACACATTAGCCTCTTTAATGACTACTGCAGCCTGACAAGGGCCTGCCCCTGCCCCTGCCCCTGGGGTAGCCCAGACCACACAAATTTAAGCAGTGGGATAAAAAGGCTTGGAGGACCCTGGCCTCTCCGTGGAAGAGCTCTCCCTACAGAGAGTAGACACAGGGAGCATGCAAGTCTACCCTAAATGGCGAGTCTTTAGGGCCAACATTTTGCCCTAGCTTCTGTACACTGGGAACAGGTTATAAAGAAGAGTGTGATGCTTTACATACCAAACTTAAAGAATGTATATCATTTAGTTAACCTAACTAGAAAAGACTGGATTGTACTTGGGAGCAACAAGAGATGGAATTGAAAGCTCCTGGGGCTCTGACCTTTCTGCTTCCAGCTCTGCTTCTTCTGCGCGGTGGCTTCAGCCTTACTCTCTCCCATGAGGCACTTTCTATACTCCATTTTCCAAGCTTTGTCACACAGGGAAACTGAACATCATTCTCTCATCTTTAAAATCTAAAAGACAAATTCAAAACTCTTAAGGAAGAGCTCTGACTGACCTTGCATGATTTGCTTGATTTGTTCTTGGATCAGGATTTACCATCTAGGCATGCTGACGTTCTGGGTTAGCTAACAGTGTGTTGTCAATAGTGTCCTGTGTATTAAAAGACAGTCTACCAACTAGGTATCAATAGCACCCCCCCCACACACACACACACACTAGGCTGTGCAAACAAAAATGTCTCTAAAATCGCCAAATGTCTTCTGGTAGATAAAAGTGTCTCCAGATTGAAAACCATTGCTTTAATCATTGAGGTCAGAAATATAGGATCACATTATATCAGAGTAGAGCAGTGAGGTAGGGTTGGGAGGGAAGATAAATCCTTGGTTTATTGTGAACTAGTCAGCCACTCCAATTTGAGTCTCCTGTATATCTCAAGCCTTCTTTTCCTGCTTTATCATGTAGCTTCCTCTGAGCTCTAGTACTAATATATTCCCTAGTCTTTGCTGTCCCTTGGTTATTTCATTACCAAGGGAGGCTTTACAAAATTTGGGTTGGGTGAACAACAAGTAGGACAAGGCAACAGTTTTCATAATATTTACCCAAATTGAAACATGATAACATGGAATTTCAAACAATTTATTTCAAATGTAACATAAGAAAAATCATTAGCCATAATTGGATTTATGCTTTAATGCTTTCCTTTGATAAGAGGAAGAACAAATTATTCATTATTTTTCTATTTTCTTTATGTCAAGGAAAACAAATTTTTCATTGGTTTAAAAAGGGGAGCTTCATAAAGCCTACTACTTCTTATATATATGTGAAGACTAAAGTAAATAATTTTGAATGTTTCACAGAATAAATATCCATATGGGTATCCATAATTAACTAAACATGCTCATGTATTGTTTATATATTATTTTACATGTTAGGACATATTTATTAAGTATATGTGCAATATTCTACCTGATTTCTTACTCACAGATACTGCAATTAAATCTTAGGAGTCTACACCATATCATTTCATGGTGTCTCTTCATTAGGCCTTGTGAATGTGAACATAATAAGGTTTAGAGAAAGGTAAGCATGAATAGTTTGGATTACTGACTTTATAGAATCAAAGAGAAAAAAACCTAACCCAACCAAGAAGGACTCAAAAAATGATCAAAGCGTGTGTTTTGTCCTTGAAATTTCTGTTATTCTTTTGATTTATAAGCAGTCCGAAGAAGAATCCTATAAATTAAAACACATACTCCTGCATCTTAATTTTCATACACACCCCAGAGGTAGATTTACAGTCAGTCAAGACCTACTCCATCATAATTAAATTGTACTTGTCAGCTTTTTATTGCTATTCTTGGAGATAAATCCTTATCTTAGAGGTTCCCACAGTGATTATCATCATGGCCTCTTGCTTTTACCATGGAGAGGGGATTCTGACAGAACCATAACTCCTGGAGATTTTGTATGACTTACCTTCAGCTTCGTCTCTTTCTTACAAGACAGTAGTGTTTCGTTAACTAAAAAAATATTCTGATTGCTTTGTTTCTCCAGAGTTTTCCAGAGGTTTTTTTTCCCCTCATTCTATTTCCCTTCCAAGTAATAAAAATAAATGTTATTTCTTTCTTAAAAATAAATTATTATTGACCTTGTTTATAATCACACAACTTCTTGTTCTACTCTGTTTAATGGAAGTTTGCCCTATCTAAACTTATTTGAAAGTAATGAATGTTCTTGTTATAAATGTGATGGGGCTACAGTGAGGAAAAGCATCTTCAAATCTAACCTGTCCTTCAAAAAAATTAAACTACCAATGTTATCCCTTCATTCTCTTGTTTCTCCCAAAAGATTTTTCTTTTAAAACATAATTTAGATATAATTTCTCAGTGAATCTCATGCTAGAATTATCAAAGAAGGCTAATTCCAAAAAAGCTCTTGTTCATAGATCCCATGAACGAGGACTTCAATCTATCTTTTGGGTGGACGCAATTTAACCCATAACAGATATTATCTCATGCTGATAATTTAATAAGGTCTTTCTGTAAATCCTCTTAGCAATACTCTTTCTCTAATAATTTCTTGTGGGAATCCAGCTTGAGGAAAACAGAAATGTAAATGACAGTTATATACAAAAATGTTATTTGCAACATTATTAAAAGGATTATTTAGGGACACCTGGGTGGCTCATTGGTTGAGCATCCAACTTCTGCTCTTGTCATGGTTCCTGGGTTTGAGCCCCATGTCAGGGTCTGTGCTGAAAGCTCAGAACCTGGGGCCTGTCTTCAGATTCTGTGTTTCCCTCTTTCTCTGATCCTCCCCTGCTCACTCTCTCTCTCTCAAAAATAAATTAAAAAATATTAAAGAAAAAATAAAAAAAGGATTATTTAGAAGGAATTTAAAAGTAAAAAATGAAGACTGATTAAGTACTTTTGGTACTTCCCTAGGATGGAGTATTATAAAGCCACTAAAAAAGATATTTACCATTTTTAAATGTTCAGAATCATAAAGAGGTTGGGGAATACTAACAAATAGCAATTAGATTACATTTTCTACTATGAAATTAGCTCTAAATCAAAGAAAAACAAACAAAAATACACTAAAAAACAAAGCACCAAGGTGAGTGAATGAGAAAATGGGCTTTATCCTGATGAGAAGAATGTTAGGTGCTAAAAAGCTTCATGGAAGTTCACTTGGAAATACATGTTGATGTTCTAGAAATATTCCTATCTTCAGTTTATCAATTCCATTTTTGGAATTTATTTTACAGAAATAACCCTGGATACCCTCAAAAAGTTATGTATGAAAGTATTTACTGGAATTAATTGTATCAAAAAATTATAATCTAAATATTTGTCAGCAGGAAATAGGATAAATAAGGAATCAGACATCCAGATAACAAAATGCTATGTACTTAATGACATGGGGAGATATGAGACATACAGTTTGAAGAGAGAAAAATCAAATTACATTCTCACTTGTATAAATGTAAAGCCCACCTATGACGGTAGAAAGGACTATAAGCTTATCAAGCAAGTATTAAGAGTGGTGAGATTGTAGGTCTGCACAGTGCGTGGATTAACTAAGTTAACTTTCAGGGCATTTGAGTGGTTCAGTTGGTTAAGGGTCCAACTTTAGCTCAGATCATGATCTCACAGTTTGTGGGCTTGAGCCCTATGTTGGGCTCTGTGCTGACAGCTCAGACCCTGGAGCCTGATTCTGTTTCAGTGCCTCCCTCTCTCTCTGCCCCACCCCTGTTTGTGCTCTCTCTCTCAAAGATAATAAACATTAAACAAACAGAAAAAAAATTAAAACAATTTTCAGAAGTATATCATTTGCTTTCTTGAAGTAGTTCACTGACTCAAAATGGATCTTGTCACCATTTTAATGTTGGAGATATTGTAGTATTGGAATAAATACTTAAAGTATGTTGATACTCGAAAGTGGGGAGGACCTAGAAGAAAACTTTTTTTTTTTCTTTATTTTCTCCTGCTCTTTAAAAGACACATGGAATTCAGTCAGGAAATAGGAAATTGGATTTTTATCAGTTTAGTTTTTACACATAAAATATATATAATTATACAGTTTCGGCTGACATAAAAATAAGATTGCTCAGTTGCTAAATATCTGAAAGCTACAAAAGGACATTTTAGAAAAAAAATGGAATCTGTAACCAAGTACAAAAAAATAGTTTTTAAAATACGTTAGTTTAAAAATTGCAAAGCGTTTGGGGTTTGGAGATTACTTGAGTAAAAAGTTGGTGACATGTGAAAACCGTTAGGATATTTTTCTTAGAAATAACCACAAATTGGGTACTGTGCAATATCATCACAATTTTGGAACTTCTTTTCTTGCTCTGTTGTATTTGTGACTCAATTATTATAATTTCCAATATGCTTTATTTTATGTTTATTCTACAGCCTTTTCTGTGTGGTCACGGTTTTAACATTGCTCTCTCATTCCAAGACATGTGAGTGCTAAACGAACTTCAAGAACTCCTAAGAAGACAGTGTTACACTCATTCTCTGTTCCTAGCACTTAACCAATGCAGCCCTTTGTATAACATCAGGAAGCCCTTTGTATAAAATCAGGCCATATATATATACATGTATATGTATATTTCAGAACAAGCCAGAAGAATCTCAACAGATCCCTAATAGATTTTTACACTCACAAAGGTTTATTTTATTCTTCCAACAATTTGTTTTGTGGGCACTTGCTGTACACTTAATGTGGTTCATTCTTTTGTATATCTCCTTTCATAATATAAGACCTAGAGTTGAGCCCTTCTTGTCGAGCTTGTTAACACTGATTCTTGGCTTAAATTGTCCAGTGGGATTTTTATGCTCACAAAAGGCTTATCACATTTCTCCCAACAATTTGTTTTATGGCAGTTGGTTCCTTGCTACATAGGCCTTTCCACAGGCTTCCTCATAACATGACAGATGTGTGCTTCTGGGGTAAAGCAATCGCAAAGACAAAGTGGGGAGAAATGTTGCCAAGGTAGGAGCCACGGTTTTATCATAACTTCATCTCAGAAGTAACATCCCATCACTTCTGCCATTTTCTGTTCATTAGAAGTAAACCAGTAAGTCCAGCCAACAGTCAATAAGAAGGAATTATACAAAAGCATGAATTCTAGGAGGAAAGAGTCTTTGGGGCCTTCCTAAAACACCGTCCGAAGTTTGAGAGCACTGTTGGGTGGTGTACAAAAATCAAATAGTCCAGGTAAATCTCTAGGGAGATATTTATGTGGAAGTATATTTCAATGGGTACATGTTAAGACTCAGGCAAGGGGACTGGCCTAAACGAGGTGTAACTGGTCACAGAGTGCTCATTGGGAAGGAAGGCTCCTGTGTCTAGATGACTAGAGGAACACTAAGGAAAATACAAACTTAAGCTCAGGCATAGAAGCAGGCACACAGAGAGTTGTGACTCAGAAGCCAGCTTAGAGGCCATTTGGATCTGTAAGGTAATTTTCGTTAAACTCCATTGCTTTAGTTCAGGAAATGGGTGAAAAAGGAGACATGAATCTGGGAAGCGTCATTGGCTTAGCTTTGAGATCTAAGAAAAGGCAGCGTTGAAATGAACCATGCACAGTTGTTCTCAAACTTTGCTTGGTATCACAATCACTTTGTAACTTCACAAAAATGCAAAGACCCAGGCCCTGCATCACTTTAATAAGCCCAGCCTCTGTGTTTCTCTTTAATATTCTAGATCCTTCTGGTACATACCAAAGTTTGAGAGCGCTTCCTTAGAAAGACTACTTGTGTTCCTCAAGGAGTATGCCATTTACTTATTCATGATAATTAATTCACTAAATTAACAGACTAGCCTTACAGTCTGACACAGTTCATGGTGAAAATATGAATGTGCATCCTTGTAGGCAGAAATGGAGAAAAAGATGGTTATAAATTAAAGCATTCCAAAGAAAAGGCCCGTGCTTTTATGCTGGAGGAACAAATCATGGCTGGCACTGATTAATAGATTCTGCTCTCTCAGGCTGACAAAATGCAAAAGAATTTTCTTTGCCAGAAATAACAAAATGGACGCCAAAGCCAGCATCTGGAAGTTATTCTTAAAGAAATATGGTACTAGCTAAAATTGGACTGGTGGGTCAATTTCTATTTACCCATTTCACTGGTCCATGCTGAGTAAAGGTTAATGCAACTTACACTAGAATCTTCATCCTGTTTTTCTTTCTCTTCCTTATTCTTGTTATATCATATTTATTTCCAAATGTGTCTGACAAAACTATATTGGTGGCAGTCTACAAAAACTTAGATGGACTATGGACTCCAATTATTCTTTTATTAAATACTCTTAACTGAAAGGGATCCCGGTATAGTGTATGTATGTGTGTGTGTGTGTGTGTGTGTGTGTGTATAAAATCTTTAAATTCAGAGAGATCTGATTTTAAGTCCAGGTGATGCCATTGACTGACTATGAAAACTTAAGAAAATGACTTTTCTTCTCTGAGGTTCTTTATGCGTATATACATGGATCATGTAATAACTATGAAAGATATAGTTAGAGGTAATGTAGGCAAAATGCTCAACCATAGTAGGTGCTCAGTAAACTGACCATTATTACTATCAATGACTGATACTCCCTAACTCTGTAAATATCAAAAGCATTAGGACCATAATTTGTTCAGGATCATGTGCAGTGTGCACCCATCAAGCTGTATTTCTGGTGTTTTGTTTTTAAGTAAAAGAGTACAATGTAGTAATTCAGAGCACAGATTCCAGATTTGGCCTACCAAGTTCAATTCTAGCCTTGAAGTTCACTAGCGATATATGCTTGGATGATTTACTAGAATTCACTTAACCTCTCTCTGCCTTGTTCTCTTCTTCTTTAGAATGTGCATAATCATGATGTACCAACCTCACAGGAATTTGTAAGAATTAAACCAATATTTATAAAGCACTACAAGAAAAAGCACATGTGTTAATTATTGTTAATCATAGTTCCATTTTTTAAAAGTTCATTTTTTTTCTTGGGAAAAGATAGTTGCAAATAACATATCAGATAAAGGGTTAGTATCCAAAATCTATAAGGAACTCACCAAACTTCATACCCAAAAACAAACAATCCAGTGAAGAAATGGGCAGAAGATATGAACAGACACTTCTCCAAAGAGGGCATCCAGATGGCCAACAGACACATGAAACGATGCTCAGCATCCCTCCTCATCAGGGAAATACAAATCAAAACCACACTGAGATACCACCTCACGCCAGTCAGAGTGGCTAAAATGAGCAAATCAGAGAACTCTAGATGCTGGCGAGGATGTGGAGAAATGGGCACCCTCCTACACTGTTGGTGGGAATGTAAACTGGTGCAGCCCCTCTGGAAAACAGTGTGGAGGTTCCTCAAAAAATTAACAATAGAACTCCCCTATGGCCCAGCAATAGCACTGCCAGGAATTTACCCAAGGGATACAGGAGTGCTGATGCATAGGAGCACATGTACCCCAATGTTCATAGCAGCACTCTCAACAATAGCCAAAACATGGAAAGAGCCTAAGTGTCCATCAACGGATGAATGGATCAAGAAGATGTGGTTTATCTATACAATGGAATACTACATGGCAATGAGAAAGAATGAAATCTGGCCACATGTAGCAACATGGATGGATCTTGAGGGTGCTATGCTGAGTGAAATAAGTCAGGCAGAGAAAGACAGCTACCATATGTTTGCACATATAGGAGAATTAGGAGGAACTTAATGGAGGACCATGGGGGAGAAGAAGGGGGGAAATAGGAGGGGAGAGGGAGGGAGGCAAACCATGAGAGACTCTTGAATGTTGAGAACTGAGGACTGATGGGTATGGGGGAGAGGGTAAGGGGGGTGATGGGCATGGAGGAGGGCACTTGTGGGGATGAGCACTAGGTGTTATATGGAAACCAACTTGACAATAAACTATTAAAAAAAAGTTCATTCTTTTCTTTTTACCTTATCTATCAAATATGGATGTTGTTTATCAAAGGAAATAATGGATTGAATTGTATTTTTGTGCAGATTTCCTCTTTTTTGATGGGTTCATGATACCATACCTTTCCAGATTTCTTAGTAGGCTTTGATTATAGGATCCAGCTCTTATGAGAATGTACACTGCTCATTAGGTGACAGTTACTTTTGGGAATTGCAATTAATCATCCAAGTTAAGGGAGCTCCATCCATAGAATTACTTTGCTGTCAGTAAACTAATTAGTATTCATGTGATCTGAACATGTGAAGGCACTATCACAAATGCCTGACTGGCTCTCAGGAAGTAGCATTCCTATTTTCTAAAGATTTTTTTTTAAATTTTAAGTGATCTCCACATTCAATGTGAGCCTCAAACTCACGATCTGAGACCAACAGTCACATACTTTACCAACTAAGCCATCCAAGTGCTCCAAGAAGTAGCATCCCTTAAGATAACTTTGCTCAGAATTGAAATAATGAGAGAGAGTGATCCAATTGTATTTTTCTCTCAATGGCAGCATATAGCAGTAGATATTTGTGCAGTGGATCACCAACATATGCTGTTAATGATAATAGTAAAAACAGAGCAATATTTCCCTATATGTATGAAAATTTCATATGAACTCACTTTTTTATGTTGTTTGATAGAAGTATTTACTGTAAAGATTGCTTTCTTCAATGAAAACTTACATGTATTGGTGGGAAGAGAAGCTTCTGGGATAATGACATTTGTTGTCATGGCCATTTAGAGGGAAAAATCTCCTCAGGTGACCTCAGGAGTATGATTATTCCTGAGTATACTATTGCTGATGTTCATCCATTCTCTAGGCTAGTGGACAAAGAATCTATGCTGCCTTGAGAAATTTCCCTGTGAAGAATTTTTCCCCCTGTGTATTTTTTGAGCATTCACTTCCTGAAACTTTTTAAGGACACATGTGTAACACATACCCAGCTGATATTAGACATCAACGTTTTTCTGATGTCTGCACAGCCTTAGGGATAAAAAGCCACTTTGATTTTATCTTGTAGCTGTGACCTGAGCATTTCCAATGAACAGAGAAGGAAAGTATCATAGAGAATTGTTTGGATTCCCAGGGAGAGGGTAGTTGTCTTCTTGGTGGCTCTCAGAATTCAGAGGCTTCTTTCTACGAACACAGTTTCCCAAGGTTGAGAACACCCTACAATGCACAGTATGAGAAAGTCTGAGCAAAGAAGTTGCACTGTGTGGGGCAGGTCAGTCATCTATTGGGAACAATACCTGATGGCTTGTCTGGTGAGGGCACGTGGCCACAGAGAGTGAGGCATGAGTTGAGGCACTAGGAGGTCAACCAAAAGCAATGACAGAGTGACAGAGACCAAATATGTGGGAAGAGAAGCTCAAAAGAGAGAAGAAGTAGAAATGTATCACACTGTCCAGATGTGCAGCTGCAGAGAAGAGAAACTATAAAAGCAAAGGGAAGAGCCAGACAAGAAAACATAGAATGAGGGAAGACAGTTTCTCTGGATTCATGTCTAAAACTGCAGGACCCTGGTGATACCCTCACTCGATATTGAGGAAATACAGTGGATTCTTAATTCTTTGGGGGGCACATGCACAGATTCAACAGGAAAGGAGAGTAGAAGGCAGTGTTTCAAAGGCAGGAATGACATGTTGATTGGTGTCATCTCTGGCTAGACAAATATTTACAAGCTTTGTGAAGCCTTAGTGTTCAAAGCTATATTCATACTTGCAGAATAGGCTCATAATTATATTCAAATCTTATGTGAAGTAAGTTAATGGTTTATCTTTAGTATATAATTGTCACTTTTTAACAAATCCCATTTGTTTTAAAGGTCAAATAAACTACTTTATACAAAATATATGTCTAAATGTCTAACGTCTAAATGTCAAACGTCATTTCTTCGTTAGTGCTCTTGACGTGGCTGTTGTCAAATGCCTACAGTGTGACTAAATGTCAAAGTGTTAGAGTTTGTATGCATCAAGCAGCATGAAATATCTGCATTTTAAAACTTCTGAGCGGATGTGTTTTGAGGTAGAGCTGCTCCATATTACCAAAGCTCCAGTGCCCTGAGCTGATGGTATTAAATTGGCTAGAGAAGATCTTTGGATTGTTAGTAGGTTTCCTTTTAATGATTCATCACATCATTTGCATATCACAAAAAAAATCCCTGTAAAGTTTGTTATATTTACTATAAAGTCTGTTTTTGAGAGACCATTAATTGTGACATTATACACATCCTAATTATGGGAAACATTTTTCTCAATACCTGGAAAAGTACTGAGCAACTGGTTCAGTTTTATCTTGTGGACAATGAAATCATATCATTTATTATGCTTCTTCCTTTGTTTGGCTTCTAGAGAGCTTTAAGAGGTAAAATTATGGTTCATCTAGATCAAATTCACCAAATCTTACTGCACATATTTCATGTATTAACCTCATTCTGGTTTCACCTTTAACTGTTCTCATTTTTTCTTTCTTCTAGTTTCCCCTAATTAAAAGAAATTTGTTGGGGACCTCTAATTCTTCTTTGAAAGTAAGGTATGCAATAAAAGGAGTTGGTAGATTTTTTTTTTTTTTAAGTATTTAGTATGCAGTATTCCTGGATGGCTCGTCGGTTTGAGCACTGGACTCCTGATTTCAGCACAGGTCATGATCTCAGGTGTTGTGATCAAGCCCCACATCAGGCTCACGCTTGACATTGAGCCTGCTTAAGATTCTCCCTCTCTCTCTCTCTCTCTCTCTCTCTCTGTCTCTCTCTCCCTCTGCCCCTCTCCCATGCATGCTTTCTCTGTCCCTCTCTAAAGATAGAAGATAAAATAAAATATAATAAAACAAAATAAAATAAAATAGTATTTGCCATGCTTATTAAAGTCTAGATGGGGCCTAGCATCCTACCTGAAGGTTTCCTGGCATAGCAGAAGGCAAGGGTTAGCAGCTCAAAAGGATTGGATCCATATGCATTCTAGTTGTTTTTACTTGTGATGATATTTTTGTTGTTGTTAGCTTATTATCTTACTTGAATTTTTAGAGCAAATTTTGCTGCTTTCTGGTTACTGGGAGATTGTGCTTCTTTGTGAAGTGAAATGTAAGTGTATTTTGATTAAGAGGTCTTTGATTTCAGAAGCACTTGCTTCTGTTATAAAAAAAAAATTAATTCTTCTCTACCCCCATCCTCACAATATATTTAAATACTACCAATGTGAAATAAGCTATCTTTTATTGATCAAACCTGGGCATTTAAATTCACCTAAATAGACATGAATTTGACTTAGGTCTTAAGTGAAGAAGAGGTAAAGATTCCTGGGTTTCTAGAATAGGTAGGCTGAAAATAACATATTTATATATAGCAATACAATCTACTGGGTGAAGTTTTCCACAGCAAATTAAATTAATAATGAGTTTAGGTACACATAGTTCAGCAAAAGAAAATTTTACTTAACAGTAATAGAGTTAATGGTAGAATTATTCTGAGAACTAAACAAAACTAGGTTGCTAAAGTAGATTTTTAAAAGAAAAACAGAATTGCAATGTGTTCAATTTTGCCCTACAGAATACTTTTAGGATACTAGGAAAACATGTACATATGTGTTTCTAGTTCTGAACTACACTGAAACTCTACTCTCTTATTTCTAAGAAAAGATACAACATTCTCAATATTAAAATATGCCTGATGAATTCGAGTCCATATAGTTTTCTTTTGATAAGAGGCACCTCCTCTCCAGTTCCTTGAGGATTCTTTTGTAGTCTACCATGGAGGATAGAAAAGATTGAACTGCAAGCACACCCACATTTGGGACAGTACTTCCGGTGGCTTTATCAACAGATGTCTATTGTATCTCTCAGACAAGTTACTCCCCCATGTTTTTTACTGCCATCTGGAACAGAGAAGCTTTTCTGAAGTGGCTACTAACAACCAGGTCATTGGGTAAGTATTTGTTGAAAGGCCAAGGAACAACTTGACACTTGTACTCTGATAAGGGTAGGCAGTGCCATTTTTAATATGGATTCATAATCACTGAAAGAAAAATGCCAGAGTAATAGGGATTGACTTAGGAATTCAGCAAGCTCTACGTGAATTTAAGTTTCATATTTGAAAATACTGTTAAATGCCGAATAAAACAAAGTTCAAAAGTACTGGAAAATCTGGGGATTTCTATATCCATGAAAAGAAAGGCAATCCTTGTGGAAAGGAGGAAGAGAAACTTTATCTGAACTATGTCACCTTCGACAAGTGTACAAGTACAAGAACTGTGAAGAAATGGAAGTACAAAACTATTCAAAACATGGACAAAGCTATTCTTTTTACAAATACAAAAACTATCAGTAATCTGATAGATGGAATCTCCTCTGGAGATTTTTCCAGGGTGAATTCTAAGGCCAAGAGGAAAGCATGGGTTAAAGCTATTATCTCTTCCCAAAAGCTATATCTTGCAGTAGATAACTAGCAGATTCATCCAGCCCTCACCTGGATACAGAAAGAGACAGCACAGGACAAATCTAAAACCAGGACAACTGTTAGAACCCTTGTTGATTTGATTGAAACTGGGGTGAGAGAAAATAAGAACAGAAAAGTTAAAAGGGAAAGAGTATACACAAGGAAGTTTGGGATGGCAGCAGATTTAATCTTTTGTTTTCCGTGAGGCCAATCCATCTTTATTAATTCAACAAATATTTATTGAACAAATGCTATATGTCAGGCACAGTTGGAGGTACTGATATACAATGAGAAAACAGACTAAGTATCTCATCCGATGCAGCTTATATGCCAGAAGGGGAGACAAACAATACACAAATAAATGTTATGGAGAAAAATAAAGCAGAGAGGTAGATAGAAAATGAGGCGGTTAAAGTGGGTGTGGCAAGAAAACCTCTAATAAAGTAACCTCTGAGAAAAAACTTGAATCAAAAGAGGGATCAAACCTTGGGGATATGTGGTGGCAAGAAAAGTACAAGCAGAGAGCATGTTACTACCAGGGCACTATGAATCTTTCAATAAAAACTGAGCCCAGAGATTTTGTTTTTTTGGGTTTTGTTTGTTTGTTCTTTCCTGTGGGATCATATATGGTCATACAGGTGATAAAACAAAAACAAAACAAAAATCTGAGAAAGCTTGCACATACACATATTTGTATAGATTGACAGTCAAAATAGAGCCAATTTGCTTTGTTTCTAATTTAAGTATATTTATTGATCTTGAGAGAGAGAGAGAGAGAGAGCAAGCGAGTTCATGAGCAGGGGAGGGGCAGAGAGAGAGAGAGGGAGAGAGAGAATCCCAAGCAGGCTCTGTACTGTCAGCACAGAGCCTAACACAGGGCTGGATCTCATGAACTCTGAGATCATGACCTGCCAAGATCAAGAGTTGGACACTTAATCAACTGAGCCATCAGGTGCCCCAGCTGATTTGTTTTAAAATAAAATTTCTTGAAAGACAACCTTATCCAAGATGCCATTTTATCTCTCCAATCAACCTTTTTAGGTCTTACATTTCCAAATGTATGAAGAATTTACAGAGAAAGGAGCAATGGGAAAGGAGAACTAGAAAATTTGGTGATATTAATGATTGAACATTCCCATTTTCAGATTCTGAATAAAATTCAAATTCTGAATAGCAATATCACAGAATCTCAAAAGTAACTTTCAGCTAATATCTTCATGAACATCAACTCTTTCAGTTGATCCTGGAGAATAGAACAAGGGCCCCATTTTATCTCAATGATATGAGCCTGCAACGCAAAGTCACACTATCTGGGTTATATAGAATAATCTAAAACGCAGTTAGGTAAATCCAGAATTTATTTCTACAACTCATCTGATTCTTTCATTCTTCTTAATCCTAACTAGTTGAATGGGAATATCTGCAGGGGGCAATGCATATATTGTGGTTTGCACAGTGTGTGCCTGGGGATAAGAAGAGGAAACCAAGCAACAGATGTCCCTGTGGCATAACTTACAGAGTTTGTATTTCTGTTTCCAGGAAGACTGGTGGCCATGTCTCTTTCAGTCCTGAATTATAGGGGCTCCCACATTTCAACTAATCGGATATCCATCTGTCAAACTGAGTTGAACCAGATTTCCATGATGTGGAAAAAAAGTGCTCAAGAGAATTGTAGATGAAGCCATCAAAATTATGTTCCACCTGTGGCCATAGCCAAGCAAAACCTGCCAATTTTATCCCACGGCAGATCTAGTGACAGCTCTCATCACTTGGCTTTGCCTGCTTAGTTCTGCCTTCCTAAATTTCACTCCAAGCTAGGTTTTCTTCAAGACCTTATAGGCTCAAACATCAGGTGAATCCAAATGATGAGAAATTCACTGAAAAGAATCTGAGCCTATTTCACATGCATAATTCACATTTGTAATGGTTTCATTCAAGTGGCTTATTGAATTCTTCTTTTAAATATTTTAGGGTATTTGTGTGGGCATGCCTTGACAAAATGGATTTATCTTATACCATATAAGTACTCTGGATAACTATCAAAAATTGTCTCAAATTGACAAAAATTATTTCTAAAAGATATATTGTTAACTGTTAGAATATAAAACTTTAAACTTGTGACTTTTGCTCTTTGATTTTATCTTTCTACAGTAATTTTAGAGGTTTCCTATTTTTTCTTTCTATCTTTTATACTATATTAATAACAACAGAAATGTAAGAAAATTCACTGTAGTTGTTTTGCAACATATTGGGAATTATAATGATTCCAAAACTCTAAGGTTGGAAGAGAAAATTCACTTGCAGAGCTTTTTTTTATTAATGCAAGTATGTTATTTTATGTATAAATATTATATACAGACATATACATATACTCATATATATGTATATAGGTACACATTTACATATATATAGGTATATGTATTTTTATGTGTATGAATATAAGGTTATAGGCATATGCATATATGTTGATAGGTATATGTATATGTGTATGCTATATGCCAAATGAAACCTACCTAACACACTTATAATGTATATATGTTTATGTGTGTGTGTGTGTGTATGCATGTATGAGTTCAGTTTGGTTTTGGTAAAAAGGATACAGACACCTTATCAATATTTAATTTCAATCCTGTCTTTAACACTACACTTGCTATTGACATACCTTAACTGTCAATGCCTTACTTTCTTATTTTGTAAACCAGAACTAAAGAAATGGAGTGCTATTGTAGGGGATTTGGTAATTTTACATAAGCATAAAACTGATAAATATAGATGGGATATTTTACATATAGAAGAAGGGCCTATTGATTATTCTACTACTATAAGGCTGAATTTTAAAACTCCCAAGTTGAGGAAAATCCAAATGTCATCATTTGTTATTTTAGGTAAGCTTCAGCTCACTAATATTGACAGATGCCGTCTTCAACTCTGCTGGAACAAGGAAGAAAATAAACAAACACATTCACAGATAGAGATCTTACTGAACTTAAAAAAAAATTCAGGCAAGAGGCCAACTTGGGAATTGGACTGGAATTGACAATATGTCCTGATAATGTTAATAACTAACATTTATTGAGCTCTTACTATGTGCCAGACATTGCTCTAAATGCCGCATCATGTTAATTCATTTAATCCAAATAGAACTGCCTCTCCCTATTTTAGAAATGAAGAAAGTGTGGACTGTAGAGGTTATGTAACCTAAGTTTGCCTGCCTAGCATATAGCAGAGCCTGGGTTTAGAACTAGGGAGTCTGGGGCTCCTGGGTGGCTCAGTCAGTTAAGTGTCTGACTCTTGATTTTGACATAGGTCATGATCTCACAGTTCGTGAGTTTGACGCCCACATTCTATCTCCCTTTTGCTGCCTCCTTAGGAATCTCTCTCCCTCTCTCTCTCTCTCAAAAATAAATAAAAAACAAAAACATTTTAGAACTAGGGTGTCTGACTTCTAAGTACTATTCCTATTTCCAGGCTAGGTCATCATCTATGGTTAGATTTTAAATCTATATTTTTCTCTGTACTTCTAGGTTGGTATACTTTTAGTCAAGCAGTTTGGCATCTAACTCTGAACTGGGTATGAAAATATTGTGTAATATTCTTGAGGGAAGATATTTTTGTTGCTTTTATTTTAACTCTTAAATTTTCAAGGCCTGGTCCTTGATTATAACAAGCTACTCATTGTGGTCATGTTTTCTATGCATGATCAACAGTGTCTGGGTTCTAATCCTGAGCTTAAAGCTTATGAGACACACAGCCCTGCACAAGTCACTTAATCTCTTTAAACCTCAGTTTTCTTATCCATAAAATGGAAGGATGTCATAAGTCTTCTCTAAAAATTAAATGAGATAATAAAGATTTATCTCATTAGGACTCTAATGGTTAAATAGTACTTACAACCGCTTAGCACAAGAAACACAGTTTCAAAAGTTCGTAATATACACTTACCCAATGATCTCATTTTTATGTATTTACCCAAGAGAAATGAAAATATAGCTTAACACAAAAATCTTACCTGAATAAATGCTTTATTCCTAATCATTTAAAACTGGAAATAACCCAAAAGTGAATCTACATGGAAACAGATAGAGAAATCATGGTATAATAGTTCTTGTCTGTGAAAGGAACATGCTATTGATAAATGCACTGATATGGAAGACACTCAAAACTGTTACATTAAAGCAAAGAATTCTGACAGAAAAGGTTACATATGTTGCAATTTCCATTTGCATAAAATTCTAGAAAAATAAAAGCCAATAGATACAGAAATTAGATCACTGCTTACCAAACTTACTAGGGTTTGGGGGAGGGAGTTGATTACAAATGGGCACAAAGGAATTTTCTGGTATGATGGAAATATTCTATATCTTAATTTTAGTGGTGGTAACATGACTATATGTATTTCTCAAAACTTAGAACTTTATACACAAACAGGTTGACTAACATGCTATATAAATTAAAACTAAGGTTAAAAAAGAATATGTAGCAAAGTTCTTAGTGTATAATAAGTACACTAAATATATATTCTTAGTTTTCTTTTATATTTGACCTTTCTTTTAAAAAATAATATACAAAGACTGGGTCTAACCAGAGTAAAACTGCTTTTTAAATGAGTAGCTTTTAAATGGTAAGGCTTTCTAAGGCAATTAGTATACTTTCAACAATGACAAATTGACTTCTGCCTTGATTTCTTGGGAGCTTGGGGCCTTCCCCCAGAAGTTTTAACTATTGAATGGTCTCATTGTCTGACTTTCATCTTCAAATGATGAAGACGAGTGTTTTCTCAGACTTCACACCAAATTGGCATTCAGAAAATTCTTCTTAATAATATTTTGTTGAAATATGTCTCTCTGTATTCTCTACCTGCTGCCAATGACATTTTATTAATTCTACCCCATCTTTCAGACCTCCTGTATCAGTGAGGGACTGGGGAACTGCTCAGAGCATACAGTCCACTGGGACTAACAGCATAACAGAACCATCATCACTGCTAGTTTTGAAGGGAGAGGGAGAAAATTAGTTCTTGGAACTCAGGGAGAAGAGCAGAAGAGACAGTAGCCTGGTTGGAGGGAGTCTTTGGAAGAATTTCAGAGCCATGGCAAATGACCCTGCAAGAAGGGAACTAGAGAACAAATACCTGACCTCACACTCCTCCCTGCTGGTGACTTTTATTGCCAGAGAAAAGAGAACCTGTTGCTGCAATGTATACGGGTAAGTATCCAGGACACAGGGTGAATATGAACGGAGACTGGAACCAGAAGGGCAAAGAGAAG
This sequence comes from Hyaena hyaena, assembly GCF_003009895.1. Classification (NCBI taxonomy): domain Eukaryota; kingdom Metazoa; phylum Chordata; class Mammalia; order Carnivora; family Hyaenidae; genus Hyaena; species Hyaena hyaena. The sequence goes on along the minus strand of NW_024082048.1, from coordinate 98,822 downwards.
ATAGTCAGTGTATTGCTCTTCAAATACTCAGAACCAGAAAACTGATCTTCATCCAAGGAGTCTCTCTTTTGCAGATTCATTCCTCCCACTCTTGTATGTTTCTGAGATTTCTCATTCTCCTCATTATTTGTCTCTCACCAGATCCCTTTACCAATCTAAAAGTGCAACTCTCCTGCCTAGTTGGCCTAGTCCAGGATCTTTTCACTTTGGTCAAAGGGCCTAAACCAAAGTCCAAGTGTATCTAGAATGTTGTATGAGGCTGGCCATGGACGAGACAAGTAGTTTGGCCCTTGGAAAAAGGCACAGGTCTTAGACTGGGTTGAATCAGACAAGAGAAGTGGAAATCTATGATATTGAGAGAAACTAGGGCTTCTGGAGAGGTGGGGAACGGGTTGTCATTGTGGAAAATTTGGGGACTTGGAGCAAACTATCTGGGCTCAGTTCTACCTTGACAAAGACTTACTGTGTGGCTTTATATAAGCTATTTTAATGCAGTGGTCCTCGACTCTCTTATCTACAAAAGAGAACTACCCAATGCTCTATAGGGGGGACAGTATAGTGTAGAGATTCAGCGTGTATGTACAAAAGAGAATCTGCCTGGACTTAAATCTTGATTCTACAACTTACTAGTTCTGGGACCTTGTGCAAATTACTTAACCTCTCTAAATAGAAGTTGTTATCATAACTTATCTATTTGCCACATAGAAAGTACTTAATATAGGTGAGTCGTTAATGCTGCAGGCCTAGAGGCCAGTTACAATCATTCTAATCCCTCAAATAATCACCAGCAACATAACTTAGATCAAAAGCGCTCATCTACAAGTATTTGGTAAATTACCCTTAAGATTTGGCTATGAACTGTCATCTGCTATAGAGTATTTCTTACAAATAGGATAAAAATATTCAAATCTTCATGTGCTTCGCAAAGGGGATTTCTGATAAAATCATGGTCTTTCATATGAGAAAAATTATTTCCAACTGTCAATGTTTGACTGTGTTGTGGCTATTCTATGAGGTCTCTATTAGCAGTGAAGTATTTCAGTTTTATAATGGCATAAAATAGTCACAAACAACTTGCCATGTTTCTCACATATACTTATAATACAAAAATGTATTTACTACAGTACCTATTTTTTCTGAGATGCTAAAGAGCTGAGAAACATGAACAAAATCAAGAATATATGTTTATCATCTTTATTTTAGGACTTTGTTCGCCCTTAGAAATATGGTCCATAAAAATACCTAAATTAGGTTTTAAAAATTTGTATGGTTCATTACATAACTATTGAATTTCATTTTAGTACTATTTATGTAAATGACTGTTAACTTTCCTAATTATTAAATTATTAAAGTCCTTAAGTTATTATGTAAATTAATTTTAAATGACTTAGAAAATTATTGAAATATTTCCTCTGTCTTCTGAATTGAATTATAAGTTACATTGTATTTTATGGAGTTGGCTACATTTGGTTTGTTTAATTAATTAATTAAATCATGATGGAAACAATTCCAACACACTTATCAGAAAGCATGAATAAAATATTTCTTTAATAATTTTTTCATGTTTATTTATTCTTGAGAGAGAGAGAGGTAGAGTGTGAGTGAGGGAGAGGCAGAGAGAGAAAGAAAAACACAGAATCTGAATCAGGCTCTAGGCTCCTAGCTGTCAGCACAGAGCCTTACATGGGGCTCAAACTCGTGAACTCGAGATCATGACCTGAGGCAAAGTTGGATGCTTAACCAATTGAGCCACCCAGGTACTCCATGAGTAAAATATTTCCAAGTTTCTTCCTTAATAAAGAAAAATGGCTCTTTCTTGAATATCTTCTTACATTCCTCTCACGATATTTAGGGACCAAGAAGACCTTCTTTACACATGGGATTGCGAATAAGAGATGCAAAATTAATCCAGTTAGTATTATAATTTATGGAGTTATTATTTATTGGTGCAACTTGAATTCCTGGCAGTATTTGTTGTTGTTGGTGGTGTTCTTTTTTAGTTTGACAATATTAAATTTAACAATGGGAAGAATCAACAAAACAAAGTAAATTCCATAACTGTCATCTAATTTATAGAACAAAACATTTTTTTGCAAACTCTGATTTCAAAAGAAATATGTATTTGTTCTGAATAACAGTCTATGGCAACCTTATTTAATGAGTATATCCAACTATAAATATTTGTGAATTAAGAAGTTCACTATATTTATTCTTCTCTTAACACTCTCAATGCTGGAGTTTATTATTTTGAAGTTATGATATTAATTTAAAAGACTTTGAATGTAGTATTTATAAATATAAATATTTGTTTTATTTGCATTGGAAATTAAGTTAACTTTGCATGTGTTTTCTAAAATATACCCTCAAAAATGTATTTGTAAGTTTCTTTAAATGACTACAGATGATCCACACCTGTTTTGCATTTTCTAAAACAAATTCCAAAAACAAAACAATAAAACTGTCTTTAGAAAACATCTTGTTTTCTGGGTGCAGGAAAAAAAGATGCAATTTCTCATCAAGGATTAGTAAGTTAGATCATACATAAGTTAGGAAATCATTTTATTTTTAAAGTAAACTGTTTATTATAAGCTTTCATTGAATTAGGTTTCAGTTTCTTTTATCATAGTTTAATAACTTTGTTAATCATGAGAAAGAAAAAGTTCTAAGCCAATTTATTAATGAACTGAGAATAAAAATACCCATTTGTTCATTCACTTATTCTTCAGTAGGTTTTTTTTTTTTTTTGAGCACCCATTAAATGGCAGACATTGTGTTAGACACTGAGGTAAGGACATGAATGACCTCATACTTGATGTGTCCACAGTCTAGTGGAGGAGACAGACAAAAATACTGATAGAACAGTGAACAGGATCATAGTGTCCTCTAAGAATGGGCATTATTTCACTCAAAGGAGTTAAAAACTGAGCCAGAATCTTGAAGAATAAATAGGAAGATACAGTCAAGGAAATGAAACTTAGTATATTTTAGAAACTAGGAATGGGTTCCTTTTCTTTTGTTTTCTTTCTTCCTTTTCCCCCCTACCAAAGTACCTTGTAATGATCCTTAGCCCAAATACTGAATTCTAACAACTGCTGAATGGTGTCCCATCTGATTTTCTAAATCCTGCCTTAAGGTTTAATGACTTTTAACCCAGTCAGCCAAGATGGCCAAGTAGGATAAAAAGCCTTTATTTGGTTCCAATGTATCACCAACAATTAACATAAAACAGAATTCTATGAATCTTATGTGTCATGTTGACTTCTCAGTATATCTAAGTTCAAAACCTCCGATCTTTTCTTTCAGTGTAAATTTTATAGCAAATAATACCAAAAGCAATTAATGTAAAAGTAAAACCTTAACATAAATATTGAAACATATGACTAATTAATATAAAATCAATGTGTCAACACATTAAATGTTATCTCCTTAATCTCATTAAAGATTCAGATATTAGTTATTTTGCAGGAAAGCTTTCCTCCAAAATATAATGATAACACATTTAAAAAACTGATGCATATTGTATATTGATTGTTAAAAGTGAAATGAATTTTAATAAAATATTTTTATTAATATCACTGAGAGATTGTAAGTTGCATATAGCATATATGCAGTATTTCTGTTAGATAGCTGATTCAGCATCCTGAGTGTTTAAGGAAAATAATGATGTAAAGATAAATAGGACACACTAAGTTCACTCAAAACAGTCACCCTACTAAGAAAGCTCTTAGAAGCTGACCTGGCCCTCACAGCTGGGCCATGCTGTTCTCCTTTTAGACATAAACAAATCTCACAGTATACCAACATGAGACAAGTTCACTCTGAAACCATGATAAAGTGAGAGAAAAACAAGACCATTTCATAATTTTGTCTAAATGCCAACAAAAACGAGGTCATTGTGCAAACCACAAAATACCAAGCGTCTCTCTCTTGTGACTAACTTGAATGACTGATACTTGTTTGCCAATTACAGCTTTATCATCACTCTAATCTGCCCTTCTTATGTATAGGATTTTTTTACTTACCCAATCATAGATTTGCTCCTGCTTTCTGACAGCATCTAATCTAGAACAAATCCCAACTTCCTTAAGCCCTCTTCAAAGTCACCCAACCAAAGCTCAAATACTAAGTCTATTTCTAAAACTCTCTTACAGAGACACCCCATGTTTCCATGTTATGTGTTCTTTCACAGTGCAATGTGTGACATATCCAACTTGTTCAAGTATAGGTGTATTCCTGTTGGTCTTTGGCTGGAGGAAATTGACACTACTTAAAATTCTGCCCTAGATTCCCTTGTAGGATAACATGACCTTATTCTAGTAACTGAGATACTGTGTCTAAGTACAGGATTTTGTGAGCAACTTTTATATTTAAAAGTATGAACTCTGGATTCATATTCCCTAGGATCAACTTGTAGCTTTCCCAGTCACTAGCTATGTGATTCTTAGCAAATTCTTAATCTCTAAAGCCTCTCTCTATCATTATGTTTACAAAGGTGGGATAAGAATTTTATTTCTCTTATAGTCTTGTTTAGGATTGACAGTTTCTGGAACACTGTGAATTCTTAATAAATGAGAGGGAGGGAGGTAAACCATAAGAGACTATTAAATACAGAGAACAAATTAAGGGGGATTGGGGATAGGTGAGAGGCAAAATGGGTGATGGGCACTTCTTGGGATGAGCACTGGGTGTTGTATGTAAGCCAATTTAACAATAAATTATATTCATAAAAAAACAAAGAAAAAAACCCCAAAATATAGATGACCAGTGGAAAGGGGTTTTAGAAATAAAATGTTAGGTATATCAGTTATCTATCATAACCTAACAAATATACCAAAACTTAGTGGTTAAAAATAAATACAATAAAATAAATACTAGCCATCATTTTTGAAATGATTATTACTAAAAAAGAGAAAAATTTTTGCCTAAAATTCAAATATTGCAGTAATGTATGTGAAAACTGATTTACAAATATATTTTCATTAACATATGATCATGAAGATGAAACTTAATGTATTTGACTATTACGTATAATAATCTTAGAGACACTGAATGAAATTAGATGTTCTATATCAAACTGGGTCCTGAATCTACAAATTATTTAAGTTCAAGTATTTTTCACATGTAGTTTCCCTCTGGATTTCCATATAAAGTTTTAATTTGAGATCTGGCAACTTATTTTCAACGGGCTCCCAAATGAGACATGCATTCTGGTACAGAGGCCCTTGTGAAGTCTTTTCCTCTTGAATTTAAGCTCACAGTGGGACTTACTTTTTGAACAGAAGAATATGACAGAAGTGATACCACATGACTTCTGAATCTGGGTAAGAAGAAATTTTGTCTCTTATTGTCTGAATATCATGGGACACTACCCTTCAGATATTCCATCTTGAAAACAATCTACGAGGCATGAGAAACCCAAATCACATGGAGAGGTGGGTTGGGTCTCAGTGCTAATGTTTACAGTTCCAGCTGAGTTCACAGCCAACAACTTTCATCAACTGCTAGCCATGAGTGAGCTATCATGATTATCTAGTCAAGTCCAGTCTACAGATGATTGTATCTCTAGCTATTGTGCTATTGTGTGAGAGACTGCAGCTGAGAAATGCTCCACTGTGCTCAGTTGAGTTACAGAATCCTTAGTTTAATAATAAAATGTAATTTCAAGCCAATAAGTTTTGGGGTGTTTTGTTACATAGCAGTAAATAACTGGAAATGAGGTATGGTTTGAACAGTTTGTGCCCATTTGAATTTTTGAATAGAGTAACATAAAGGAAAATTTTGCTAGCTAACATACTTTTGATGTGATCACTAATTTAATAACAATAACAAAAAAGTCAAACACCTTTGAACATACTCCATAAGTATTTCCTCCATGGTCAGTGTTCAAAGAGTTTCATTCTTATTTCTTTTCTACTCTGATATTTTAGGTTCTGGTATTTATCTTTTCCATATGGCAGAAAAGGAGCATATTAGCTGTTGGAGAATAGGGGGAAAAATCCATGACTTATGCAACACAAGAAGCTGCTTATCGTTCTTGATAGCTCTACAAGAAACAGATGTCACCACAGTGACTTTGTGCCAGAGCAAGTAAGAGGTGAAAGGAATTCTGGGAAATTATAAGCTCGCTGTTTTCACATAAGTGTGCTAAGGAGTCAAGCGATAAGCCACATGTTCATTGCTAATAAATGGAACAAATTCTTACTCTTGTGAAATGATAGCTTTGAATGAGATTGAAATACTTCATGTCTAATGGCCTCAGCCAACTTCACGTGTGTCTTCTAGATATTGTGGGGAAAAAATACTTCGCAGTTTATTTTAATGTTTATTTATTTTTGAGAGAGAGACCGACTGTAAGCAGAGGAGGGGCAGAGAAAGTGAGACACAGATTCCGAAGCAGGGTCCAGGCTTTGAGCTGTCAGCACAGGGCTCGATGCCTTGAACCCATAAAACATGAGATCATGACCTGAGCTGAAGTCGTATACTCAACCAACTGAGCCACCCAGGTGCCCCAACTTTGCAGATGTTTTTAAACATAATTGGACTTTCTCTGAAAAATACCTCTTGTATTGTTGGTCTGATTCAATACCAAATTATATGAAATTCATATTGGCATTAGAGACGTCTTAATGTTACATAGATGGAAATCTCAGTAAAAGCAATGCAATACTAAATAATCTGTAAAACCTTAGAATTTAGACAAATATGAATTAGCAAAACAAGGAGATATTTAATAGAAGTATATTGGAGAGATTATAAAAATATGTTCAGTTATCAGCACAAAAGTAATGAACTCTAGGATGCCTCTCTCAATCTCTCTCTCTTTCTTTCTCTCTCTCTCTCAAAGGAAAATTTGGAAATGTGATGCTAGGTAGATTTTTTCTTCACTTAAAGTTGTGATTTTTAAACGTAGACTTTCCCCTCATTTTATTTCCTACATCTTTGTTGTATTTATCAAAATTGACAATCACTCCCTCAATCACTAAGCTTTTTCAAATAAGTAGCTATTTCAATATGATTCTATTGTTCCTACTATTTCTCCAAAATATTCATCTCTCTTAGTAAATCATGTTACTTTAATCTAGTTTGGTTTTGCCAGACCATATATTTATTTTATTTTTTGGCTTACCTCTTGGATTTTCTACATCTGTGAAACACTTTCCTGTTTACAAGCCCCGAGTATAATTAAAGGAACCATGGGTACTTGCAAGGAATGTAGAAATTCTGGCTTCAGTTTCCAGTCATAGGTTCACTTCACAGTCACACTTGTTATTTGCCATGTTCCTGGAATGTTATATGAGAGTGATATGTTCTTTTAAAATGATCTTGAATTGAGAAATCTTATCCAGTTGAAAATCAAGGTAAGGAAAACAATGATAAACTTACTGCATTTCATAAGAGCCACACTCATGTGTTTTCAAATGAATGGTAGTTATTTGTTTTAAGATCTGACAGCAACTACCCCTCTTTCTTAATCCTTTGTTCCTTTAATATCACACAGTTGAGCTCGCTCACCTAGTCCCCAATTCCAGGCCATGGGCCATAAAGACTGAGATATGACACTGTTTTCTAGTCTGTCCTGAATTGCTGTTTCCTGCAGTGAGGAAAATCCAAACCCACACACCACTGGCAATTTGACCAAGTTTATTGAGGCCTGATCTTTTTGAGTGTTTCAGGTCACACATGGCCTTAATAACGAAATAATTCCTGGCTTGATCCCTGACTTCAAAGATGATAGATTCAGTCTTGCTAGAGTACATCCCATTTTCAACCCTTCTCACCTTAATTTATGTCCAATGCCCACCATATCTTTCAAAGTACATGTTTATACTGCGTTGCATTTAGAAATTGTCAAATTTTAAAATTTGCAATCCATACAACACACTGTTGCCTGAATTATCACTATAAAACACAGGCCTTATTTTTTTCTGATGAGAGGACTTCCCAACTCAAAGTCTTCCAAGTAGTTATACCTCTAGCCCTCTTACCGGGGCTGTTACCCCCTGATATATTATAGCTATGATAAATCTCTTTATTGTCCCAACTAGGACACATGAAAGAGAAAAGCAGGCACTATCAATTGTTACAATAGGGCAATGCGTGTGAACCTAGAATTAGAGGCATGCTGACTATAGGCGACTCTGCTTCCCATCATCTAGCACACTGGATTCCTCACCATTCTACAGCCAGGCATATCAGCTACCCTCGTAGTTGTTCTTTCCCGCAGAACAACAATTATTATTCCTTTTTTTTTAAAAATTTTTTTTTAACATTTATTCACTTTTGAGAGACAGAGAATGAGTGGGGAAGGGGCAGAGAGAGAGGGAGACACAGAATCCAAAACAGGCTCCAGGCTCTGAGCTAGCTGTCAGCACAGAGCCCAATGTGGGGCTCTTACCCACAAACTGTGAGATCATGACCTGAGCTGAAGTCGGATGCTTAACTGACTGAGCCACCCAGGCGCCCCAACAATTATTATTCCTAATATTTATGTAACAACTCACTTCATCCTCGCGACTCCATGAAAAAAGTACTCTTATGATTCCAAAGTACTAATGGGAAAACTGAGGCACAAAGAAGTTAGGTAACTCAGCTAGTTAGTGATAGAGCCAGAATTCAAACAAGCACAAGACTGGCTCCAGAGATTGCCTATAAACACTACTTCATACTGTTTTCCTACCGTGTGTTTTCATCTATTTACTCCCTGAATTCCCATTAGGAAGAAGAGCATGACAGGTGGGAGGAGAAGCCTTAAAGTCAGACTCCCTGGGTTCTAGTTTCGGCTTGCCCACCTGCTTGGCCTTGGAGAGTTAATTAATTTTTCTGTGACTCGGTTTATTATTCACTTGTAAAAAATAGATCACTGTAACAACAATTTCAAGGGTCACTGTGATGATTAAATAAGTAGATTCATGTAGAGATGCTAGTTTATGATGAAGAGCTGTCATTAAATGCTATCTCTTCCTCAAAAAACTTTCCTTTTCTCATTGCCATAGCACTTTGCTTTACAGCTGTGAATGCTGGAGAATCACTCACTTGAGAAACACTAAAGAATTTTGATGCAGCCTATATTTAATATCAGCATTTCTGAGGGTGTGGCTGGACATCAGTATTTTTTTTTTAAACTCCTCCAGGTGATTTAAATGTATAGCCAGTGTCGAGAAAACTGTATTAAAACCTTTCTGATGGGAAAAACTCTTTATGCATGTGTTTGTCTCTCTCTACATATTTCTAGCAAGTTGATCGCAGATGCTACGCTGAATTCATTTTTGTATTTCCACTGGCAGCTAGCATGGTGCCTGATATGTAGCTGGCATGAGCAATTATTAATTCCTATGAATTAAGCAGCATTTCCCAAATATGTTCATTGTCACAGGATAAAGGAGAAAAACCTGCCATTAGTAAACTCAGTAAGTATTTTAGAGATTGGCAGGATCTAGGTAAAAAGGATTGGATGAGAAAGTAAAAGCAATACAGCGATAAGATAAAATGCCTAGATGCTAATTTTAAACTAATAGTGTGGAACTTGGCGGTACTTTACAATCAAATCACCTGGGAAGATTTTTACCAAAAAAAAAAAAAATCTGAGTGCCTTTGTTTCCCAGGAGATTCCAATGTGCAATCAAATTTGAGATCTAATGACTGAGATGGATCACATTACACCCAAGATCTCCCTCCCTCTGCCACAAGATCTGAGAGTACACTTCTGTAGTTTTGCCATTAGGGACCACTAATGAAAAGAATACAGAACATCTCCACATCTATGGACACATAGAAGAAATAGGATATCAAGACAGAGAAATATGTATATACTCATGTGCAGACATTCGCATATATACTTAAGTATCTTTTTTAAAAAAAATTATTTTTGAGAGAGAGAGATAGAGAGAGAGGAGGGGGGTAGAGAGAGGGAGACACAGAATCTGAAGTAGGCTCCAGGCTCTGAGCTGTCAACATAAAGCTCAATGCGGGGCTTGAACTCATGAACAATGATATCGTGACCTGAGCCGATACTGGGTACTTAACCAGCTGAGCCACCCAGGTGCCACCATACACTTTAAATATCTTAAGTTATCCTTAAAAATTATGTAGTGAGAGAGAGAATTAGCATCAGTCTATAATAGTATGTTCTCAGACATTATTATTCAGGAGATAATTCTTTTTTGATGAAGAAGTTAAGGAAATACCTTTGCCAACACAGTTACTAAATATGCAAAGTATTTTTAAGAAAAATATTGAATGTGAGTATATAGTGGTCTGGATTGAATTCAGATGATTGTAATTTGTCAACTTGCTTTAGAATTACCAAATCCAGTGTTGCTAAGTACTGGGTACCATTTTTACCATGTTTATTTCAATCACAATTAATTGTCAGGTGGAAGGATTATACATTATTATATTGTTTTGTTCAATGCTCTCTAGTATTTTAACAAATAAGGACAAAAGATTAAAAATACAATATGAGCATATAATGAAAATTTGAATGTTTATCCTATAATGTACAAATCATTAGCATACTGCATATTATTTCAAACTAAAATAAAACCAGTGCTCATACTATATTATTTATCTTTAAATTTTTTTTAATGTTTATTTTTGAGACAGAGAGAGAGCTAGTGGGAGAGGGACAGAGAGAGATGGAGACAAAGAATCTGAAGCAAACTCTAAGCTCTGAGCTGTTTGCACAGAGCCCAATGTGGCACTTGAACCCACAAACCATGAGATCATGACTTGAGCTGCATCCAGATGCCTAACTGACTGAGCCACCCAGGCACCCCTATCTTTTTTTAAATTTTTATAAACCTTCATAACTTGTCACATTATTTATCCAAATATTTTTCCACATAAATGATTCTTAAAGGTATTTCTTTCTCCTTTCTCCGTAAGAGAAAGGAAAACAAGGGAGTTAAACATAATGATTTAATGATACACCATAATAACTTAATTATAATTTTTCATTTATTTTAAAAAATATACAAATAATACATTCCAAATAATACATGTTGGCCTTAAAATAACATCTTTTGGTAGAGAACAACTGTACTCTGTATCAGAAGATGATGTTATTGAATAGGACACTAACAACTATAATGTGTTGGGTGCTTATTATTCACCAGATACATTTTTAGTGCTTCACCTGAATCAATGCATTGAGCTCTCAAAACAGTCCTGTGAAAAAGATACCATATTCATATCCATTTTACAGGTGAGGAAATTGACGCACAAAGCATTTAAATCATTCACCCAAGGCTCAACTAAAAATTAAGGGATCCAAAATTTGAATCTAGGGAAATAAGACCCAGAGCTAGGAGCCAATGGCATTGAATTTAAGCTGATAATCTCCCCCCCCCCCCCCCCCCCCCCCCCCCCCCCCCCCCCCCCCTCCCCCTCCCCCTCCCCCTAGTACTTGACCACAGAGGAATTGTTTGACCTACTGGACTCATCATTTCAGTAGAACCTCTTTCTTTCTTTCTTCCTTTTTTTAAAATTTTTATTTATTTCTAGGAGAGACAGCGTGAGCAGGGGAGGGTCAGAGAGAGAGGGAGTCACAGACTCTGGAATAGGCTCCAGGCTTTGAGCTGGCAGTCAGAACATAGCCCGACGCGGGGCTCGAACCCACGAACCGCGAGATCAAGACCTAAACGAAAGTCGGACGCTTAACCGACTAAACCACCCAGGCGCCCCAGTAGAACCTCTTTCTGAACATAAAAGACCTGGCTACATTTAACAGCCTGTGGCCATTAGGCAATTATCTACAGACACAGAAAGAGGGAAATGTCTAGTGCTTTTGTGATACCATTCTGGCATTTTGGAGTCATGAAGAGAGAAATCTTTAGCTCCTTCACCTTTTTCCTTTGCTCCCCTTTCTGAAGCTTATTCCAAGTTGTCTTGCCTTATTTTAATTAAAAAAAAATACAGTCATAAAAAATATAATAGAGGGATCTGGGTGAAGGCTAGGCTCCAAAATGACTTAAGTGATGGAGATAGAGTACAAAGGAAATATTTGAAGTTAGATAATGCTGATCTGTAAGGAATATTCTTGTCACATTCTTATCACACTATCTATCCATTAAGAACAAATAAAAATAAGTAAAACATTTTTATGTGTGTCAACCTCCCAAAGTCATCTGCAATATATTTTTAAATTTTTATTTAAATTTCAGTAACACAGTATGATATTGGTTTCAGGTGTACAGTTTAGTGATTCAGCACTTAACATACAACACCTGGTGCTCATCACCACGTCAACTGCAGTATTTTCAACCAAAAAAAAAATTAACTATTTCTGGTTATTTTATATTTTCTGTACCCACCAAATACTTTATTTACAATATTTTAGTCCTTATTTAATCTTCCTAAGTGTTCTACTAAGTTATTAAATTATAAACTCAAGGAGAGAAAACATCTTAATTATTGCTGATGTCTTGCAATTCTCAACAGGATGATTTATACATATTACGTGTCCAATAAATATTTTACTGAGTTGAAGTGTAAAGTACTTTTAGGGGTGCTTGAGTGGCTCAGTCAGTTAAACATCCAACCCTTGATCTTGGCTCAGGTCATGATCTTATGGTTCAAGAGATTGAGCCCCATGATGGGTTTCGTGCTGATAGTGCAGAGCCTGCTTGGGATTCTCTATCCCTTCCCTGTGCTTTCTCTCTTTCTCTTTCTCAAAACAAATAAACATTAAAAATAACAAAGTGTTAAACTGTTGTAAAAGACTGCCACGTTCTGAACTTTTATTAAAACAATTGTAATTAAAAATGTGGACCTTGGGTAGAAAGTATCTTCATACTCTGAACTAATTAGAAGCACACATTCTCAAGTTCCGCTCATGGTCTTCTCAATCAAAACCTCTGTGGCAGGGCCTAGAAATCTATATTTAACTAGCTCAATAGGTGATCTTTATCCCTCTAAAGCTAGAGAAAGATTGTTTAACGATATATTTCACATTGACCACTTATTATAAAAGGCAATGCATATCAAATCTGCAGATGACCCCAAAGCTAGGAATGATAACCAACAGAGTATTATTTGAGAAGGAAAAAAAAAATTCTACTAATGACAACAATTGATGTACCTAACAGAATAATATTTAACATGTATAAACATAAGGCCATTATACCTTAACCATGCATTTATTCAACAGCACCTGTACATCAAATATTATTCTGGATAATGGAATGGATACAAATACATTCCCTACCTCCAAGGAGGAAATTTTCGGCTAAAGAGATAGCTATCTACACAAATCATTGGAAACACAGTAAAATAAGTGTGTCAGTTATTAAGCAATTGTCTCTCAGTTTTAACACCTACCCTTGTAATGCTTGGCCTGGGACTCTGCAGACCACATTTCTGGTTTGGCAGCTGGCTCCCTGTTAAACTGTGAGTGGAATGCCAAAGGAAGGTTGGAAGGCTAGAAGAAGGGACGTGCTGTTTCCTCTTTGCTCCCATTGGCTTTCTGTGGCTGTCAGTGTTTCCCTGCTTTGGTATTTCACCCTATAGCGAGGTCTTGTTCCAGTAACAGCAGCTGAATCCAGTTTGCAGGTCTTCCAATACTTCTAGAACCAGCCTCTTCCACATCTCTCCAGAAATATCAAAGCTGGTGGGCTAGTGCCCTCTCCTCAGAGTTCTGAAGTCCAGCTCCTCAAGGTGGCTCTGTTGCGCTGAGAGCTGGCACTGATTCAGAGGCCCCTTATCAAAGCTTCTACGTTGAATTGACTTGCCTCTCTTCTGTTTCTCCAGCCAGCAGGTGGTAGTTTCCTCAAGTAATTGCTACTTCTATGGTGACTTTGTGTTCCACTTTTGCCTTTATTCCTATATCAGCCTCAGGCCTATTAACAATTTATTATATTAAGTTATCCCTGATAGAATAAGTAGTGAGTATTCTGTCTCCCCACTGGACATTGGACAATATACTAAGTGATAGTAGGAGAGTGACTATGAAATGGTTAAGCAGCAAACCCCTAAAAATCAGGGAGTCTGAGTAACTGAATTAGCCCAAGACTCACAGTTGAGTTTTGGGCCAGTTGAGCAAATACTTTCAGTTTTGACCTCAGTTTGGAAATTGCCTTTTTTCCCCCCAAATGTAGAAAGCACCCATATGATAGTCAGTGTATCATAGGTGAAGTAGAGGCAACTATTTGATGTTCTAATACATAAAGGGGAATAAGAGAATAAACAGGTTTATCTTGTGTTTCTTCACAGAGCTAGCCCTGAATGAATGAGACTGGCTGGTTAGCTAAGTTGGTTAGGGTGTGCTGCTAATAAACTTGAACTAACAAGTTGAAGTTAAAAGAAAGACCCTTCTAAAAGTCAACCCTGTCTAAAGATAAAATGGACTTCTGAGGAAAGAGGAAATTCCTTTTTCTAAATGTTCCATGACAGCTTGAGAAACTATTATTTGACACTATTGTATGGAAACATTCTTCAATAAGAAAGATCATTGAATTGATGGCTTATTATGGTAGGGTTCTATGGAAATGGAATTAATGTAATAGTTTCATTATGCCCTTTTCCAGTAAGAAAAATATTTCTTAAAATGCATTGAACAGGCAAGAAGTTAGGTAAGAGAGCAGAATGGACTGAATGTTTACTTTGCCATAAAATTCATATGTTGAAACCTAATCTCTAATGTGATAGTATTAGGAGGTAGGACCTTTGGGAGGTGATTAAGTCATGAGGGTGGCAAGCTCATGAATGAGATTACTGCCCTTAAAAAAGAGATTCCAGAGAAGTCACACACAGCTGTCCTGGAACCAGGAAGTGGGTCCTCATCAGACCCTGAATTTGCTTGTTGCCTCCTTAATCTTGGACTTCTCAGGTTCCAGAACTGTGAGAAATAAACATCTGTTGCTTACAAATCATCTAACCTGTGGTAATTTTTTTAAATAAAATAGTCTGAATAGACGAAGACAGAGAGTAAGGTAAGAAAGAAGGGTTTTGGAACATGTAATTAACTGAAGCTTGCCTTGGTGGTGAAGTTACTGGAACAGGGCAATGTATTAGGAAAGTAATTGTAAAGACTCAGGCAAATAGGCTGGAAGAAATCACTCCTATCCCTGGCCCCTTCAATCCTTGTAATAAGCAAGGTCAAAAACCCCTGCAGCTGAGATTTTGTCCTTGTCTCAGGTTTCAAAGACCCTGTTTGAAATACGCTGTTCCAGAACAGCATGTACACATGAAAAGTGCTTATCTGTGAGATGGTTACATTTTCAATCTTGTTCTTTTTTTAAGTTTGCTAAGATATTTGCAATAAATTTGAAACTTTGTGTTATATTGGAACATGATACAAAATGCTATTGACATTTTTAACAAAAATATTATAAAGTTTTCTACAATATCATCATCAGTCATGACAACAGCACAGCTTACTGGAATACATCTCTCTAAAAATTTACCCAAATCTAATAAATAGACAGCAGCAAGGAATCTTAGTGTTTATGAGATATTAGAAACACATGGATTCCAATTTCTATATAAATTTTATATAAATTATTCTATAAATGATTGAAAAAGAACAATTTTATATAAGATTGGCAAGTATGCTGGGATGAATTAGAAAACCTGCTGAAGGTTTTGACACAGTAATTTTATAGCTTCCAGGTATAAATATAATAGAAAGGGTGGATTCATATTTATGGGAGTTGCATTATTATTATTTTGGTTTATCTGGCCAATCCTAAAATATGGTTATTAAAATGGGAGGGGGGAAATCATATTAACTCTTTGTCTAAGTTATGTCAAATGTACCATTTTTTAGAATACATAGATGTTTAATGTCACCTAGATCCTAATGTTTCGTGAACTAAATGAAATATTTCATATTTCATATTCATATTCATAAATCATTGACACAAACATTTAGTTTTATCAAAATTAGTGTGTATATATGGGGTCAGATTACTTTTATGTGTAAGAAATAATAAAATTCCTATTGAGGCAGGACATAGATATGACAACAACTCCGTTTTTTAAAATTACATTTAGCATTATTTTTTATTATAAAAGTCTTGTCATCCTGACATGCCTTTGCCTGTAGGTGGAGATCTGGTGTGAACAATTACTTGGTTAGATGCACATTTGGCCATGTTGGTCATCCTACCATATTTCATTCCTAATAAAAGATAGAATACAAATACTTTTCCAGACTTCTATAGAGAGCTAACTCATGATAATAAGTGAGGAGCTTTTTAAATCTGCTATGTCAATGGTTAAAGTGTGTCATAACTTGATAAAGTCTGTATGCTTTAGTGAATCTTAAAATGTCTATTCTCTTCAGACAATACAAGTACAATAAAAATGGATTGTTTTTCACTTTTTGATGGGTTTTGATTACAAAAGTATCGAATATGTTTACTTCTCAATGGGAGATCTGGTTTCCATGGGGACCAAACCAACCTCATCTGCTGTTTTGCAGACCATGCTCCGTGTACCACCTCCACTTTGGCAGGACTGGAGAGTGGCTGAACACAGCTACCCTGGCAAATGTACACAGCCTTCAATACAGGTTCTCCTCTTGTTCCACCCCCTTCCGACAGCAGAACCCAGGAGGGGGCTTCAAGGATGTGCAGCTTTCCTCCCACTTTCAAGTTTCATCACTTGTGATGCTCTTTGAAACTGGAACATTCTACATGGTGATGATAAACATCCGCCATGTGTCACAATGTTTCTTCAAGTTAAGTGTCAAATTATCTGGCAATATAAATAGGTGCCTATTTTTTTTTTTTTTTTTTTTGCTGTTGTAATGCCTTCATTACAGATTCAGCACAGATCAATGGTATTTCTTATACAGATTGATCAAATATCTATCACGTACTGACAATCTGCCCTATTTCCTATTTAATATATACATACTACTGATTCATGTGTTCATTATACACTTAATAACAGCTTGCTATCTGTCAAGTATTGTGCTGAGTGCGAGGGGTATAGAGATAAGTAAGACAGAGTTCTTAGTCTCAGAATGCTACTCTCTTATAGCTCAGAATCTAGAGGAGATGAATTACCAGAAGAGGTAGTTGTGAGTCACTGTGATAAGTTTAATGGTTTGATACTTGCCATAGAAGGGACCCCAGTCTCATTCTGCAGCATTAAGGAAGTCAAAGGAAGGCGTCTGAAAGACCTTGCTCAAGGAATGAGTATAAATCAATCAGGTGAAGAAGCAGCGGCTTGAAGCAACAAATGAAAGTAAGAAACTGCAGTTACAGGCTTTGGAGCCAGAATCAATTCTGTGCCTGATGGAAACTTAGGCTGGTAGCAAATGGCAAAAGCATTGAGATGAAGTCTGGTAACTGGCCTTCCTTATGATATGTTAGAAACTGCATTTTTATCCAAAGCCATTGAAGAAATCTAAAGAGTACATTAAGAGGACAACCTGTCAGTTTTGTGGTTTTGAGTAATTATTCTGAAGACTGCATGGGATATGTATTTGAAGAAATGAGATGTTTGAATAAACAAATAGTCATTTATTTTTCTGGGCCAAAACATAGCCTTGATGAATATAGGAATCAAAACCTTTAACATCTAAAATTCAGTATTTTACTAACTGCAATTCATGTGCTGTCATTAAAATAGATGTTACATTTTTATTTATTTCTATTTAGCTCGTAAGAGAGAATAGCTGGAGAATGGCATACTAGCAAGTCTGCTGATCTGTAAGTCTCTGGTATTTCTTGGGTCAGTGGCAGAAACTGAGCCAATGCACAATTGATACAGAGAGTCCAGAACATTCTCAAAATTTGAGCTTTCTAGTAGATGACCAAAAATATAGAGTGTTTTCCACTATTATAAATAGAAATAGAAATGTAGGGAAAAAAAGTAGCAGGATGGAAACCTCAAGCTTTGAAGGAACTCAGAGATTATTAGTTCAATTCCTGTATTTTATAGAATGTAACTAGAAACCAACAGGGTGTAAATAATTTAATCTAAATCAAGCAGGGATCCACATTGCTTTTTGTTCAGAGTGCTCTCCACACATATGAGTTATATGCTTTATGTGGTCCTATCCCAAGAATCAATGGTTTTTGTTTTGAAGACAGTGTTCCATTTTAATAGATTCAAGATAAAATGTTAGCAGATGAGTCTGAAACATTCTGACTCCTCTCAAGTTGGAGTTAATACATTTGAAATAACTACATTTTTTCTACTACCTTATTCCTGTTACCTTTCTACATTCCGTTATTATTAGCTTATTGCAAGTTCAGAATTCTATTTAATAAATATGTACTGATGACCCAGATGAAGATAGTCTCCCTTTTCTAGAGGAAGGTATAGACAAGTAGTGTAATCATATATTATTAAAACAACTTAAAATTTATTCCTCAGGAAATGTACTTTAGACCACTCTTCTAGTCATTTACAGCGAGGTTTTTTAATAATGCAAGTAACAATGCAAGCAGAACTATTAACTTAAAAACGAAGCCATTCATTAGGAGAATAAAAAAAAAAACCATGATGGGTGAAAATATTAGGTTTCTTGAAAACTAAAAAATAGTTGATAAAATGAAAACCAGAGATCCTGAATTGTTCAAGAAAGAAACTTAAGAAGTGTTTTGGCAAATGTTGTTAGAATATTAAATGAAAAGGTAAAGCATTTGTCTTTCATCTGAAATAGTAATAACCATTATTCAATATTTCGAGTTACAAAATGTGTGGACATTTGTGTATGTGTGGGTGCCATTCAGTTCAGTCTTGGGTAATTGAAATGGCTAAATAACACCCATATGGTAAACAGCTTGGTACGCCCAGTATAAAGGAAAAGGTGTTGGCAGTGAATCTGTGAAGAAGGCATTATTATTTTCACTCATAGAGGTGATGTAAGTATCTAGCTTCAGGGTTTTATTTCTTTTCTCTAGTTTCCCCCCACCCCTGCCTTCTTTTCTTTCTTTTTTGTTAATATGTTAGGCCCTGGCTAGGTTTTCATAGAATGAAACATTTTTCAATACTAAATGTTCAGGTCTACCCCCCTTTCTCAAATTAGTTGGCTTGGAGGGTGATGGAAGACAACCTAAATATTTAGTTTAATGTATCGAGAATCATTAGCATTATAGAAGAAATAAAAAAAAAAAACATAAAATCTGATTTCTATCTGACAAAATTTTCCATTCTTTGTAGGGCATCATGACATACGTGAAGCAAAGATAATTCGATAATAGTAGTTATCATATTAACTGTTAACATATTATGAATATTTATTATCTGTCAGGGCCCCTTTTAGTAATTTCCATATACTGTTGAATAGATTGTACTGCATTCCCATAATAAGTCTATGAAATTAGCATTATGATTATGCTAATTTTGCAGATGTGAAAATTGGAGAACAGAGAGTTTAAGTAACTTTAAATCTAAGCAATCTTGCTTCCCAGCTTGTAACTACAATGGTATGCCTTTATGTAGTAGGATAACAATGTTTTTTATGTTTTGTTCAACACTGCACAAGCTGTGGGATTAGGAAAGACATTAGAGACCATGATGTTTGTGACAGGCATGAAGAAGAGCTCAGAACTTGGAGTTAGGATGATGCAGTTTCAAATCTTCATTCGGCCAGTTGTGTGAAATATATAGCTTCTTCCGTAAGCCTCACTTCATCTATAAAATGACCACCTCACTCCCCTCATAATGTTGTTTTGAGGATTAAAGGAGATTATACATGCAATGGACTTAGCTAATAGCAGCCATGTGGTATGCTTTCAGTAAAGGTGGACTGCTATTTTTTTTTTCAAGCACAGCTTTGGTGTCTAAAGAGAATACACTGTGACAGACCAATTATCTTCAGTTAAGCAGAAGGAAATTTCATGTATCAAATAATTTTTGAGGATTTTCCTTCTGAAGTAAAAGATGAATGTTAAAATTTTCATGTTTTGTTTCATTTTGGAATTCAAGTGTACATGTACTTAATTCTGGTACAATGTAATAATTTCAATTATAAATTTCTGAGGCTAGAGACTTCAGACTGAAGTTTATCAAAAATAAACAGTGAAGGGGCGCCTGGGTGGCTTAGTCGGTTTTGTGTCTGACTTTCGCTTAGGTCATGATTTCGCCGTTCGTGGGTTTGAGCCCCGCGTCGAGCTATGTGCTGACTGCCAGCTCAGAGCCTGGAGCCTATTTCAGAGTCTGTGACTCCCTCTCTCTCTGACCCTCCCCTGTTCACGCTGTCTCTCTCTCTCCTAGAAATAAATAAAAGATAAAAAAAAATAAACAGCGAATTATTTATGTTATATAAAGCAATGTTTTTGAACACATATCCTCAGACTACTAACATGAGGGGCTATAAATATTAAACCTATGTGATATCTGTAACTCGTTTCAAGTGTTTACATGGAACTTATTTGACTCTTCAATGAAACTTTTTTCTTTTTTTTTTATTTTAAATGTTTTATTTATTTCTAGGAGAGAGAGAGAGACAGTGTGAGCAGGGGAGGGTCAGAGAGAGAGGGAGACACAGACTCTGAAACAGGCTCCAGNTCAGAGAGAGAGGGAGACACAGACTCTGAAACAGGCTCCAGGCTCTGAGCTGGCAGTCAGCACAGAGCCCGACGCGGGGCTCGAACCCACGAACCGTGAGATCATGACCTGAGCGAAAGTCGGACGCTCAACCGACTAAGCCACCTGGGCACCCCTCTTCAATGAAACTTTTTTTTCAATTACATGTCCATCCTAGAAGAGTTACTTAATCATTTCCCTGTGAAAGAAAATGCTTATGTTTTACTTTTATATACTCAGAATCAAAACTTCAAAAATCTCACAGAAAGTTGAGCTTACCTCTCCATTTTTAACATGTTTTGAAACATAACATCCCTAAAATAATACACCTTTGGAGATGAATAATATTCATTATTGAAAACTACTTAAATCACATGACATAATAACATCTTTAAAACATTGTCTTATATTTTTAATGCATTTTAGACATTTTAAGAAAGGACATTTAGGGTGCAACAGGTAATAATGTCTGTAATACAGGAATAACTTCTAAAATGTAATAAAGAATTAAGCATTATATTTAATGGGAATAGTCTGTCATAGTCAATCTGAACATGAACCATCTCTAAAAAGAGAGTTCATAAATATGTTAATAAAATAAAAAAATTGAAAGTAGGGCCAATGCATTGCCTAAACAGAAAAAAATAAAACATTCCATTTTTGCCTTATTAGAGTATAGGTTTTTTAATGCATTTTACATTTACAGAAAATAAGCTATCACTATCTAAACTAAACATTTAAACTATCTAAACTATATTTAGACTTGAATATTTACCTGTAAAAAGTCTAAATTCTGGGGCTTTCAGAATCCTCTCCCTTTCAACATTGATTTGGAAGCTTCAAATAAGTTGTAGTATCAAGTCTGTGAAAACAAGGAAATTACCAATATTTTTTAAGTAATCTTTTGGATGCATAGAGTAGCAGCCTAGGTTTGGTTTGAGAAAGCTGGATCCCATGTGTCTTGTTTTCAGTATTTATCACTGGGGTAGACGAGCCTCACCTTGAAATGTGGGCCAAATAGTCTCTTCACTCAGTGAGCAGAGAGGCTATGTGGCAGGGTTGAAATCAATATTTACACATGGCCTGTGAAATCAAATTGATTTGAAGTTTTCCCTTCATGATATTAGCAATGGTAAAGACTGATTTATCAAGCTCCATAACCACTTGGAATTCATGAATTTCAAATTAAAATTTGAGTCTTATGTAGTAAATAACTATGTTTGGATTACTATGAAGTTCTCAGTCTGGGGTGCACGG
The DNA here is from genome assembly GCF_003009895.1 of Hyaena hyaena. NCBI lineage: Eukaryota > Metazoa > Chordata > Mammalia > Carnivora > Hyaenidae > Hyaena > Hyaena hyaena. The sequence continues at coordinate 77,081 of NW_024082048.1, read as the reverse complement.
AAGGACTTCAGGGGACCAAGAGCCAAGGACCACGGCAAGATTCTCTTCTTTTTCATGCGTATGTGCTTTTTTCCTATGACAAGAGCCTTTAGCTTTCATTACATTCTTAAAGAGATCCATGAACACAAAAAGGTAAGGATCACTACATTGATTGAGGGAAAAGGAATTCTAAATATCCAACACACATTTTAAAGTGGCTTGGAAGAATTGGCCTAAATTTAAATTTTGTGTGTCAAAAGAAAAAAAAAGATCGTTTTGTAGAGGTTCTCTAAATAGTATTCTGTAGAGGCCCTGATAAGTTGATCTGGGAACTATTCTTATTTTGTGGATAATCTAATACTGAGAAGACTATGCCTGAAAATCTGAAATACATATATGGGGATAAGAGAGAGTAATAAAGTTGTGGACATTTATAGAGTTAAGTATTAGGCACCAGACACTGAATTAGGCACATGCAGACATGTGTGTACAGGGATGTCAAGCATCACTCAGCACTTAGCACATGATTTTCACTTCACAGTTTAAAAATGAAAAGCATAAAGGTTAGAAGCATGATCAAGTTAACACAGGTGTTAAGAGGGAGACCTGAGGTTCCTACCCACGTCTGACTGGACTGCACTATATCCGATATATCATTGTTTTAGTTTTTCTGTGCTTAAAATAAATCTTAGTGTTCTTTAGGTAGAGAGTGTCAGGGATTTCGTTTTTAACAATTTATAGAGGCTATGTTTGGTGCCTAGAACAAAATAAGAAACTCAGTAAATATTTGTAAAAATAAATGCATCTAGCTCAAAGTACCATTTAACTAATAAAGATATGAGACCAAAGGAGAAAAAATATTTTCTTAAAGGCTACTCGCCTAGTTAATGGCAAAAGGCACAAAAATTCTATATATCCTGTATCCTAGATAAAGATTTTGTTTACCACATCTGAGTGGTAAAGCTCATTCCAGAATACTCTATTTCTGAATCAGTACTGGCTGTCTGAAGTAGATAACTTTTCTTTTTCTCTCCCTATAGCTGGGAATACAAAGAGATTGCTTTAAATAATCACATCTGAGTGTCAGCTAACACTCTATGCTTAAGTTTTCACTCTGTCCTTAAAAAGAATTTACCCTTGAATATATATGGGTTTCTTGAACTGATTTATTTTTTTAATTTTAATTTTTTTTCTGTCTCTCTGATCTATAATGGACCTTATAAGTCTTCCCATCCTGTTTTGTAAGTTCCTCTTCACTAGATCTCTAGCAACTAAAATGGAACATGTCCCAGGCTGAACTCTTCAGGGCTGCCTTCATGGGAGTATGATTTGTGCTAGCCATGGAGTCCAGTGCTTGGTTTAATGTTCTGCTGTTGCTGTCTTGAAATTCTTAATAAAATTTCATTTTGAAATTACATTGTTGGTCTTACTCTTTATTCTCCTTTTGCCAATGAATACAAATTTGTTCTTCTTGGAGTGCCTGGGTGGCTCAGTCAGTTAAGCATCCGACTCCTGATTTTGGCTCAGGTCGTGATCTCACAGTTTTGTGGGTTCTAGCCCTGCATTGGGCTCTATGCTGATGGCACAGAGCCTGCTTGGGATTCTTTCTCTCTCTCCTTCTTTCTCTGTCCCTCCCTTGCTTATGCTCTGTTTCTCTCAAAAATAAATAAAGTTAAAAAATTAAAATGTGTTCTTTTTATATTTTCTATTTTTGAAGGACACCTCCAATATCTAGGTCACCAGGTAATGCTGGATACAATAATTTATCTTCAACTTTACTTCCCCCTGATCACCTCCACATCCGATTATTGTCTAAATCTTAACAATTCTAACCTAACAAAGAGTCTTATGATGAATCCTTCTTTTCTTTTGCCATCACATTCAATAGAAAGAATCCTACCTTAGCAAAACTTAGTCTTGATTTGAAATCGGGTCTCTGCTATTTATTATTGGTTATGTCCTTCAGCAAGTCAATTTCTTGAATTTCTATTTTCTCATCTATAAACTAGGAAAAATGAAACTGCATATTTAAGAACTAGAAATATAATTTGATAAGTACTTAATATAGTGCCAATTTTTTAGACAGTCTCATAAGACACTTAATTTTAATTCTCTTCTAACTTCTAACATGACTTTATCTTGAGATCAGTTATCAATGTATATTTCTGAGATACATATTTTATCTACAGATTACTTATTCAATTCGTTCATTCATATGAGTTGAGTAATCATTCATTCATATTAACATTTTAAAATGTTCCTCCCGAAACTAAAAACAAAAAAAGTATCCCTAAATTTATTGATAACTTTGTTATCGAGAAATGAAGTGTATGTTTCCTCCTTTTGAATCTGGAAAGGTAGGGAAAGCTTCAACCAATAGAATGGAAATACATCATATGATTTATGAGGCTGGATCATAAAAGGGCATGCAGCTTCCAATTTGTTTTCTGGAACTCTTACTTCTGGAGCCCTGATACACCCTGTAAAAAGTCCAACAATCCAAGTGCCAGCATACTGTGAGGAAGCCAAGCCACATGGAAATGCCACACATGGACACCCAGTCACAGTCCTATTCTTAAAATTGTCCTGTCCAGGCATCATATAAGTAAATGAACAGCCTCCAGATGATGCCAGACCCCAGTTATGAAATCATCCTAGCCTTCACAACCTCTCAAATGAGACTCCAGATATGGTGGAGCAGGAACAATCCACCTCCTCTGTGTTCTGTCTGAATTCCTGAGCTACAAAATCAAGCATAATGAAATGGTTCTTTTAAGCTGTAACTAAAGTTTAGATTCATGTGTTATATGACAATTGTAACTGGAACAATTCCAAACGGGGGCGGGGGGAGAGAAAGAAAAAAAGGAAAGGAAAGGAAAAGAAATCCCATGTATTGTATATGCCCCCCCCACCCCCACTTTCCTTCCTTCCAGCCTTATGTCCAACAGCTCCTTGTTCTGTGGAATCATCCCAACCCTTTGGCAATTTCCCTTATTTATACTGCTGTTGCTTATTGGAAAGCTCTTCCTTATTTTCTTCACTCTATTAAGACTCAGTTTTGCACTATTAACGTGCTACTTTATTATTTAATCCTTCAGTCTCTCTTGCTATATAGTGTATTCTTCTCAATTCTGATAGAACTTTTTATAAATTTTTAAAAATTATTTATTTTACTTGAAAGAGAGAGAGAGAGAGAGAGAGAGAGAGAGAATGTGCACATATACATGCAGGAATGGAGGGGGACAGGGGCAGAGGGGAAGCAAGAGAGAATCCCAAGCATGGAGTCCAATGCGGTTGATCTCATGATCCTGGGATCATGACCTGAGCTGAAATCAAATTGGTTGCTCAATTGCCTGAGCCATCCAGGCACCCCTGAATTCTGATAGAACTTTTTAACCTCACTTTGATATTTTAAACATTCACCAAATATAATTGTTCTTGTTTGTGTGCACACTGAATTTTTACTAAGACAGAACTTACATGTGATTTAATACCTCGCCTACAATAAATAATTCTTTGTAGGTGTTCCATGCTTTGTTAATAACCCAGCATAAATTAGAGTTGAGGCATTGAGGTGCTTGTAGTCCTGAAAAGTTATTAGCAGTTACAATATATATGAAAGTCAAAATTCTCCTCTTGACTATTACCATGTTACTTCCTTTGTCCTTTTATATTCCCTTGTATATCACTGATTGTTCTCTGCACAAATATTTATTTTATAATCATATATTAATTAGTTTGTGAGTCACCATTAACCTCAACTCCATTTTGTCCTTATGCTGTTATTCTCCCAAGGATTCTCTAGCTTAGAACAAGAGTTGATTTGACCACCTACACCACCTGACATCAATGAGATACAATCATCATCAAGATTTTACATAATGAAAACACTATAAACAGGACCACATACGCCCCAAAGACATATTCTCTGAGGTATATATTACACTTTAAAATCTGAGTTTTACTTTATTTTTAATACTACTTATTCCCTTCCTTTAAAAAATATTGAAAGGAACAGAAATTAGTGTAATTTTAAAAAATTACTTATATTTTAGTTACTGTAAGTTTTTCTCCCCTTCCTTAAATGACCTACATTTGGCTTTAGGAAGAAAGGATAAAAGAGAAGGAAATTTGCATTTACTGTATATGCCAGATATTGATGAGCAAAATCATATTAGTTTATTTGCTTATTGTATTCTTTTAACATAAATTTCCTTCAGTTGAAAGAAAGGAGATTCTTAGATAATATCAGATGTGTTTGTGTCTAAACAAAATATATCAAATACCATTCAAACAGCTGATTCAGTCTATGTGTATTATGCAAAAGGTCGGCTAAATGTATGGATTTGATAACCCCATAATTACTGAGAGATACACAACGCCAAGAAAGAAGTCATATAACTAATGTGGGATTAGGCCCTGAACAAAAATCCTTGATATTTTCAGACATCCTGCAGCTCTCTGAATTCCCATCATGTTTTTAATCATAATTGCTTCCCTACCACCCATCTGGGCTGCTATCAACAGAGCCTTATGACTTCCAGGGAAGAATAAATAGGGAGACAAGTGAATTCCTTGGAAGCTCCAATTCTGCGTTAGTGCAGATTTCTACATAATAAAATAATGGAGTGAAGCATTTAAAAAAAGATTCAACTGAAGCAAGTATCTTTAAATAGATTATTTTCCACAAGGAATCAGTGGGTGCTAATGTTCCCTTGTTGGCTATAAAATCACTGGGGGAGAAATAACAATTATGGCAATCACAGCATAGTTTAACCCTACGAACTTAGAGACAAAGAAAAAATGAAAAAAACTTTTAAAAGATCATCTTTAAGAAGGCAACACAATTAAGGTGGCCATTCACAGGAGGTTTCCAGCCACTTCACTCTCTCTCCAGAAGGGGCTCTATAGCATCTATGGATACCCTTGAAGGCATAACAATATGCGTTTCTGTTCATGGATTTTAGGGATTGAATATGTTATTAATCAAAAGAGTCGCTGTAGTTTCATTGCTTCTGGAATCTCCTGGGGCATTGTATACAGCTGCATTCAAAGAAAATGAACTGTTATAAACTTGATCATATTCATCCCTTGGGCTCATCTGATTACAAAATTGCCCAATGAGCTGTTACAGTGCTTTCAACTAATTAGTTAACCCATACATTGTGTTTCCTTTCTTATTTTTTTCTTTTTCTTCTTCTTCTCCTTTTTTTTTTTTTTTGGCCTGTATTTTACATATTTACTCTTTCTCTAACAAGGTATCTCAGTGTTTGTTCTGCTGTCAAAACCCTCAAATTACATCACTAATATATACTTTTTCTCCTATCATTTTTAATGTAAGGAAAACAAACAGCACACATTTCCTTTGCCATGTTATTGATTTTAAATCAGAGACATTAAAGACAATTCAGGAACTCAGAAGCTACATTTGACTCTCAGCTCATACAATTTCCTAAATCAGTGGGTGAAGATTCAAGGGTCTTTCTCAATGTAGATATACTCAAAAAAAGAAACAGATATTGGGGTTCCTGGGTGGTTCAGTTGGTCAAGCGACCAACTCTTGGTTTCGGCTTAGGTCATGACCTCACGGTTTGTGAGTTTGAGCCCAGTCTCAGGCTCTGTGCTGATAGCTCAGAGGCTGCTTAGGTTCTTGTTCACTCTCTCTTTCTCTGCCCTTTCTCTGCTCCTGCTCTCTCTCTCTCAAAATAAACAAATATTTAAAAAAAGAAACTGATACGTTTTCAGTAAAAGAGATAGTCATATAGAGGAATAAATTGAATTCTTCAGAAAGTATATTTCTGCCCAGAGAGGACTCCATCCTAACCTAAAGGGAAATTTCACAATATCCAAATCCCTTGATGTCCTGCAAATAAAGGAAGTGGATGTCCTCAAATTTCTAATTTTTTTTTATTAAAGATTTATTTATTTTTTAGAGAGATTGTAAGCGAGGAAGGGGCAGAGAGGGGGACAGAAAATCTGAAGCAGGCTCTGCACTGACAGCATCTGAGCCAGATGTGGGGTTCGAATTCACAAACCATGAGATCGTGACCTGAGCTGAAGTTGGACCCTCAACCGACTGGGCCACCCAGGTGCCCTTGTCCTCATATTCCCTGTAGCAGGATCCCACCTGGATGGCACCAACCTTGACTTCCAAATGGAACAAGCACATCTACGGAAGGAAAAGTGACATTTATGGATGTCATAAATCTGAAGAGAACCTGGGAGAAGCTGGTGCTAGCAGCTCATGCCATGGTTAGTTAAAAACTCAGCCGGCGTCAGTGTATAACAACCTCCAGGAATACTGGCCTGCGAGTCGTGCTGAAGTAGTCTGCTGCCCCCGAGCCACGCTCCTTGCTGGCTGCTTCACTTCCGGAACCTTCACTAACCGCATCCACTTCCGAAAGCAGAGACGTCCCGTGGTTACGGAGTCCGGGGCTGACCACCAGCTTTTCACAGAGGCGTCTTACATGAACCTGCCTACAATTGCTCGGTATAACACAGGCTGTCCTCTGTGTTATGCGGACACTGCCACCTCATACAGCAACAGATGCGTTCACTGAGCGAATCTGACGAGCGGGAAGCAGGCCCGGGAAGTTCTGCGCATGCGTGGCCCCATCTTCTACGAGCGGCCACCGGAGGTCATGCCTGGGGTCTACTTCGGCAGAGATACTGAGGGGGTGGGGAAAAAAAAAAATAGAAGAGCAAGCCTCTGTTGAAAAGGCTGTGGTCAAGGAGGAATTTCAGGGTGAACGGACCAGTTCCTAGGTTCTCAGCTGACGTAATCCGAGGTTGGCGGCTGGCGTGTAAGGAACGCAGGTGTCCGCTGCGCCTCTTCAGCGGTTCCCCGCGGAAGGCTGGAGCGTTCGGCCCGTCCCTGAGACTGGCCTTCAGCTCCGCCGTGCAGGCTACTCAGTAGGGAAGAGCAACCACTGGTGGTCTTAAACTGCTTCTCCACAGACTTTAGAGCAGAAAATGGACATGAGGGTGATGAAAAAGAAGCAGTTTCTTAAAAAAAAAAAAAGAAAAAAGAAAAAAGGAATCAACAAACGCAAATGTTATGGACAGAATGAGTCCGCCTTCATATGTTGAAGCTCTATGTCCGTGATGTGACTGTGTTTGGACACGGCCCTTAGGGAGGTAATTAAGGTTAAATGAGGTCATCAGGGTGGAGTCCTTGTCCCATTGGGCTGGCATTCTTATAAAAAGAGGAAGAGACACCAGAGCTCTCAGTCCCTTCCCACAAGAACAAAGAGAAGACGCCATCTGCAAGCCAGGAATAGAACCCTCACCAGAAACCAACCCCGATGACACTTGATCTGGGACTTCCGACCTCCAGAACTGTGAGAAAATTAATTTCTGTTGTTTAAGTCATCCAGTATGTGGTATTTTCTTGTCAGCCCTAGCAGAGTGATAGAGCAGTAGGGGTGAGGGGTAGAAGAAAAATATATACAGTTAACCCTTGAAAAACTTGGATTTGAGCTGCATGAGTCATCTTACAGTATGGAGATATTCTTTTGATAAATACAGTGGAGTACTGTAAATGTATTTTCTCTTCCTTAGGATTTTCTTTTTAAAGTTTTTTTTTTTGAGAGAGAGAGAGTTGGGGGGAGGGGCAGGGAGAGAGGGAGAGAGAATCTCAAGCAGGCTCCACAGTCAGAAGCAGAACCTGATGTGGGGCCCAAACTCACAAACTGTAAGATCATGATCTGAGCTGAAATCAAGAGTCTGACACCTGACTGAGCCACCCATGCAACTCTCTTTCTTATGATTTCTTAATGACATTTTCTTTTGTCTAGCCTACTTTATTGTAACACCACAGCGTATTTTGTAGGTAAAAAATGTGCTAATTGACTGTTACTAGTAAGACTTCTGGTCAACAAGGCTGTTAGTAGTTATGTTTTTTGGAGAGTCCAAAGTTATATCAGATTTTTGAAGGCATGTTGGGGGAGTGCTGGTGTCCCTAACCCCTGTGTTGTTCAAAGGACAACTCTAGGTTCAAAATAAGTGAATAAAAGTGAAGTAAGAGCCAATAAGTCTTATAAAAATTATATTCTTGCCAAGATAATAATAAGAGCAGAGTGCTACATATTACTGTTTCAAACAAATATGCAGTAAAACCAGAGGGTTGTGCTATTTTCATGCCACAGAATTTTTCAGAACCCAGTATACCTCTCGGGTGTCTTTTACCGGCCTAAAAATGACACCCTCTTTTTCTTTAGTGTGCTTTGATTGAGAGTCTAATGGAAAGTGTGCTATGTAAAGCAGTTTAGATATCAAATAATTTAAATTATGGAAATCATGTTTGTAAAGTTCCCAAATGGTGATTATCATTGGCGTAATTCAGTGGGTACCTCAGCATTCCATTTCTTAGTTATATTTGTGTAACCCAAGTGTCCCCAAGCCCCCTCATCTTTTCCTTGACTAGACGTAAATCTCGTTTCATGGGAGATGCAATACCCATCAGTGTTGTGGAAGACACCTTAAGAGAAAGGCTGTTTGCTTTCCATGACTTCTCTACTACTTAGGATTCTTGGTTCTCTTTCACCATCTCATTTCCTTCAGCTGTTCTTCTCTTTGCATGTGACTCCAGGTGCTGCCATAAATGGGCAGTGGCCATTCTTTCTATACTCACCAAAGTCAGTCTAACTTGAAAGTTTGTACAAAACAGAATTTTTACTGAAAATCTGGAAATAATAGAGGGAAAATATCACCAAGAGGAAAAAAACATCCAATCAGATATTTTTTGTTGGCTACACTTGTATAAGGGAATTTTCACTTGACCTACCTCAAATAGTTGGATGGTTTTTGCAAGTTCTTCCTTCTCCCATCCCCTTTCCAAGTCTTACAGTATTTTATTTGTACATCCAGAAAACAATTCCATAATACCAATTATTTTGTTATACAGAGCAATTTAGTTCTTACTTTGCTTTATTAACTTTGCTGTGAAGCATATTTTTAAAATTGTTCAGTAAAATTACCTTTTTGTGTACTGTTATTATTTTTAACAAACATTTGTGTGACTGCTACCAGGATCAGAATACAGAACAGTTCTACCACCCTTTTGCAGACATACCTTTCCCCATTCCGAATCCCTAGGAATTGATCTGTTCTCCATCACTACAGCTTTTTGAGAATGTCATGTACATGGAATCATAGAATATGTAATTTTTTGAGGCTGTTTTCTTTTACTCAGTGTAATGTCTTGAAATTTATCCAAGTTGTTGCATATATCAGTAGTTATAGCCTTTTTATTACTGAATAATATTCCATTGTATGGATTTACTGCAGTTTATTTATCAGCTTATGTGCTGAAGGACATTTGAGTTGTTTCCAGTGTTAAGTGGTTATAAACAGAATGACTTTAAAATTTTGTGTAGAGGGTTTTGTATGCATATAAGTTTTTAGTTTTCTCAGTTAAATACTCCAGTAGTAGGACTGGTAGGTTACATGGTAAGTGTATGTTTAACTTAAAACAAAAGCAAAACCTGCCAAAGTGTTTTCCAAAGTGGCTGTACTATTTTTGCATTCCTACCAGCTATATAGGAAAGTTTTCATTATCTGCATCCTCAACAGTACTTAGTATTATCAGAATATTTTCAGCTATTCTAATAGGTATGTGGTGGTATCTTTTCAGGGTTAAAATTTGTATCTCCCTAATTGCTAATGATGTTAAACATTTTTTTTCATGTGGTTATTAGCCATCCTTGTATCCTTGTTGGTGGAGTATCTGTTCAAATTTTAAATTTGTTCATTTTTAAATTACGTTGTTTGCTTTTGGAGTGAGTTTTGAGAGTTCTTTATATGTTAAAATGTGTCCTATCTACAATAATTTCTGGAGATTAATATTTAAAGGACAGTGTTCTGATATTTTCTCCCATTTTTATTTTTTTATTTTTTTGGTAATTTCAGACTCAACAGCAATATCCTTCTTCTTTGCCAAGCTTAAAATCTGTACCTATGCTCTTCATCCCTTTCCTTGCTCTGCCTCTATCATGCTCCTTTAATTATGGCTTTTCACTTTAGAGTTTTCAAAACCTCTTCTTGCATGATCCATTTTTTTTCTTTAATGGTAAAGTCTTTATATCTAATTTAAAAAACTAATTCATGATTCTTTTCTAAATTACCATCTCCCTGCTTCCCATCACTGCTATGCTTCTTGAAAAATGTTCTGTATTTGCTACTGTCTTCTACCAAATTTATGCAACCCAAACTCTGCGTTCATTATCATTCTGGAAATGGTCTTTGAGTAATCACCAATGATCAGTAGTTTTGTCTACTAGTGGCCTCCTTCTGTTTATTTACCTCTGTGCAGCACATGGCATTTTTGCCCCCCACTTCTTTCTAGATAATGAAAATAACACAAAGTAATCACTGTGGTCACTGAGAAAAGGTAAAAGTCAATATATATTTTTGGAAGCAGAATCCTTTGTATGTGTTCAGGGGAAAAAGAATTTTTATAGGAAAATTCAGGCAAAAAAGGATGCAGAAATGCTCAGAATTTAGCATATGCACATAATTTAACTGGGCATATTTATATTATTATATGAATACAAAAGGCATTTGTATTCATAGCATCTTTTTTCATTTTAATTCACTTGTTCTACCATATTGAAATATATGAATTTAGTTTACTAATGTAATCTTTCAGCATTCTGTTTTTCTGATTTGTAAAATGGAGATAAAAATAAGCTAACCCAAAACTTTGTCAATATCATGTGAGATGATGAATGTATTTAGTAGACTACCTGTAATATAGAAAGAAGTAATAGGTTAACTATTTATTTTATTTTCCCATATTCTCTAATTCATTTCAAAATGAATTTTAAAGACAAAACAATTCACTCAGCTTGAATCATCATTCAGAATTAATACTGGCAACCTATAGAAGAAATTTTTGGAGTTTTGGACACAGTTTTTTCTTTTTAATTGTGAATGTCTGAACATAGATGCTGTATATATGCCTTTTACTTAATCTGGGTGAGCAATTTCTGTGTCTGCAGAGAACCTCTACACAAGCCAGATTTGTATAGTTGAACCAAGTTAATGAGAATTCTATCCTATGAATGCACTTGTACTGATGGGGAATCATGAAGTAGTTCAAACATGACTTTGAGTGCTAGTTAACAGAAAGATAGTACAAAATACTTCTGTTTATTTATCTTTCTTAAAAATTAGTTACTTGTAACAAATTATTACATACGTTTGTGCATATAGTTCGGTTCCCAAGATTTCTTTAATGCTTTTTTTCCATTAGTTCTATAAAGCACTCTATGTTAATCTCTTAGGGAATTGTTGATATTCTCTATAAGACAGTATACACTCAAGGACTTTCATTTTGTCTGTTTTCTTCCATAGACCCTCTTGCCTAAATAATTCAGTTAAGAGTCTCTTATATAAACCATGTTGTCTTTGTTTATTTTTATTGTTGAGTATCCATCTCTATTATAATTCCAGTTTTACAAAGAAGCAAAGGCTATTAATCAAATTTAACTAAAATGGCTCTTCTTTGGACCATTTCTTTTGGTAGTAGCAAAGAAGTAAATCATGTAGAAGGAGTCCATTAGAATCATTATACTTAGCAAACAACATGTTTATGGCTAATTATAATAATGTCTCTTAGTAATATCTTGATGTTATACTTGAACACACAGTAGAAAATTGCTCTGTGTTCCTACTTCTCTTCATCCACTAAAGATGGAACAGTTATTTTGAACCAATATTTGTGTGCATGTGTAGTATGTGCATGTGTTAGGGGAGGGGTGGGGGTTGTCATATACTTTCTTTCTAAAATATTAAATATTATCTAACATATTTATTTTAAAATTGTTTTTAATAAGTTAGGTTTGTTTCTTAAAGTTGCATAAGAATCTTTGAGACATAGGGTGTCATCTGAGTGATGTCAAATTTTCAAGTTCTAATTTTTTACTTTGGCTTCGAAATTTGCACTGTGGAATATAATTTGTTCTTTTAATGCAAATGTATTTGTTGATTTAGTTAGTTTTAGGCATGCTTGTTATAAAACATTCAAACAGTACAAAGTTGATGAAGCCAATGGTTTCTCATCACATTCATTGAAGATAACAGAAATTGGCTTTATCTACGTTCATACATTAAAGTTGATGAACTCCTATATGATTTTTTTCTAAGAACTTATCAGCTCCCTTAGATACAGAAAAGTCAACTGGGTAACATTAATTTGAAACTGAGTGAGCAAGGTACTTCACTTACAGAGGGGGAATTTCAGGTCAAACCTCCTAAGCCCTCTACCTTTTCCTTCAAAGTTTAATATATATACTAATCACCAAGTATCTTGGTCTGTTCGGACAGCTATAATAAAAATCCTATAGACTGTGTGGCATAAACAACAAATATTTATTTCTGGAGGTTAGGAAGTCCAATATCAATGTATTGATAGAATAGGTTGTCTGTTGAGAACCTACTTCCTGGTTCATTGACTTCCAGCTTCTCATTTCGCCACATGGCCAGAGAGCTCTCTGGGGTGGACATTTGTTCCATTCATAAGGGCTCCATTCTCATGACCCAAACACCTCCCAAAGACCCTACCTCCTAATACCGTAACTTTGGGGGTCATAATTTCAAAATATGAGTTTTGGTACAACACAACATTTAGTCCATAACACCTAGAGAATCTTTTTAAATGGCAGATGGTGATACAGTGTATTTGGGGTGAGGCCTGAAATTCTACATTTTTAATAGACTCCTTGGTAACACTGATACTGCTGGTCCTAGAAGCACACTGCACAGAAAAACAGTCTATTCTTTTCCCCCATCCCTCTCTAAACTGGGTACTATTAAAGTAATAACTAAAGAAGATAATTTAGGTTATATAAATAAACTTTATTTAACAGTCTGTTTACCCAGAGAATGGCAAAATGGAGCAGAAGGCAGAAAGCTTTTATACAATAAAGAACAAGAAAGAGAAAAACAGAAACTATCTGGTTGGCTGGGCTACATAGTCAACTCTGGGGTGAGAAGGAAAGGAAATAAATATAGAGCCCAGGATTGGCTTGGTGTTAGCTGATTGGCTGACTGGATATACTATGTGTGTTGTGAGACAGAGCATTCAGAGTGACACAAATGTGTAAATTTCAGTTTGTTGATGTTATACCCCAGGCAGGAGCATCTCCGTCTTGGACCTAGAAATTTATTTCAACAATATTGTTGACTATTCTCCAATAACTTAAAATTTCTCTTGTGGAGTTAAGGCCATTTGGTAATAAGCAGCATATTCTATTGCTGATAATGCCTGTTTTTGTTTTTGTTTTGATGTGTAGAATTTGTAAACTTTTTGCTCTGGCCTTGACTATTGATGGCAGACATTGGGGAGAGAGGAGGTATAAAAATCTAAGTTTGTCTCTGTACCAGGATGCCAGCAATTCCCAGATCTGTTTGTATAGAACTTTCCTAGTTTGTAATGAGTAGGTGCTGCCTGTATTAAGATGTCAAATGGCCTTTCTGAGTGGGGTGTCAAGAGTTCAGTACTATTCCAGTAATACCATTGGGTGGATTCTGGCATCCCTGAAACTCTAGGAAGTCATGATTACCAAAGGAGGGAGAAGATACAGTTCTGCTAAAAAATCAAACAAAAAACATTAAAAAAAAAGTATTTTAGCATGTGTGGGTTTTTTTTTTTAACAAATAGTTTATTGTCAAATTATTTTCCACATAACACTCAGTGCTCATCCCCAAAGTGCCCTCCTCCATGCCCATCCCCCCTCCCCCCCACATCCATCAGTCCTCAGTTTTTGTCAGCATTCAAGAGTCTCTCATGGTTTGCCTCTCTCCTTTTCCCCCACCATTTCCGCCCTTCTTCTCCCCCTTGTTCCTCCGTCAAGTTCCTCCTAAGCCTCCTATACGTGCAAACATATGATATTTGTCCTTCTCTGCCTGACTTATTTCGCTCAGCATAACACCCTCAAGGTCCATCCATGTTGCTACACATGGCCAGATTTCATTGTTTCTCATTGCCATGTAGTATTCCATGGTATAGATAAACCACATCTTCTTGATCCATTCATCTGTTGATGGACACTTAGGCTCTTTCCATGTTTTAGCTATTGTGGAGAGTGCTGCTATGAACATTGGGGTACATGTGCTCCTATGCCTCAGCATTTCTGTATCCCTTGGGTAAATTCCTAGCAGTGCTATTGCTGGGTCCTAGGGGAGTTCTATTGTTAGTTTCCTGAGGAACCTCCACACTGTTTTCCAGAGGGGCTGTACCAGTTTACATTCCCACCAACAGCGTAGGAGGGTGCCCGTTTCTCCACATCCTCGCCAGCATCTAGAGTTCTCTGATTTGCTCATTTTAGCCACTCTGACCGGCGTGAGGTGGTATCTCAGTGTGGTTTTGATTTGTATTTCCCTGATGAGGAGCGATGCTGAGCATCGTTTCATGTGTCTGTTGGCCATCTAGATGTCCTCTTTGGAGAAGTGTCTGTTCATGTCTTCTGCCCATTTCTTCACTGGGTTGTTTGTTTTTTGGGTGTGTAGCTTGGTGAGTTCCTTATATATTCTGGATATTAGCCCTTTATCTGATATGTCATTTGCAACTATCTTTTCCCATTCCGTTGGTTGCCTATTAATGTTCTGGGTTGTTTCCTTGGCTGTGCAGAAGCTTTTAATCTTGATGAGGTCCCAACAGTTTATTTTTGCTCTTGATTCCCTTGCTTTTGGGGATGTGTCAAGTAAGAAGTTGCTGCGGTGGAGGTCAAGGAGGTTGTTTCCTGCTTTCTTCTCTAGGGTGTTGATAGTTTCCTGTCTCTCGTTCAGGTCCTTTATCCATTTTGAATTGATTTTTGTGCATGGTGTGAGAAAATGATCTAGTTTCATTAGCATGTGTGGTTTTGATGGCTTAAAGGACTATAGCAATTCTGAATATTTTTAGCAAAATGTTTGCTTTTAATAATTTATTGATTTAACAAACATCCTAATATCATTTCTGGTCCCGTATGGATTCCTAAATATATAAGTAGTACAAGGACAGTGTGCTTAATTCTTTCACTAACAGATTGGCCTGGGTTTTTCTGTCACTTCTTTTAAGTTTAAAAAAGAAAAATACAGATAGAATATGGAAATATAACTTATAAGAGATGAGGGAAGGGACTTCCGTGACCTCTAATGAAAAATAAAATGAAAGCAATTTTGAAAACCCCTAATGCTATTGCTATGTTTAAGACATTTCTTATATTTTTGTTGCCATTCCATTTTGCTTTGTTTTCCTAGAATGGCTTGTTATTTGTGGGCAATTGTCTGGAAATGGTGGGAAATTATTTTTAAATTGTAGACATCAATATACTGTAAAGCTTTGTATTAAACACTGGCTTATACAAATTTATAAAAAGAATTCTATTGAAAAGGAGCTAAACTCAAAGAATTTGAATCATCCAAACATTTTCTAGAGTTAGGAACTCAGAGGTTCTTGTATTTGTAAACACAAAGACTAGTTTAACAACGGGCTTTGTTTTGCATGAGTTACTGCATAAATTACTCCCTACTAGAACTCACAGAAAATTATTGCTCCACCCTTCCCTGCAGGAGTATTTTGAAGGAAATCTAATTAACAGTACCTTTCACATACCACAAAGCTGCAGGATTTCACAGTGTCAACATCTCTGGTGACCTTATGGCAACTGTGTCCCAGTGTATTTTGGATGTTAAACTTATCTTTGCTTAGGAAAGAATTCCAGGTGTATCCTGCTTGGGATTCTTTGTTAAAAGATTTGTAAGGGTTATAAATAAATATTAAAAAACTGGGAGGGGATGGACACCTGGGTGGCTCAGTCCCTTAAGCGTGCATCTTCCACTCAGGTCATGATCTCTTGGTTCCTGGGTTTGGACCCCTCACAGGGCTCTATGCTGACAGCTTGAATCTGGAGCCTGCTTCAGATTCTGTCTCTTCCTCTCTCCCTGCCCCTCCCTCGCTCATGCTCTTTCTCTCTCTCTCTGTCAAAAAAAAAATAAACATTAAAAAAAAAAAGATTGGTGAGGGACAATGCATTTGCCTTCCACACAACCATAGTTCTTAGGCCTTTGTATTTCAAAGATGAGTAAATAGTATAGCAAAAAGAAAAACGAAACAAAACAGGGAAGTAAGCACATGCTGTACACAACTAATTTAACCAAAATAAATGCTTTAAATAAATCAGTAACTATAAATCACTGTCATTTCTACAGTATAAAAATCATAAGTAGGGAAAAACTCTGATAAAATATAGTGTTAAAGATCAACCAGGATAGCAGCTCGCATCTACCAGTAAATTGTTCTCATTTTCAAGACCATGTACTTCATATATATTTTCTCATTGCCTATTTTTGTTTGTTTGTTTATAGTGTTTTCTAAATGGAGTACAACTAACTACAAGCTCATGAAAACTTTATTTCAGGTCATTGGTCAGGTATAGCATTGGGAATTTTTCCCTTTTCAGAAGTGACTGGCTATGACTTCTTGATTTATCCTGGAATTAAGCCTGTAGAAATCCAGTGAACTAGAATTTAGTGGAATTTATTGCATAGTTTGTGGCTTCATAAGGGAAAGGAGTGATAGATTTTTATTCTTTTTTTAAAAATGTGGGTCTCTTTGTTATACTATTCTAAATTAATAATAAAAGTTTACATAAATAAAATATATATTCGAAGATAGACCACCAGCTTCCATTGAGCCTTATACATCATCTTGTTAGTAAAAACAAGAGTGACACTTATTTGGAGGATGGAAGGATGTTAGCATTTCTCTAGTTAACATGTACCTCGATTGCACTATGAAATATTAATGCTAAATCATGTTCTCAATTGCTGGATACTCCTTCTTAAAACTTCTGCAGAGGATATAAGCACTTTCAAGAGGGAATAGAAATTGAGTCATTGAAATTTTTTCACTGATGAATGTATTGTATGTATGTTTAATTAGTCATCATAATTTGAGATATCTGAAGCAATAATTATGCAATAATGTTTGGTTCATATAACAGTGGATCCCTTGAGAGCTCATAAAATATGATGCAATTTAAAGTATATTAAATATATTCATCTTCCTGGAATAAAAACATACTGCAAAATCCAAGCTAAGGCAAAGGGCAGTTCAAGAAATTAGTCTCTGGAATAAAATTCACCTTTATGTGCTCATTTTGAAATATGACTAGAAATAAAACTTGGGGAAGAGAGGTAAATAATGTCATTTTCTTATAGCATAATTATTCCATGTTGGGGGAAATAAGTAATATTAAAATATTTTAGATATAATATTACACTTAAAGCACTCATTAAAAGAATTATAACCCATTTGATTCTATTTAGTGAAACCTAAAAAATCAGTACATAATTGAATAAAAATGGGGTGATGCAATAGCTATTATTTGGTTGAATTAAGCACTTGGTGCAATGTTGGGCATTTGGTAATATATAGTAAATATATGCTTAATGAATGAATGATTGACTGGATAAATGAATATAAAGGCAGTTGTGTTCTTATTTGTCTGATCGTGTTTCTATGTTTGTATCTGTGTGTGTGTGTATGTGTGTTACATTATGTAAATGACCTGAGATTTAAAGATGTTTTTCATACAGATGAGCATATAAATATACTTACTCATAAGAAAAATAACTATACAATTTTTAAGTGTGGAATTCACAAAGCAGGGAAGTAATTTATTTCCGTTATGAAAAACTTACAGTTAGGGAATTTTCAGTCCATGGTGCACTTCATATGGTTGGAAATGTTATATTCTATGTTCACTAAGTTCTGTAAGAAAACAGAGTACAAAACTGAAAATTCAGAATTTGTTTTAGAAAACTTAGCCACAGGATAATATCACACATCAAATGGGGGCAAAGGAAACAAACTGTGGTAGGAAAAAACTCCTGTCCTCTTGAGTACAACAAGAAGTGAATGATTGCCAAAGGAAATATCAGTTGTGGCAAGTTATATATGCCAATCCCCAGGATATATAGATTGCTTTGCTAAAACAGCAATCATATAAGTTGTCTTATTAAGCCCTTTATTATCAATAGCTTTTGAATACAAAATAGGAGATTCCTTTCCATAAGAAAATAATAATTCTGTCCTGGAGAGCAGTTCCCTTTCCAAAGCAATTTTGTTACAATAATGTCTATAGAAGACAGTTTTTCCTAGAACGTGAAGGCAATTTGTCTCAATGTAATGATTTGGATTGATACTGCATTTTGGTGTACAGCCTACTAATGCATAGAATTGTATACTAAACTTTAATTGGAAGAGAGTGAGCTAGAAATATAGTGGTCCGTTTTATAGACTATTTCCATATGACACAGAGGAATACTGTAAAATATGCCAAGAATAATAATAGATTTTACATCAGTTAATATTTTATTTGAAGCAACATTGTTTACTTTCACTTTTTAAATTTTAAGTAGCCATGTATTTAAGGCCAAATTCTTAAGTACCGACTGAAGAATCTCTATTATGCATTACTACTCTAATGGATGTTTCATAAGATTTATAAAACATTTTACTCTTAATTATGTGCAGCAATCAAGTAGTGTATGTTCACAGAAGATTCTGAAGAGTCAACATATGCTTACTAATTTTGTTTTCAATTAGATCAGAGGTCAGCAAATCTTTTCTGTAAAAGACCAGATAGTAAATATTTTAGGTTTTATTGGCCAAGAGACAAAATTGAGCATATTTTGAAGGCATTTACAGAACAAGAGAAAAAGCACATTTTGCCAGTTTTTATAAATTTAATTCAAAATATAATAACCTAGTATAATTATAAAGTTATTTTAATAACATTTCATCTAAATGAGGTTAAAATTTAGTCTTCCCCATCATCAAAATTGATTGCAAATATTCATTGTTAATGCTGATTTAGAATGGAGTTTTACATATTTCATCCTTGAAAATGATTTTTCAACCACAGAGATACTGCTAAATACTGATATCAACCTACTAGCATATGATTTTAATTGCATATATGTATCCCTTAAATGGAAGTTAGAATTCTATCAAATTCTTCTCTTGATAATTGTCTTTGATTATGTCACTGCAATGCAAAGTAATCATTCCCAATCAAAAGTTTAGGCGGCAGCTTCTCAATTGTGAAGTTAGATGGATTTTGAAATAAGAAATTTTTCTTTGTATTTTCATTAAGATAAGAAACATACTACTGAAGCTACAGTTTGATCTGGGAAAACATACCTACTTAAATATTTGTGGGAATGAAAATCTTGTTTTAATTTTTGATAAAGGAATAAATGAATAGAACAACTTGACATTGCTAATGATTCATGTAACATTAGTTAACTGAATGACATAGTTTAAGTTCCACATATAAGCACAGTTTTACCTTGTAATTGTGGGTTGAATTCATTAAGAAAGTTTTTTTAAGTCTGCAGCAAAAGCTAATTTCCAAAGCTAGTCAGTAATCATTAATATTGTCCAGGGCCAACTTTCCTCATTGAGAAAAAGATCCCAATCTCATCTTTAAGGTGAAAAATTACAAAAAAAAATCATTACCAATGTTACCCATCAATAATCTATTTCTGACAAAACAAATTACAGAACTACCCACCAGAATAAATGAAATTTACAGTGATGCTCCTGGTTAATAATGTGGTAGATTCAGATATTGTGTGGAAAGTACTTGCTGATAAATAATAAGTAAATATAGATTTAAACACACTATATTTTTACAAGCTTTGTGAATTTCTCCAAATTTGCCTTTTTCTGTTCCACTTCAGTTTATTTTTTCCAGCATCAGTTGAAATACATTTTAGCAGATTCTACTTCAGATTGTACTGAATTGGCATTTCTCAACTTCTTTAAAAATATTGTCACTTACAGTTATTCCAAGCAGATTGTTCAGAGAGAATGGTTCTTTAGTCACTTCAGACTCTTTATTAACTTCTCATATAAATAACCAAAAATTATTAGTAACATTTGCTGATTCATACAAAAACATTGGAAATCATTTACCTTATTCTTTAGTTCATTATTGATGCTGCTCTCAACTCTCAAGCAACTGTTCTTATAGGAAGGATAATTGATTTATAATGGAAGTGTGTAATAGCCATACATTGCTCTGTGGCAGTGTAAAAACATGAGGCAGGCTAGGTTTGGCCCATTTTCCATCGAATGTGAACATTTGTACTACATGATGATTCTGAGGGATGTCCAGTTCTTGACATAAGAGTGGGTCCTTGATAAATGGTTATTAATTAAAAGTATATATATATATATATATATATATATATACACACACACACACGTTTATACATTCATACTATGTATACACATACAAAGCTTTATATATATTTATATGTTAATGCATGTTACCTTTTTTTTCTGTATTTGAGTTCCAGTAAAATAGATACAAATGCAAGTATAAATTATAATACCTCTCTTCTTGGGATAGGATTATGTGCTGGAGATTATGTTCACACCAGCTAACTAGAGTCACTTGTTCAAATTACTGACATTTTTGAGCCAAAAATACATTTTACTAGAAAGGTACCATGCTGAATTTCATCTCTAATTATCATACCACAGTTTTCAGTTTTCTATATCCTCAAGATTATCTATAGCTATTGTATCTTTATGGTGGAAATACTATGTGAAGATGTGCAAGTATGAATTTTTTCCTGAGCCTGTATTCAGTGACTATACATTATACATATGAAATCTGGCTGTGATGGGTATTTACACACAATGATAGGCAAATCCTACAAACCAGGACTTGATTTATAGTTCTGTTGATTGTCTAGACTTAAAAAATTAATGGAGTAATGGCTAATAATCCAGATTAAATGTAAATGTGTGTTGGGTCTGTAGTTGTTACATTGTCAATAACACACACATGCACAAATGATATTTTAAAACTATTATCCAAATCAGCACAGAAGTTGCTCAAGTCATATAGTGAAGTTTAATTTTCTCTTTCTCATTAAAGTGCTTGAAAAATATCAGTGATCATTCCCAACTAACCACTCATCCCTGAGGCTGGCTGCTTACCAGGCTGCTCCTAGCTTGGTGGCCCATAGCATTTGAAGTCTCCATGTAAGGAGTTAGGAGGGCAGGCAGGGGGAACCACAAGGGAGGAGACTTCCCAGAGCTGGCCTCGAGTCTTTGTCAGTCTATATAGAGCAATGTCATCCATAAATGGCCAGTGTAACAGAAAGTGACAATGAAGAATTGAATCCCTTGGAGAGTTGAGAGGAGCATGTAGTAGGGTTGGTGAGGGTCATGGGGCTTCCTGCACTCAGTCCTGAGCCCCTGGAGAAAAATTTCTCCTTTTCTTCTAAGGAATGGCTGCCATCTCTGTCACTCCCTGTCCTGATACAGGTTAAATATGATGCCCAGGTCCAAATCCTACTTTTGATCCTGAGGGTGTGCCCCACAGGCCTGATGGAGCTCTGGAGCAGCTGGGTGAGGATCAGAGCCAGGAAGGGGCCCACTATAGGTCCCTGGCTCACCCATGCTCCTCAGTTTCAGATAGAGAAGGTTAATGGCTCACACAGGCTCTCTCGGATAAGTGAAAAGCAGGAAAACCTCTCTGGCTAATAATTTGTGATAATATATAGAGAACTTTAAAAATACATGTGCACTTGATCCATTATTTTCTAGGATCTTTCAAAATAAGTTATATGAAATTCTGATAATAGACAAAACTCATCACAGTATTATTTAAAGAAGAAAAAGATGAAAACAATTTAAATAATCTACAATAAAAGAAACAGTTAAATCAATTACAGTATGTTCATTTTATGGGACATAAGTTGTCCATGGAAAGGTTGATTAATCTTACCATCAGTGAAAAGGGAAGAGATAAAACTATGTAAAATAAAACAAAACAAAAAACTCCACATATAGTAATCCCTAAAATTTTGAAAAACAAGCTTGTAATAGGTTAAGTTATATGTTACAAGAGTATCACAGATTTTTAAAAAAATGAAACTTAATAGAAAAATGGTCACAAAACATGAATAGAGAATTCTCAGAAAAAAATTCAATATATGTAAGAAAAAAGCACCTCTTTAGAAAACGTTAAATTAGGTACTTGTTTGTGTTGGTCAGATTGTTAACACTAAAAAGTCCCTTATATCAATGCTAAGAGCGCTAATAGCACTCACAAACAGTGTGTACATTATTAAAAACCATTCTGGAGGACAAGTTGTTAAATTTATTCATGAAACATTTAGTCTTTATTATCTGTCAGGCACTGAAGAGGGTTCTTTATAGGGGTTGGGGTCAGGTCAGAAGAGTATTACCATTAACTTCCTAAAGAAATATCATGTGCTTTTAGGGTTTTTCTACGTGGGGAGAATTGACACCCCTGCTCCATTGACTTGGGCCACACAACTTGCTTTGACTAGTGGAGTATGGGTAGACTTGAGAGTATGCTAGTTCACCTGGAGGCTTTAAGAAGCCTTGTTTGGGTCATCCCCCATGAGGAGAAGATGCCCATGTAGTGCCTTTATCCTGGGCCTTTGAATAAGAAACTGATCTGCCTGAATGGAGCAGACTTAGACTTCAGACTGTAACCTAAAGTTATAAATCATTTATTTTAACACTTATAATTACATAAAACTTTCATTTACATCAGTGTATAATCACTTAATTAATGGCAATAAAAGTAAGAGAAAAAAATCAAAATGATTTTAGTAGAAAAGAAAGTATCTTACTATGGTTCTGGATCTCTTAAATAAGTATATTGGAAGGTAGAATCAACCCAAAGGTTGAAAACTGTTTTTAGATTGAATGGAGAGAAAATGGAATTCAGTGCTAGGTGTAGAAACATTTGTTGTCAGTGGAGAATGCTCTGGGACATGGAAGTTTCTTTAAGGAGGTGATTTCTGGGGAGGTTTGTTCTTGGTTTCTAGAAGAGGAGGCAGGCCTGCAATTCTCTTTTTAGGAATTTCCCTTTGGGCTCCTTCTGTAATAAATGGCTTCTGATGGTGGGTTGAGGTGGAAGATCAGACTGTCCATTCACATGAGAAGTTTAAATGAAAGGAAGATCCTTAGTATCTTCCATGCAAGAGCATCAAGACAATCTCCTTCTTTGTCTTGTGGAGGAGCTGCTGTATCTCTTTCACTTGGGGTCCTGACCCCATATTGGTGGCATCTGGTTCCTACTAGCCACAGGACCCTGGATCACTGCTCCATAGAGCATCATGTACCTCCTTCCTCAGGAAGGACCTGTTCATACAGGGAATTCCCTGATGGTCTTCTAGGAACTCTGCCAAATGTCTCATTTAGAAGGTAAGAGACATAAAGATACTTTTTAAAATGTTCACATTGAATTCCAACCTCAACAAAGTTTTGACTAAAGTTTTCACTTTTTTTTTTCTTCAGGTCATCAAAGTTACTCTCAAACAACATTCCCCACCTATTATCATGAGCTTTTCTCTCATGAGAAATTCTCTGACATTGATAATTGCCAATGACTATTTGCAATTCTTCTGAAAGATTTTGGCTTCTATTTTATATGTGTCCAACTCTTTACATGCATGGCTGATCTTTTCAATTGCTGTGGAAAGATTCTCCCTTTTTTTGGTGTGTGTTAAATTTACTATAAATTGAATATTTCATGAAAATATATTTCTTTTTTTTGATGCAGTTCAGGGAGGACATAAGGTATCTGCTAGAGCTTTTGCTTTTTATTTTCTTAGATTGGAGATTTTTAATATGATATTTAAGTGCATTGATTATTTTACCTTCTTTAGCTAATTAAGTGTACATTTGGTTTCTTTTTTTTTTTTTCAACACTTTGTAAGGAAGTGATTCATTTCCTGTAGCTTGTATCACAATTGCCACAAACTTAGTGGCTTAAACAACACTAATTTATTATCTTACGGTATGAAATTCAGAAGTCCAAAATCAGTTTCATTGAGCTAAGATTAGATGTCAGCAGGCTGTGTTTCCTCTAGAAGCCTTAAGGAAGAGTCCTTTATCTGCCATCTTCTGGAGGCTCCTTATATTCCTTGGTTCATGGACACATCACTTTGAGCTCTGCTTCCATCATATCATTTACTTTTCTGACTCTGATCCTCCTGCCTCTTTCTTTAAAAGACCTTTGTGATTGCACTGGGCCCACCCAAAAAATCCAGGACACTTTTCATTTTAAAATCCTTCACTTAGTCAAAATCTATCAAGTCCCTTTTGCCATGTAAGTTTCTGGGGATTAAAATGTAGACACCTTTGGGGCCCCATTATTCAACCTACCACATCAATCCATTTCTTCTATACTTCTACTAAGATGTCTCCAGTTTCTGATACATTTGTTTTATGGACTTCCTAGCTCCTGCAATTCATATTGACTTCTTTAAGACCAGGATTGTTCAGCTTTAGCGAATGATCCTCTTGTAATTTGTTATACTTCTTTGACTTGCAAATGTATCCCATACCACTTTAGCGTTTTATATTATTGCATTTCATTTAACGTTCACCCATTCTTCTTTTCCATCATTCTACCTGTGAAAGCAGTTTATGCTTTCTTCAAGATTAGAGTTTTCATTCAAAGCATTTTTTAATGCTTTCTGAAGTTTTATTTTGTTTTTTCTGATGTTAACTGAAGGCCATTTTAATTGCAGGTACTTGAAATTCTAAGTGTCTTGCACCATTTACCATTTAAAGACTGAATTTTTCTTGTTACATTTGCCATCAGTCCAATTTTTTCTAAATATTTTGATAATTCTTTAGTTTTTTTACCCCTAAGTTTCTTAAGCCCAAATAAAGAATTGAAGATTCTAGGTCCTTATTTATGGCCTCCAGCTTTTGTATTTCTATTAAATTGTTCTCAAGTCTGGCTTCCATTAAGCTTAATTTGATGCCTAGGAATTACTCTTTATGATACTAAGCATCTAAAAAATGTGCTCAATTTTCATTGGAAGAACAGAAACTCCAATGGCCAGGTCTTTGTCTCTAATTGTATATAGTAGGGTTCTAATGATTGAGAAATTCTAATATAACTAAAAATTCT
The DNA here is from genome assembly GCF_003009895.1 of Hyaena hyaena. Taxonomy (NCBI): domain Eukaryota; kingdom Metazoa; phylum Chordata; class Mammalia; order Carnivora; family Hyaenidae; genus Hyaena; species Hyaena hyaena. Next base: position 52,131 of record NW_024082048.1, on the reverse strand, counting down.
GCTCTCCCTACAGTAACCTGTAGAGATTTGGGTATGGTCTGAGGTCCCTTGTCAGCAGTGTCTCTGCCTGCCTCAGGCTTTCAAGGATGAGAGTGATATAGAACTTCACAACCATCAGTTGACTTACCATGGCCCTAGAGGCCAAGTTAAGCCACATCATGTTGTCAAGCCAGAGAATTCTGTCAGCCTTTTGCCTGGAACCACACAACTGCCTGATAACCAAGGCCAAATTTAGTGTGGTTGGGGAACAAGGGGCAAGTACACTAGAATATAATCTCCCAACTATCCTAACATGTAACATGGCGACAAACATACACAGGCATAGTATCACATGATCCCAGGGGATATAAATTAGACCTAAAGGCCAGTGATAATGCTCAAAGGCTCCCATCATTCCAGCCCTGTCTAGTTCCCTAAGTACCTTGGGAAATACATGTCCTGTCTCACCTGTAAGCCATTCAAGGGCAATGATTGTATGCTCCATTGTTTGTGAAGCACAGTTTGGGAAGATTTGCAGGTTGCCAGTTTTGGCCAATACTTCATCTTCTCTTAAATGAACTTTTCATTCTGGGTCCCATGGTCCATCTAAGATTGTCAGATTTAGCAATTAAAAATACAAAGTGCTCAGTTAAATTTGAATTTCATAAGCAATACATAATATTTTAATATATTTTCCATGCAATAGTTGTGACATACTAATGATGAAAAAAATATTTGTTGTTTATCTGCAATTCACGATTTAACAGGACATTCCTGTATTTATCTGGCAAGTGTTTTTTCTTGGAAGTATTGTTCTGCCTACAGTGGTATCATAAAACTCACTACTCTCAGTGCCTCTCCTTGTTTTCTGTTTGGCTAGCCTTGAATGTGTTTTTGGGGGAAGGTTATGAAGGGCTCAGCAAAGGATTTCAGCCAGCAATGTGCTGGAGCCATATCCTACTAGCTGGTTAGAGCTGATTGTAAGCATCTTTGCCCACTCTATGCTCAGCAATGTCTCATTCATAGCTTGAAACAAGTTGGCATTTACATGAAAGAAATAGCAAAACAGTAGGAATGAAAGTTGTGTTTAACCTCTGAATCCTCAGTCTCCTGGATGGTTGGTTGTTTTAACTTATATATAATTGATTATGATCAATGCTCTTTAACCATAAACTTTGTTTATCCATATCTTAGGATATGGAAAAATCCCTGAAGTCATTTTTCTCCCCTTTAGAGTATGGTGAACAAGAAATACCATTGCCACCAGAGGTCACTCTTAACCTCCTGAATCCAAAAACACCCAGCCTACGAAAGGAATCCTGTGATGCACAGAATTAGGAAAGACGTTTTCTGTACCATAAAATATATTACCTAAAAGTCACTCCACATTTTAACTTATCACTATGGAGTTTCCATGGTTAAAGCACCAGTATTATGGATATTATGATTTAGTATCACTTTCCCATTGGTTGTCAAACACAAAATGTTTTGTTTGAGGCTCCTCCTTTCAGTGGTATCAAAAGAAATAAAGGATATTAAGAGAGGAAAGAAACTGTTTTTCATTAGGGTTTAGTTTTATATAAACCATCTTGGACATACTGTGAGTTTATAGAACTAAGGAGAAGGCTTCTGTAGAGCTAAAACACCTTGAAGGCCACTTGATCAGTGAAAGGTAATGATTCATAGCATTTGACTTAAAACATAGCACTGCTTAAAACATAGCTCCATTCGGCATATATTTTCTTAAATATTATTTAATAAAACCAAAAGATTTTATAGGGCATTGTCTGTAAGTTGTGTGAAATGAATAAAATATTGCCATTTTCTGAGATGAGAATCTAATGTAGGAATTCTATATATATTCTATTTCCAAATAGTAAACAGTTTAGTAGAGATTTCAACAATAGCTACAAGAATTCAGAAACAGAGAAGTCATTGTAGCTTGTCTCTTTTCATTTAAATTTTTTGGCCGATTTATGGCTTAGATATCTTCTTGGTGTAAACAAGAGGCTAACATCCTATTGGGGGAAAGTATTAAAAAGTAAAGAAGTAAATAAACTGTAAGATAACTCCAAACAGTTCCAAGCACTATGAAGAAACAAACCCAGGGTAATGAACTAGGGAGTGACTGGGGTACAATTGCCACAGTCAGATAAGGCCTTCCTGGGAGGACACCCTTGGGTCCTGAAAGAGGAGTTCTGTGAAGTTATAAGGGAAGAATAAATCTAGGCAAAAGAGTAGGAATTTAAAAAGCCCTATGATGAGTACTCAGGAATTCTTACAGAGCTACGAATTAATGGAGTTAATGAAGTGGTTAAACTCAGATTTGTTGATAGGCATATTTGAAGAAATGCCCTTGCATATGTAATGGATGGACCAATTTAATGAACCTCTCTGAAATCTGAACTGGCTAGGTTACTTTGTTACTAGGTGTGGTCCATCTCCTGCAGGCTCTGGGAAGAGCACACAAACTTGTCACAGAGAAGACGGGTAAAAAATAAAAAACAACTGTGTAGAGTGGCTTGTTCCAAAGCATGCTGACCATCAGATCTCACCTGGGAAGAGTAGCTCGTCCTCACCAAACATGTAGAGCTTCAAAACTGTGACCATGTGCCTACCAACTCAATGAATGAGTTCAATGTGCTGAAATTGATTGACACCAAATTAAAAGTGGACTTTGTCCAATATTGAACATGATGAAAGATTTTTTTTTTAAATTTTGAAATCATTGTGAGTGTGATTATGTAAACCTGCAAAACTAATAAAGGGATTTAAAAAATGTTTATTTTTGAGAGAGAGAGAGAAAGCACGAGTTGGGTAGGGGGTAGAGAGAGGGGGAAATGGAGGATCTGAAGCAGGCTTCATGATAACAGCAGAAAGGCCAATGATTTTGAACTCACAAACCATGATTTAATGAACTGAGCCAGAGTTGGATGCTTAACTGAGTGAGCCACCCAGGTGCCTCTGATAAGGGGATTTTTTAAGGCATTTAAAAAGATGAACTTAAACTTAGCAATCATGTGAAAGTAGCCTTTAAAAATTTTTTTAAGGCTACGTAAAAATGAATTGTTTACTAGATTCCAGAAGCTGAAGGGGATTTTTAATTTTATTTTTTAATAATTTATTGTCAAGTTGGTCGCCATATAACACCCAGTGCTCATCCCCAGAAATGCCCACCTCCAGGCCCATCACCCCCCTTTCCATCTCTCCCACCCCCATCATCCCTCAGTTTGTTCTCAGCATTCAAGAGTCTCTCATGGTTTGCCTCCCTCCCAACTATTTTTCCCCTTCTTCTCCCCCATGGTCCTCTGTTAAGTTCCTTCTAATCCACCTATATGTTAAAACATATGGTATGTGTCTTTCTCTGCCTGATTTATTTTGCTCAGCGTAACACCCTCAAGTTCCATCCATATTGCTACACATGGCCAGATTTCATTCTTTCTTATTGCCATGTAGTATTCCATGGTATAGATAAACCACATCTTCTTGATCCATTCATCTGTTGATGGACACTTAGGCTCTTTCCATGTTTTGGCTATTGTTGAGAGTGCTGCTATGAATATTGGTGTCCATGTGCCCCTATGCACCAGCACTCCTGTATCTCTTGGGTAAATTCCTGGCAGTGCTATTGCTGGGTCATAGGGGAGTTCTATTATTAATTTTTTGAGGAACCTTCACACTGTTTTCCAGAGGGGCTGCACCAACAGTGTAGGAGGGTGCCCGTTTCTCCACATCCTCGCCAGCATCTAGAGTCTCCTGATTTGTTCATTTTAGCCACTCTGACCAGCGCAAGGTGGTATCTGAGTGTGGTTTTGATTTGTATTTCCCTGATGAGGAGGGATGCTGAGCATCGTTTCATGTGTCTGATGGCCATCTGGGTGTCCTCTTTGGGGAAGTGTCTGTTCATACCTTCTGCCCATTTCTTTACTGGATTATTTGTTTTTCAAGTGTGAAGTTTGGTGAGTTCCTTATAGATTTTGGATACTAGCCTTTTATCTGATATGTCATTTGCAACTATCTTTTCCCATTCCGTCAGTTGCCTATTAGTTTTATGGATTGTTTCCTTTGCCATGCAGAAGGTTTTTATCTTGATGAGGTCCCAGTAGTTCATTTTTGCTCTTGATTCCCTTGTCTTTGGGGATGTGTCAAGTAAGAAATTGCTGCAGTTGAGGTCAAGGAGGTTGTT